>NC_059155.1:67888873-68201216 GCF_020740605.2 Lemur catta
GGCTTACGCCTTGGATTTCTATGGCCAACTTAAGTGGGATGGACCAGCAGGAAACCAGCTGACTTTTTTTCTTGAAGAAAGACATGACAAGTCTCCCAATTAGTACATTTTAGTCATCATTGCTTGGAAACAGCTATAGGTCATACACTTGTATGTGGGAAAATAAATCTAATGTGTACTTTGCAAGAGATCTGGGCAGTTGGCAAGAGGCAATGGCCATTTTTGCAAGTTGTAAAGGAAGGGCAGCCCAATAGTATAGTTTTTGTATTTTGGGTAGTACTTTGATGGAAGCTATTTGAGTAATCTACATGAGGCAGAGGCAGGCAGATGAATGGGTGGCTCTATTTTCTGCAAATCCATCAATACTTTTGTGACAGCCTCCAAAGTATACCTGCTCACTGCCCACCAGTGTGCTGGACTTTTTGCATCACGGTAGCACATCCACTTGGCTGTTATTACCGCTCAGTGTTGGTAGCATTGAGGTCTGAAGATGAGTCTGACTTTTTTTTTTTCTGAATTAAAAATAGTAGGCATGTTATGTAAACTAATGTGACTCTTTTGCCTGTGAGCTTCTCCTATAATAGTCCCCCAAAGAACAAGTACTTGAGAAGGATGAAAATTCAGTCTTTTTGCAGCTAAAAGGATTTTAATGATATTTCTTGACATTTTGTTGGCTTATATGCGAACCACACCACAGAATGCAATGCACATAGGGACATTTATTTGTCATGGCATCTTTGAGAAGTGAAATTCCCCCATTAGACTATAAATAAAAACAGCTGTGCAATCTCAGACAAGTTACGTAAACCCAAGATGGGTCAAATTTAAAAACGAAACAGTTATTGTGGGGTTTAAGTTCCTTTAGCTTTTAAGTATCATTACGGACAACTTAATAATGCATTTAAGACTAACTGATTTTTCACAAATGAAGCCAGGGGCTTCCAACTTTAATCTAGAAAATTGATTTGGTTGCAGATACTTTGCTACTATTGTTATTGAAGGAGCTCAGGAAATTTCACCCCAAAATATGGCTCCTTGGTATAAAGAGTATTTCGAATTAAAAGCGTTTAGAAAGCACAGGCTTTGGAAGGGGCTTGCCCTTTTTCTTTATAAAAAACCAGACCCATCAAAAAGAACAATCACCTTCCCTTCCCCTCTCTGTCATCTCAATATATTGCAGGAAAGAGGATCAAGAATGTAACCAGACCTGGCCCAAATCATTTCAAATATAATACCTGTCTCTCAGGTTAATTTAATTTCTAAAGAAATCATTTACAAGTCAATGTGTTTCCCTCATCCATTCATCCTCCCCAGTATCTATTCATCCTCCCCAATAAGGATTTATTGCCCCGAAACAGAATTACGGGTATCCCCCATCTCCGCCTCCCCTGTAAAATGGGGGTGTATGAATTTCTGGACGCCACTGGGATATTGGGTAATCACTCCTCTCCTCTGCATCCCCTCCGAGTTCCCTCCCTCACCTTGTCCTCCAGCCTGTCAGAGAGCAATTATTCTGACGTGTGACAATGGTGAGGAAGGCTTTATTCAAGACTTCTGCAGCAGGGGGAAAGGGGGTGAACTCAGCTCCAAGAACGGGAGCTGGCTGGGGCTGCAGGGCCCAAGAGCCGAGGGTGGGGCCCCTGGGCAGAAAGTTATTGAGAGGAACTGGCTTGAATCGCAAGGGTGGGAGATTCTTGCTCAACCGGATTCTTGCTAAAGGCAGGTCAAGGACACAGATTGTCAGGGTGAGGAAGTTGACCAGCTTCCAGGGTGGAGGATTCTCTCTGGACTGACTTAGCAGGATTCTTTGCCAAACTGGGCTCCACAGGCCTGCGGCCAGGTAGAGGGGCCTGGTGAATTTGGAGTTGTGACGGGAGCCTTTGTCCAAACTCAGAGCCTTCAGTACTTTGCTTCAACTCACAGCAACCTATCAAAATGTTCACTTATCTGCCTTCTAGAAAAAAGAAATAACAGTAAAAAGCCTTCCCATGACCTCACAGCTCTCTCTACGTATTTCCTCCTCCCTTCCTTTCATCATGTCTATTGTAAGCAGTAAAATACAGGTAACATAAAATGCACCATTTTAACCATTTCAAAATGGCACCCAGCCATTCTGAAGTGTACAATTCAGCAGCAATTAGCGCTGCCACAATGTTGCGCAGCCATCACCACGATCACATTCAAGACACCTTCAATACTCAAAAACACAAACAAAAACAAAACTTCTGCTCCATCCCCCAGCCAACCCCTGGCAACCACTGACATGGTTGTTCCTATGGATTTGCTGATTCTGGATATTTCACGTAAATTCATAGCCGTATCTCCTGCAAAGATTGTAAAACCCTACAGCAAGGGCAGGCACGGTGGCTCACACCTGTAATCCTAGCAATTTGGGAGGCTGACGTGGGAGGATCACTGGAGGCCAAAAGTTTAAGACCAGCCTGGGCAACATAGTGAGGCCCCATCTCAAAAAAAAAAACAAAAAAAAAAACAAAAAAAAACCACATTAGCCAGGCATGATGGCACGTACCTGTAGTCCCAGCTACTCAGGAGGCTGAGGCAGGAGGATGCTTGAGCCCAGGATTTCGAGGTTACAGTTAGGTATAATTGCACCACTGCACTCCAGCTAGGGTGACAGAGTGAGATCCTGCCTCCAAAAAAAACAGAACAAAAAAAACCCCTATACCACACACAATCTCTCTTCCCGTGTTCCCCTCAGCTTGATCTGAACTTGCTGCTCTCCCTGAATCTCCCATGTGAGCAGCTCCCTCGAAGGCCTCGGGGGATGGTCTCATAGACCATTCAGTGGACCCTCTTCGGCCCTTTCCCTCTCGGCACCTGTGAAACATCCGAAACTGATCGAGGGGGGTTATCTGGGATTTCTGCTAAGATCTGTGTTTCTTTTTGTTAACCAAGAATAAAAGATACCAACACCAGTGCATTATCTTATGGTTCAGAATGCTATGTCCAGTGGTAGAAAGTACAACAGTAAACACAGACATGTTTCTGCACCCCTCACTCCTAGGTTTATCTGCCCGGACACTGGAAAAGGTCAGCTTGGGTTCATTCGCATTTTAGGTTTTTATTATAAATTTTCGTCTTGCGTGTTTGGCCAAAGCAGATTTTTTTTGCACATTCTATCATTGTCACATGAGTTTATATTTTCTAAGTATGTAAATGGTTTTTGAAGGCTCTAGTGTCTAAGTACATTTTAAATTGACCTAGACTTTCAGTTTTTATCAAGAATTTTGAGTTCCTATACAGTTTGAAACAATATGACTCTGTAAACATAGGTCTTCACATGCTTTCAAGGCTATTCTATCATGCATCTTTTAAAAATATAATGTAACATACATTCTTTCTTTATATAGAAAGCATTTGTTGGGCCACTACTTGTTCACAGAAATGAGAAAATGTTTAAAATTAATTTCAAAATAAAAAAATTTAATCTGAGAGTAATATGGAAAATGGGGGTGGGGGTATGGATTTGTTTTTGGAGTTGTCTTTTATTCTTTCTGAAGTGAAAGAGATTGTCACTGGCGGGCTGAAGGCTAATGCAGAAGATAATTCAGATGCATCCAGGGACACCTTCCTTCTTGCTAGAAGTTGACATTTACAGATTTTTCAGAAGGTCATCTTTTCCCTTAGGCCAGAAGACAACATAGCATCAATTTTCCTATTTAATTAAATCAATTCCAAAGGAACAAGTGATCCAGGACAGTGTACTGTTCCCTAAAACTTATTACCCTGTTTGCAAGACTACTACAGTAAACAAGAGAACATTATTTTTTAATGTCAGTGAAATAAGAACATTGTGATAGTTTTCCCACCCTGAGAGCTCATTATTTAATAACACACTGCGTTTGGGTTTTCTAGCATCAAGAAAAGCATCTTATGCTGAAGTCACTACACTAGGTTAAAAATATTTCTTAATTTTAATACAGTGGCTGCTAAAGTTGAAACTTTATTAGCAGTATTTTTGAAAACACTGTATGTGAAATGAAATTCAGATTTTAAAAAAAGTCCAGGCTGTATGGAATAAGTATTTTGACTGTTCAAGGGTTCTGGACCATCATTGCAGTTTATAAAGCTCTTTTTTGTCATCAAGTTAACTGAATGTTTATTCCTCATTTATTTAAAATGTGTTTTAGTCTTCTGATCAATTCAAAATCCAGTAATAATTGGCAATCCTTTCTAAGCCTGCAAGTTTTTAGGGATTTCCTCAGTCCCTCATAGACAGAAGGGATCAGGATTTGTTTGTTCCTTTGGGTGGTGTGTGTGGCTGTGTGTGTGATCACATCATTTATTTGCGATGACGTTTGTAAAATATTGTAGACCAGAGACACTCACTAGAGAATCAGAGTCCAGGGTTTCAACTGGGAGCTGGTGGCGTAGGCACCTGCTGCCTGGCATGTACCAAAATTTCAGACTCTCAGAAGGAATTCAGGTGTTCAGCATAAACCATGTTGTTTGTGCAAGCAGCTTAGACACAGAAACAGAGGCGTTCTTGGCAGGGAATGGGGGTAACTTTTCTGAACTCAAGTCCCAGATACTAAACAAGGGCCAATCTTTGCAAGGAGAGCATCTCAGGTTTCATATGTTAGCTCCTTCCTGCACCCCCATAATGCTGCTTCTTCCTGCACCCCCATATGGCTGATCCTGCTTATACAAACCTCCAAGCCCATCTTCCAGTATGCCTCTCGTGGAACTCCATGCTCCATCCATAGAAACTACTTTTGTTCCCTGACAGCACCATAATCTTTCTCACCTACTCACTTTGTCTTCCTCCTCCTCCTGCCTGTGATGTTGTGTGACGAGTTATGCCTTGGTTAGCCGATCCAAAATATTGCGCAATCACTCTAAGACAGACAGACACTGGATTGAGTTAATAAAAGACTAATGTCTGCAACAGTGGTCACATCTAGTTTGAACTAATTTTTAATTCCAATAAAACTGATTTTGTAAGATCATGTTTGCATTATGTTTTTGAAACTTTGGGCAGGTTTTACTATTACTCCATTTCATAGACCATCCCAGTAAAATTTATTTCTGAAACGTGTCCTAAACTGTGTTTCATTTTCTTCTAATAAGTCTCTTAAAAAGGATGAATTGAAATGTACTTATGTGTTAACCAATTATTGTTAATGAATATTAATTTTATATTTTTCCTGATTAATTAAGGAGATTTGCACTTTGTGAATTGCTACAATCTTGAGGAGTATTCTTCCTCCTTATAATCTGAAATGTAAACTTTAAATTTTTGTCATAGAAACTCCACTCTTTATGGAATATGCCTTATTTCTCCTCAATGGTAAATTTCAAAGCATAACAGAGTAACAACTCTTGGTGACGATGTGAAGGCATTAGAACCCACTGCTGGTGGGCATGGGAAATGGTGCAGCCACTTTGAAAATACTTTGGCAATTCCACGAAAAGTCAAATGTTGCCACGGGACTCGAAGGTTTCTCTCCTAGATGCATACTCAAGAAAACTGAAAATGTGTTCACAAAGAAGTGTTTGTTGCAGTGTATTTATAATAGCCAAAAAGTGGAACAACCTAATTGTTCATCAACTGATGAATAAACAAAATGCCATCCACTCATACTATGGAATATTATACAGCCATAAAAAGGAAAGACTGATTAATTCTATAACATGAACAAACCTTGAAAGTATTATGCCAAGTGGAAGAAGCCATACACAAAAGGCCACATGTTATCTGATCCATTTATATGAAATGTCCAGAATAGACAAATCTGTACAGACAGAAAGTAGATTTGGGATTGCCGGGGGCTTGGAGGAGAGGAGAGTTGGGAGTGACTGCAGATTGGTATGGAGGTTTTTTCTAGGGTGGTGAAAATATTCTGGGATTAGATAGTGGTGATAGTTACAAAGCCTTGCGGATGTACTAAAGTTCATGAACTAGAGTGGTGATTTTTTATTTATTTAATTTCAGCATATTATGTGGGTACAAAAGTTTAGATTACGTATATTGCCCTTGCCACCCCTCCCCCTCCGAATCAGAGCTTCAAGTGTGTCCATCCCCTAGACAGTGTGCATCGCACTCATTACGAGGAAAAATCAAATCATAAATTTTCCTTTGAATATAGCAAAAAATGTTTTAAGTTTCTCTGTAAAACACAATAATGTACAATGGAAGAGCTAATGAAAATTTCAAAGAGAAATGAGAAATGGGAGCCAATGTCAACCCACGTAGCTCAACAGTCACACCAGTGCTTGAAGAAGCGTTTGACGGAGCAATTAGTGTTTGCATTATCAAACTCCTTGATCACAGCTAATAATGCATGATGATGTGCAGCTAGTGATCACAGCAAAGCACACAGCCTTGTTCGTGTTGCGTCTTCGCTCTGCTTATGATACTTTGAAATACTGCAGATTTCTTCACAGATGTACGAATAGCATGAAGCAAAGACGTACTGAGGGCATTTGGAAATTCTCACTCTCTCCTGTCACTCTGTCACTAGTGAAAGTTACATATGTGTATGACGATGTATGCATAAAGTTCATGGCTTTCTCTCTTCTTACGTTCAACCGAAATGCTGTCATGTTTTCCACTCTTGTTAGCTTTCGTAGCTTGTGATTGGGTTAAAGGCAATCGGTCAAGAAGAGGAATTGCTTTGAACAATGCTCTACTCAAAATCACATTTCCAGTTACTGTTTTTTTGAGGCTGATGATGTTGTTAGACTATGAGGCTAGTTTCTCAATGTTTTATGCTACTTGGGATAACTGATCTTACTTTCATTTTTTTCAATGTTCATGCTGGTTTTATTTTACCTTTTACTTTATTTACAGTTCATATTCTTGTGCTGTGCTATTTGAGAAAGCAAAGTTGTAATGAACTACCTCACCAACAACAGGAGAGCAGCTGAAGTACCTTTAATCCACAAACAGGGTACAAGTGGAATGGATTAAATGTCCAAAAATAATGACAGTTTTTAAAGGACCCTTTTATTTTCGGTCTACATTTTTATTAACATACTATAAAATTAGGCATGCACATTACAGAAAAATAAGAATAAACATTTATTCTCTTACTTAAGGAATCTTACTAAGCATCTGCCCTCTGTCAGACTCCGGGAATAGGATGAATAAGATGTTCACTGTCCCGTCCTCAGGGAGCTCCTCGTTACGGAGCCATGGGTAGGTCTCCAGAAGGGGCTGGCATCTGGCCAGTGGGAGCATCCCGGTTCCTCAAAGCAGAAGATCAGGGTCTTGCCATCTCTTTCTTGTTTCTACCATTCAAAGGTCCAACACCTTCACTCAAGCCAAAGAGCGGAGCCACAGTGGGTGCCAGGAGTAAACGTTGCAAAAAGGTAGCACTTGTAGGGGCCACACTTATTAACTGTAATCCCATAAAATCATACATCCATGACCAAAGTATCAAAAACTATGAACTACTTGGGAATTTGGAAATACTTCAAAATGAATCTAAATCAAAGCTGGAACCAACATTTTAGGGATGGGATTCGATCACAGTTCTGCCTCACTCTAAACCGTTTGCCAGTAAAAGACAATGTAAAGAAAGATACGAAAATGGTAAGCAATCCTAGAAAAGAAAAACTGGAGATATGAGATACATGTATAATCTAGGGAGCTATGGCACCTAATGTTGAATTGCACAAGAACAGAACTTTCGTTTTCAGCTCTGCGTGGTTTAAGAAATTGCTCACACGGTTGTGAGGGAGAGCTTGGGAGGGAAGCATGCTATCCTTACACCATCCATGGCAGAGAAGGTGCGGCCACCAAACTCACTGGGGTGCTCATAGCACCAGCACTTAGGGCCATCAGTAAGTGTTCATGCATCTCATTTGATTCTTTCGGTAGCCTGAAAATTAGCTATCAATGTTGTCTCTATTATACAGCTATGAAAACAGAGACATAGAGAGCTAAGTATTTTGTCCAGGAATAAATAGCTAGTAGAGACTCAAGGTGGACATAGCTGATACTTAATAACCACAACTGGTCTATTCTTTGTGCTACACTTTCTTTCATCTATGTTTGGCAAGTGCCTACTTACTCTTTTAAGACTTGAGTCAAAGACCACCTTATTCTTCATCTTTTCTGTTGGTTCTCAAACAAAAATGTGTTCTTTCTCCTCTCTGTAGTGGTTCCATACCTCTCAAACCAAGTATTGTGGCTGTTCTTTGCTTAACTGTTACCTTTGAGAGCAGAAATTTTGCCGTATTCATAGTTTTATCCCTGGAACCTGGGATACTCCTAGCCATACAGGAGGTACGAATGCATATAAACCAAATGAAGGAATGACTGGTCCATTGGAAGAATAAATGTTGAATAAACAGTAATCTCCATTCTCTGTGATTTTACAAACATGAGAATTAACTTTATTTGCTTAGCTCAAGTGTGGTCTTTAAATGCATTCAAATTTTTCATTTTCTGTGAGTTAACCAGACACCCTTTGTTGTTAGATTTTCACTGATTAACCAGTTAAATCTCTTTTGTCTTATATCATTTTAAAACATTAGATGGAACAAAGTTAGACAGGTTAGATAGTTCACATCTCTTGAACTCTCTAATTTAAGGGGTGAAGTTCACCCTGACATTTGCCTGTCTGTCTTAGTACTCACACAACACTTGCACTGATGTCCTGTTAGTGAACATTAAATCAAATATCCTTACCTTGCTTTTAAGTGTGCTTTATTCAACAGGCCACTTGGTTATTATTATCTTCCACCCAGGATCAAGATAAAATATGTGTCAGCGAAAGATGTCTTATAGAGATTCTTACCATGGACTAGTTACACATAAACAAATAAATTACCGGAGCAAATTCTCCTACCATTAAAAAGGAAGATTTGTTATAGGAGTTCAGAGTGAAGAAATCAATTCTTGTTGAACTGATAAATGCCCCTTCTAGATAGTTTAGGTTGCCATTAAAGCATAAAGTTGCCATTTTTCTTAATCTGTAAGCTACTTACTTCCTGCATGAACTATTCAGGCTCTTAAAATCATATCTTTTGGTCACTTGCCAAATGCTTGGCTGTTAAGTACATATGGAATAAATTATCCAATGAAAAATATCTCAGATCTTTCCAGCTATTTGATCAAGTGCACCTGTAAATCTTAAAATGCCTATAAAGAAATGTCTAACTAGCGCATTGGATGCAAGACACAAAAATCTTACATAGGACAGTAGTTACTGAAGTTCTGGATGTTGACACAACTTAGGAGATTTCAATACTGAGGACAAAAACAATCCTTAAACCAAAGCTTGAAATTCTAATAAGTAGTAGCCACTATTTACACATACATGTATTTCCCTCGTCATATCTGGGAAACTGACGGATGTATTTCCTTCTTAGAGAAGAAGAGAGAATTCTCCAATAATAGAGGGGAAGAAAAACACAGGGAAAAAGATCCACTTTTTCAGGGTATCCACTGTCCCAACCATGAGGAAGGGCTTGTAGTTCTGAATTGCACAAACCTGATCTTATAGTTTTCCTGTAGAATACTGAGTGAGGCCACCGGTTTCATCATAGCTGTGTCCTCAGACCCAGCATAGTAGAAAGATAATAAATACTTATTGAGTAAATTTGCTTCATTGTGAGTTCATACCTTTGAGCTTCTACCTATATCATCCTTCCCTCCATGCATCTCCCATCAATATCTCTGCAGGGATTGTCCTCATTTTTCAAGAAGGTGACTTTCTTTCTCTGGGATGCACTCTCTGAGCTTCCCTTGAAACCTCTGAAGGGAAAATTTCTCCATCTTTTCTTTGTTTTGTTACTTGCATATTGGGAACCTTTACTGATGCCCTTGTTATATTGCTTTGCTTTGTTTTATAGCATGTGTTTCTTTCCAGGGTCTAGCAAATAACTATGCTCAATAAACATCAAATAAATGAATGAATGCATGAATGAATGAGCACATGAATTTCAGATGTCTTTTACTGCCTTTTTTCACTGAAGGATGTGCTTGTTCTTTGTTTCTTCCAGAAAAGTGCAAGTTCATTGATAATAAGGTTGCCAAATACAGCAAAACTGAACATAGATGTACCATACAATCCATCAGTTGCTTTCCTTGATAATTACCCAAATGAACTGAAAACTTATGTCCACACAAAAATGTGTATGCAAATGTTTAAGCAGCTTTATTTATCATTGACAAAACTTGGAAGCAACTATGATATCCTTCCATGGATGACTCGATCAACAAACAGTGGTACATGCATGCAATGGAATATTATTCATCAATAATAAGGAATGAGCAAGCCAGCCATGAAAAAACATGGAAGAACCAGAAATGCATATTGCTAGGTGGAAGAAGCCAATCTGAAAAGTCTACATACTGCATGATTCCAGCTATATATATGACATTATGGAAGAGACAAAACTATGAAGATAGTAAAATAATCGATATTTACCAGGGATCGTGGGGAGGGAAGGATGAATTGGTGAAGCACAGAGGATATTTAGGGCAGTAAAATCCTCTATATTTTACTCTAATGGTGGATACATGGCATTATACATTTGTCAACACCAAGAGTGGACCGTAATGTAAACTATGGGCTTTGGGTTATAACGATGTATCGATGTTGGTTCATGAATGGTAACAAATGTACCACTCTGCTGTGGGATACTGATATTATGCATGTGGGTGTGTTGGGGAGGGATGGAGGGCATATGAAAACTTTATGTACTTACTGTTTAATTATTCTGTGAACCTAAAACCATTCTGAAAAATAAAGTCTACTCAAAAAGTGCAGGGCACCTAGTTAAATGTGAATTGCAGATAAAGAACAAATACCTTTTTAATATAGGTGTGTCCTGTGTAATATTGGGGACATACTTAAACTAAAAAAAAAATTCTTCCTTATTTATCTAAAGTTCAAACTTAACTGAAAGTCCTGTATTTTACCTGGCAACCCTACTCAAGAATAGACATCTAACCTTATGGCTTGTTGGTATTCATCAGTGTCAGGGCAGGCTTTGGGCTGCGCTTCTGGGAGGACCACACCAGATGACTCCAGGACTACTTCTCTCAGCTCACAACACCACACTTTTGAAGGAACCTGGATGAACTGGACACACCCTGGGGAGACTAATGAGAAAGATGACTGAAAACCAAGTTGAATGATGTATGATTGAAGACCCTGGAAGCTTCAGCAAGGCCATTGCAACTGGCTGAGTGGAATTCCTTTCTAATGGCTAGATTCATTCAAAGATGGAAGGAGCTGTTTTGAAAGGTGCTGCCTTGCAAATCGTGGGGGTATTTGCATGTAAGCTGAATGATCCCATGGCAGGGGTGTTGGTGTGGGATTACCACATGAATGGTGGGAGTGGCTGGTGACAGGTGCACATGCACACAAAGGAACTTTAGCATAGTGCTGGCCTTTATTTGTTTTTATTGAGATACTTCACATACTATAAAATTCACCTTTTTAAAGTAAAACAGGTCAGTGGTTTTTAGAATATTCATGAGGGTGTACAACCATCACCACTATCTAATTTAGGACATCTTCATCACTTCAAAAAGAAATCCATTAATAATCATCCTTCTTTCCTCCCTTCTCCCAGCCCCTGGCACGCACTAAGATACTTTCTGTTCCTGTGGATTTGAGACTGATTAATATTTAAGTCCCCTTGAACTTGGAGATTCTCTGTTTCTATAAAGAGACACTTTGGTCCCACCTCCCAAACACAAGCAGGCCATTCTCAAGGGCAGTATTCCGGAATCACTGCTAAATTCATATTCTGAATAGAAATAATTTAGAAGGTGCCACCTTTAAACCCACGCTGTTATTATGGAAGTGTCTGCTCAAATAATCAGCAATTTTTCCTTACATATAAACATGTTCTGGTGAGCCTGAGACTCAAAGAAAATGCCCTAAATTCAAAATAGTGAAAACTGTATTTTATTTTACATTGTTAACCTAAATAATAAACAGAGAGAGTGTCTCTAAAAGAAGTTTATTTCGGAAGACTGCATTGCAATGGGGAAACACGTGCCATAATAAACTGTGTGTCTATTCATGGAGGTAAAGGAAGACAAAGATTTTTAAAGGAAAAAAGGAGGAGGATTACATAACTGTTTTGAAATAATTACCTTTAGCTGTAAAGATCAATGACAAGAGTGATGCCAGTCCCAGGTTGGACAGGCAGTTTCTGGGAAGATGTCCTTGTAGAAGTACTTTTTGTGTAAGGTTATGATGGTTTTTGTGCAAGGTTGTGAGTTTTGCAGTCTTTTGTGACAGTTTTTGTTATTAGGTGTACAAGCAAGAAAACCTTCCCTTCATGGCCTTCCCTGGCTCTATTGGTCAGGATTTTTTTTTTTTTTTTGTAACATTGGTGACTCCATTTTGATTCTCACGACTTTCACAACTTATAGCCTTATCTGTGTCTAAATAAATCCTATCTATTCTTTTCCGAACATTCTGCAGTTACAGATTGGATAAAGTTGCTCTATAGTTTTCTTTTCTTTTTCCTTTCTTCTCTTTTCTTTTCTTTTCTTTTCTTTTCTTTTCTTTTCTTTTCTTTTCTTTTTTCTTTTCTTCTCTTCTCTTCTCTTCTCTTCTCTTCTCTTCTCTTCTCTTCTCTTCTCTTCTCTTTTCTTTTCCTCCTCCTCCTCCTTCTTCTTCTTCAATAACTTGTAATTCTGAAATGAAGAACTTGGGAATTAAAACCTTGTTTCCACTAAAACCCGTTGGCATAGCATGACAGAAAACCTGACCTTGGGTGCAATTATGATGAAGACAGGGGTGGGTTCTCTCTTGTTGTGTCAGGACCACTGGGTACCTCCTACACCTGTGTTTCTGGCCTTTCTTCTGGTGGGGCTTTGAAAGCTCAGTTACAGTAAATCATAGCTTAGCCCAAGACATTTATGATCAGGTATGTTTTACGAGAGGAGCATATTCAGGCTCTGAGGAAGACATCTGCTTTTTATTCTCGACATATCATATCTGGGTTATACGTTGCAAACGTATAGAATCGTTATAATTAAGAATGAACTTGAGTTCTTATAGAATTCAAAACTAGTGAGGGCCACAATGGGAAACATGTGACAAAGTGACTATTAACTGAAAAGGCCAGGGCTTTTACTTATGTATTTTCAAGCTATGGCTAGAAAAGGGCTTATGTGGCCAAAGCAAAGAAGGACACAGCTAGACCCGAATACCTTCTTTAACCTTGTCCTGGCTCTTGGGTCTGTGCAGAGGACACAGTATTTTGAGTCAAGTTCACATGCAGGAGATGTGTAAGGTATGCCCTTCATGAACTAACTTTTCTTTTCCTTAAGGAAATACCTTTGTATTCAATGTACTCAAATATACTTAGTAACGTCACAAACTTGGAGCAATGAGAGGATCTGATAAAATCAGCCAGTTTAGCTCATACATTCTTCGTCAATGCTCCGTAAGAGTACCCGCGCTGCACAAAGGAGAGCCCCGACCTGCAGAAATGCGGGCGAAGTTGACAAACCATTTAAAAACAGCCAGAGGCACCTGTGGCCACGTCACTGAGAGGAGGTCCCGTACAACTGTGCCAGCCCAGGTTGCCCTGTGTCTCAGAGCATCAGTACTGTGGTTTGGAGGCCTGGGGGGGTCAGATAACAGAGGAAGAAGATTTGGAAGGAAGCAAAGATGAAACCAAGCCTCATGGCCACTCTCCCGTGGATTTGCCCAGGAAGGACCACAAGCCCAAACAGATTCTGACAGCGTGTTACTCACACAGACAGCAAGTGCGCAATCGCCATGGTGCCAGCTTCCTGAGGCTGGAGTCCCCCACAGGAATGCTGGACCAGAGGGCGTGGCTCTGCTGCTGAGGGTCTACATCCAACCTCCAGCCCAAAAGTTGTTTACACACGGGGAAACCTCGGCTGGACCCTAGAGGGGAGGGACGAGGAAGGGCCTGTCCTCCACTGAGGCTAGAGAGAGAGATGGAGGAGGAATGGGCGGGAGGTTGTTACTGAGGGCTGGGAAATGCCTCTTAGCAGCTCCTCAGCTCCTCTGGCTCCAGAAAACACCGCAGGAGATCCCCAGCATGACATGGGGCAGACTGCGGTCAGCTTTGCCCATGTGGCCTGGGCGGTGGTGGGACAGCATGCTGGAGCATTTCCCTACAAATATTAATAATTGATCAGTGTTGGGGGGTGCCCAGCGTGGGTTCCCTTTGAGCCTGAAGAAACGCTTGCAGTGGTAGCTCAGGACGGAACTTCTGAAGCCAGCATTGCACACGGAGGTGTTTAAGATGATGTGGAGTTGCATGTTAACGAAATCATGGAGCAGGAATCCTTGCTAATCTTTGTTATTGCTCTTGGCTACTCATTCAGGCCTGTTGACAGCACCCTGGACAGTAGGATAAAAGAGTCCAAGTGTGTCCGTTGTGGCCCTCCATCTCCTGCTCTGTATTTCTGCATTCAGTGTGGCGCCGTAGTTTAAGTTTGTCTCTGTTTCCTCCTCTGTGGTCCTGCCTCTATTTCACCGTTTGCACATTAAACACCACTGCCCTTAAGCATGCTTAGAACCTCATGGGGACAACTTTCCCAGTAGACGCCCGAGTGCTGAGTATTTTTTTCTCTCTCTTGAACAACAAACAATCACTGTCACGTCTTCCAAGATGTCCACACGCCGTGGAGAAGCCAATAACAAGAGATGTGGTTAGGGGAGGTTTGCCTGCCTGGGTGCCCTCAGATCCCACCGGAAAGCCCCTCTCCTCTCTGTGACTCACACACAGCAGTCCCTCTGCCCAACACCTCTGTCCTCTGCATTTTTGTGTTGCAAACTAGGGGGATTTTTCTTCATTCATATGCTCTTAGGGTGCCAGAATTCTTGTGCTATCTTACATTGTAATGCATAAGGCATAGCCATAGCATGCATAATTTTTAATACTTCCAGTTCATTCATTTCATCATTAAATAAGCATTTATCAGGTAGCTGTTACATTCCAAGCAGTGAACTGAATGATAAGGACACAGAGATAAATTTAATGTGTCTCTTCATATCATTAAAAGCTCATGATAAATTACTTTGCCATCGACGACTGCGATTATGCCACACATCAGATTATAGCTCTTGTCTACATGTGGTGATTTATGGTGCATCTCTCTTATGATAATGAAGAAAACCTATAAAACTAGAGCTGTTCTGCTAGACCTATTGAGCTGCAAAATTATTTGGTTTTAGTATGTGCTGGGACAAGAACTTAATGTCCACTGCTTTGATTTGCTTTCGCTAACCTGACTTCCCAGACAACTGTTAAAAACTAGAAGAAATATAATTGCATATTCAAGATCTCCCAGGGAGACTACTCTGAGTATTTAAAAGAGAGGACATTTAATTCAGGAAGGTGACGAGAGAGCTAGCAGCCAACGTGGGGATGGTAACATAAGGCAAACAGCAAGCTCCAGAAGTCACTGAGAGACTCTTAGAGGGCAGAGCCCGGTGGACTGTGATTGTCAGACCCAGGGGTGGCAGCTTCAGCTTGAAAGCTGAAGCTCAAACTGGCATATCTAGAGGTGTTAGAAACATATAGAGGACACAGCCACCGGGAGACACCTGCCACTGTCTCCCATTGGCCCGTCCCAGCTGGACGCCTGCTCCTAGGAGAGCCTGGGGACACAGCTTGTGGGCTTAGTCCTGTGACAGTGAGGGCAGGTACAAGGAACACAGCAGAGGGACACAGATCTCCGCTCTCATGGGGCTTTTGCTTTAGGGAGACATAGCAAACAATAAGCACTTTGTACTATTTATAACGCTATGCTCTTATTATATTTTACATAATGATACTTTTACTCTGCATTTTTTCAATGACTCCCATGGCAGGGAAGAAAAGTAAAGCCAGGGGAAGAGGATTCAGAGGTCAGTTTCCAGGATGAAAGATGAGGGCCTGGGTGGGCTTGGCCGAAGCTCCATTTGAGCAAAGATTTGATGGCAGTAAGATGTTAGTGAAGCAAAATCTTCCCCCAGTGTTTTCTGGGCAGAGGAAACAAGGAGAATGCAGATCCGAAGGGGAAGCAGGCTAGGAGTGTTCCAGAATCAGCAATAAAAAAGAAAACAAAAAGTGTGCAAGGCAAGGGCAGTACCACATGAAGTCAGAAAGGAGGGGGAGCACTATTTCATTGTGGCGAACATTTCAGTGACTTATCAGAGAGGCAACTTTAGTAATAATAATAGTTTGATTTATATACTGTTCCATGCTCTTAGTGTGCTGGACTGTAACTCCAAATAAAAGACCATTATAATTTCTCCGTACATAAAAACCGAGACATAAAAATACCTGTGGATTGGTAATTTAAAAATAACTTTTAGAATAATTAGTTGTGGTTTGAATTTAAACACTCTAGCGTTTTAGTCAAATTATTAGTTTAGTCACTTCCTTTTGTCTCCCCACCGCATGCTCAGAACTTTCCCAGAATAAGTCAGGAGGGCAGAGACAGAAGAAGTTGATTTATCATATTACTGAAGGGTCCCCCAATAGCATTAAAAAACTCCACATTTGAAGTTTGCCAGGCGTCTTTCCTAAAACTCTCCCAAGTAATTGAAAAAGATCTAACCGAGATGGAAAAAATGATTCAATGACAGTAACAGAAAAACCTCAAATGACTGACACAGATACAGATTTTTCACATGCCAACTCCTAATATCACATTACTTAAACCCTGCCCCAAATTACCAGTCTCCGTATTGCAGACCTCACCAACCCATGGATATGAGGAAGGCCATAGTCTTGTAGTAACTAGTTCTCTTGCTTGTGGTGCCTTTTTAAGCCTTTAAAAGCTCCTTGTAGCTCCTCCCTTTTATATCCACACTTACTGCCTGTGGGATCTCCTTCAACCCGTTCAGTTTTGAATTTTATTCCTATGATGACAGTCCTCAAATTTATGTGTCCCGGGAGTAGAGAAATGAAAGCCAAGGTGCTCCTAACTGTAGGCAGGCACAGTGGGGTCCACAGAAGACTGAATTCTCAGCAGTGGACTCTGGGCAGTGGTTGTTTAAGCCACAGAGTTCTCATTTTCCCCCCATGAGTGAATTCCCTCTCTCGCACACTTTACCCGCCAATTTTTTCTGACAGTGAAATATTGTTTTCCTCGGGACTCGAGAGAGCTCTACAAAGTCTAGGGCTATTTCATGCTCAAGGTCAACACTGTTCAGTCATTTGAACACTACCTTGTAGTTCCTTATTATTCCCAAGAATAACATTCGATTACTAAGCCTTATTCTTCTCTGACTTTGAATCCAGGAAAAAAATAAAATAAAATAAAACATTGCTTTTTGACTCATTCTTTCAACAAATAATACATTTAATATATTGCTACAGAAGCTTTTTTTATTTGCTGCTTAAATAAACATGTAATGTCTGGCACCGTTATTTCGACTTCATTATATTTTTAAATTTCAGGAACGTGAAGTTAGATAAATCATAATTCTTGGTCCATGACAGTTTCATCATTGTTCCAGATATATTAATAGCTCATTGTACCTATTCAGTGAGCTATTTAATTAGTTATTGTTAAAACTACAATGCAAATCCCTCACCACTAAAAAAAGCTCAGTCTTTCACAATAAACCCATCCTCCTGTTTTCTCCACCATGATTCTATAATCTATGTCAAATGTACCCTTTTCTTTCCTTTTTAATATCGATTTATTGCATATGTTACTTATATTTTTATTCTAATTATTTTTATAAAGAGGATATCCTGCCATATATAGTCTATTGGCATTGTTTTTCACTTACTGTTATATTGTTATGATTTTTCTTTAACATATATATTGTTGTAGTTAATTAATTTTGACAGCTACACAATATTTCATTATGTGAATATGCCAGAGTTTACGCATCTGCTCTCCCACGGATGGACATTCTATTTGGTTTCCGGGTCTTGCTAATGTGAGCTGTGCTGTTACTTTTTTGGTCATGGCTTTGGTAATATGTTTGCAATGGCCTCAGTTGGGTTGCACAAAAAGTGGAACTGAGAAGTCATCAAGCTATGCGGGTGGCTGGTTTTTGGAAGTGTTATCTGACTCTTTTCCAGAGTCATTGCATTCATTGACACCCCCCACTAGCAAAGTATAAAAAACTCTGTGGAACCACACGCTCTGCAAGAAGTTAGCACAGCCAGACCACAATTGCAGCAGAGTTTGCATGGTCAACTTCTAAACTGCAGCCAAAGATGTAAAATAACATTGACTGTGGGTTTATTTTAGGTATATTTTTTCTGATCACCAATGATACTGAACATGCCTTCATATGTCTTTTAGACATAATGTTCCTCCTCTATCCATGCCTGTTCATAACTTTTGCCCATTTTTCCCTTGATTCATTTGTATTTGTTCTATGGATTTGTAAGAATTAATTCCATATTCCTCATTCTCATACTTCGTCAATTGTGTGTATTGTGAAGATATTTTCTTCCACTTTGTTAACTAGTCTATTTTCTTTCCTTAAGATGTCTTTGACAAACAATGGCTTAATTTTAATACAACAAAATGTAGCAAAGATTTTCTCCCTTTTTGTGTGTAGTTAATGCCTTCTGTGCTTTATTTAAGAAATGTTTCTCTAACGCTGCATTCATCTTTGATCTAACCCCTGATTTGTTTAATCATCTCAGAAAATGGCTTGAGGATTTCCATTCTCCCTTTCCTGGGCCTATTCAGGTTTTCCTGGAGAGTAAACCAATATTGTCACCCTAAGCTTTGCATTTGGAGGTGTTTTGCCTAAGACTTAGCTTCAGGCCCTGGTCTCAACTCTGTGGCTCTACGGGCAGGTGCTAGGGCATCCTCCCAGGGCAGCTGGCAGGTAGAACCAGGGCCTCTATGTTAGATCCGCCAAATGCATTCTGCCAAGGAGAGAGAAGGGAGTGGTGTGATGAATTTCCATATGGGTTCAGGCTCCATCATTTCAGATAACTCTTACACTATTAGTAAGCTCCTGTATCATACTTTCAAAACCCTTGAGTAATAGTTATATATGGAATACCACAATTAAGAAATCACAAAGAAAAAAAAAAAAACGAGGCCATATACTGCAGAATGAGTAAATATGCAAATGCTTCCAGTCCTGGGCAAAGGATTTGTTCAGGGCCCATCAGAAATAGACATCAGCCATAAAGAGTAGAGCGGAGATGGGCATGTAAACAGAGATGTGGAAAAGTGTGATGAGCATGGTAATAAAAATAAAGAGCATAAAGGAAACGCTGAGGAGGTTTTAACTGAGAATTTTAGAAAAGTCTGCATATAGGAGAGTAAATGTATCTAAGGTTAAGGTGATAAATTTTCTCAGTGGAAAAGGGTTGGCAGGCAAGAGGGAGATGGCCATTTCAGGAAAGAGAGCAACAGACACAGGTTGCACAGGTGTGGAGTCACACAACACAAAGTCACTAGCTGTTTCTTATCGCTGTGGCATGGCTGGCAAGGGTAGGTGTGGCAGAGATGAGGTTTGATTGGGGAAAACATTATAAAGGGGTCTTTACTGCACGATAAACAACTGCCAAATAAGCAGTGGGGAGCCCAGATGGAAACATGGAAATGTAAGAAGGAATGAGCAACAGAAACGGTGAATAAATATAAGACTAAATCTAAATGAATATTGAAGGTACAAAACAATAATAAATAAGGTTGTGTGGAATTCAAATTATATAATCAGAATTAAAATGCACAAACTGAAAAATAAAAGAATATAGAGTCTACAAACAGTATTTTACTCAGAAATTTTGTATACTATACAGGAAATAATTACAATCAATAAGAAAAAATAAGTTTTTCATAATAAAGTAAATTAGCTAGTCATTTGGAAAAAAAGTAAGTTGAATCTTACTTAACACCTTATAAAAATAAATTGTAAGAAGACCAAAAATTAAAATGAAATTCTAAAACTACTAGAAGAAAATATAGAATTCAAAAAAAATCATGAATTAGGCATGTACTTTTAAAGTACAATGACTTAAAGCAGAAGAGCTATAAATTTGACTAAGCAAAATTAAAAACTGTGCAAGAAAAAAATGTCACGATATGACTGCTTCAAAACTATAAAACTATTTCAGTAGACATTTCCCCAGAGAAAATCTATGGACAGAAAATGAGCCCTTGACAAAATGCTCAATGTCATAGTCACTAAAACATGTGAATTGATGCCACAAGATCTGTCAGTACACACCTGCTAGAATAGCTAAAATTATTAAGCACACACACACACACACACACACACACCGACAATGCCAAACGCTAGCAAGGATGTGGAACAACTGGCATTCTTATACATTGTTTTTAGAAATGCAAATGGTACAGCTGCTTTGGAAAACAATTTGGAGTTTTCTATAAAGTAAAACAGTAACCCGGCAATTCCCTTCCAAGGAATTCACCCTAGAGAAATGGAAACATATGTATGCTCACACAAAGACCTGAATAAGAACAGTTGACAGAAACTTCATTCAAATTTGACAGAATCTGGAAACAACCCAATGGGATTTCCCTGGCAAATGGATAAACAGACTGTGGTGTATCCATACACTGGATTATTGTGCAGCAATAAAAAGGAATATGCTATTCCTACATAGAATCACATGAATTCAGAAGCACTATGCTAAGCGGAAAAAAATAGCCAGGCACAAAGCTCCATACTGCATAATTCCATTTATATGATATTCTGGAAAAAACAAAAACAGGACAGAAATCAGATGAGTGTTTGCCAGAGACTAGGAGTCGGGGTAGGGTGTTGACTGCAACAGGGCAGGAGAGAACTACCTGTGGTGATGGAAATATTCTACATCACAATTGTATCAGTGGGTACACAACCACATAATTTGTAAAGATATTAAATTGCCACTTAAAATTGGTAAATTTCATTTTATGTAAACTAATTTTATTTTATGTAAATTTACTTCAATAAAGCTGATAAGTTAAATAAGAAAAAAAACCATAACTCCCCACATTGTAATTTCATGCTGATTGAGTCTTACAGAGTGTGTTTAAAATCAGGTGGAATATAGACAAATGGCTCTGGTACCCACGTGTCCTGTGTGAGTTCTATTTAAACAATACCCAATTTCTAAACGCGTATGTTGACTACTCCAGGGAGGCAGACAGCAGTTGTCCCAGATAGTAGCGTTTCTCTTTAGTTTGCCCTCATCTAGGTATGCCCAATGCCATTTTTTGTTCCATCAGCTGTTTTGAAGCAAACTTTGACAAATCATCTTGGAAAGGGGACTTGGTTTTCATGTTCAGAAGTCATTAAAAAATTATTTTTACCTTCCCATCAATGGGAATAGATTCTTAACAAACTACAAGATGCTTTGCTCTCTAGCTCTCGACTGGAAGCGGTTTTACCCCTAAGGGATACGTGGTAATGTCTGGAGACATTTTTGTTTGTGGCAAGTGGGGATGTATTTTGTGTGTGTTCCTGGCACCTCGTGGGTGGCCAGGGCTGCTGCTCGACCCCCTCCTGTGCACAGGACAGCCTGCCAAGGCACACAATTACCCAGCCCGAAATGTCGCTGACGCTGAGGTTGAGAAACCATGGTGTAAAGTTTATGCTAAACAGAAAGCCATTTAATAGTTAAAAAAAGAAAATCCTTACATTATAAATTCATTGTTTAGTACTGTGAACGTTGTATTTATTTTGCCCAGTTTGAGTACTCATTATTTATTATTAAAGATCTGTATCCAGTCCTTTAGAAAAATTTTATCTCAAAATAATCCTGGGAATTTGTTTCTCTTACAATCTCTCTTTTACAAAGAGAAGATAAAGAAAGGCAGAGAAGGGAAGGAATTTGCATAGGTTGCACAGTCCTCCTTGCTACAACTGAGATTTCAACATCAGCCTGATTCCAAACTGTTATTCTTCACTCTTTCTAACCCCCAAACTGTGTGTACATGTGTGTGTGTATGTGTGTATATATAAATAGATAGATATAATTTTATAATCCCTTAAAGTTTGAATAACTTTAGCATTTTTGCAGACAAGGGCAAAAAGTCTTATGATATTAAATAAATAATGAACACGTGCACCTAAAATAGGAAAGGGCTTAGATCTCTTCTTATTTCTTTCTTTGCGTATAATGCCAGGAAGCAGCAATTCATTTAGCAATATCCTACCAATGTGAAAGAGTTAACTAGTTCTTTGGTTATCCCACTGGTCTTAACTGGCTTCTTATGCATCAATGACTTAGTTACATGTCTGCCTGTATGATTGCTTTCAGCTGAACACTTTCCTAGCATGGGTCCTCCCATATATAAAGAGCATTGCAAGTATTAAGATGTTGAAAACAGATTCCTCAGGGATGAATACCACCTAACCTCTCATCATTCAAAATGGTAGCTACTAATTTTTTGCTTGAAAAGAAGAGGAATCTGGTTGCATATATATCCATTCTACCACTGATGGTTATCTGAACAGAGAAGTTGTTATTAATACAATGTTGCCAAGTACCGTCTCTACATGAGATAATATCCAGAATGACCACAGGAAAAATAGTACCATTAGGGATCCTCACGTAAATACTGGAAGAATTGCATTTACTATCTGTGCTATCCAACTGATGTCCATCTGCGTCCCAGAGACACAGCTTGCTAAGCAAACAAATCTGGAACTCAAAGTGGACATTTCATGTGATACACAGGGTGTGAGGATGGGGTGGGCATTCAGAGGCCCAGAAGTGATGGGAAGGAGGCGAGAGGGAAAGGAGTGAGCTTTGGTTTTTGACTCCAGGAAACACCCAAAATTCAGAGAGCAGAATATTCTCCAGCTGGTTCCAGTTAGCCACTAGAGAAATCCTTGAAGTAAACAAATGTGTCTTTTTTGTTTGTTTGTTTGTTCGTTTTTTTAGGTGCTAAGACATGCTTTTTTTTTTTTTTTTTTTAGCCCCTGTGGATTCAGAAGAGGAAATGATTAATTTGTGCCCTATATCCTATACACTTGTTCTTAGAGTGACATGGGTCTTCCCGCAAGTTCTTCAATGTGTTTATCTTAATCACTTGGCTGTTGGTTCCTCTTGTCTAAAGTGGCTGGTGATTGCTGAAAGGCACTTTCTGGGTCTTCTTTGTGTTCTCTAACATGGTAGATAAAACCTGTCCCCTTTCTTTGCTCTCACGCCCCCTGTTGTCAAATTTTATTTGCATGTTCCCATATTGCATGAAATCCTAAGAAACAAGCAATGCATGAGCGGGAGAAAAGTTGTTCTGAACAGAAACTCCCACAAGTATAATTCAGAGACAGTCCACCTTTGTCATTTAATTTTATAGGAAATAGTCTGAGAAGTGTTTCAAAGCTAGGGAAAGAACTCATTTGAAGACTGCTATGCTAATTTCCCTAACTTAGGTCAGCGTGGAGCAGATGCACACAGGAAACCATTGTAGTGTTTAAACCCACACTGGAGCTGATCCAGCTGGTGTTAAGTGAGAACATGGCATGGTTACCCCAGTCAGATATACGCCCTGGGCTGGACCATTTATTCCTAAAATTAGATGTTCACAGACGTAGGGTTTTTTCGTTCCTTTACTTTTTATTTATGTGGCCAGTATGTGGCGCTGTCTCCTATTAAAAGCTGCTTTTTAAATTTTTCAGAAGCTTTTCTCCAAATCTCTTGGTGTTTACAGGGCTCAATGTAAATTTCAATGGGCTTGAAAACATCAGAGAAGAAAAACCTGCTTAAGACTTTTGACCGAATAGAATTTCCATCATTCTAAAGAGCACCTGTAGATTTCTTTTCATGTTTAAGAATGAAAGTCAGAATGAAACATATGATTATTTATTTGAGTTCTGTTTAAACAAAAGCTTAAAAAGTCTCATTTTACAAAATTTTAAGTACAAATTTAACTGAAAAATATGTTATTTCACATGAAAAGCAGGCCATTCAGAATTGAGACATGTCAAAGTTATATCCTTCAAGATTTTGTTAAACTTATATGTTCCTTTTAGTTTGTCTATGCTCCAGATGTTTATTGGGGGGAAGCCAGTAATATTTTGGTCATTTCAAGAACTGGAAATACAGAGGTTACTTTTAATATTTTAAATAGCTTCCCACATTTGACAATTGAGTAGTTTTTCTTTTCTAACTATTTATATTTTTCAGTATCTACAGCTTACATATAAAATCTGATATGACAGCTCTGACTCTTTATGGCTGCCTATCATAGCATTGCTAACATTAGAATTCAGGTAAAATTAGTTAATTGCCTAGTCACTGGGACAAGTGTACAGTTGTGTACACAAAGTGTACACATTCTCAAATATGGTATCTAGCCTTGCCAGAGGATGAAAAAAAGCTGAAGATTGTAAATGCATGTGATGTTCTTTTGTGAAAACTAGAATATATCTTCAGAGACTCTATGCAAAAAGCAGTAAACATCATTCATACAGTCATTGAATTGGCTGTCAGGGACCAGATGGGTACGTTAACACAGTGGTACACCTCATTCTTGCCTGAAACCATATTGCAAAAGATAGTAATACAAATCTGACCTTTGCCCATTCAGTTCTGAACTGCATCCTGGGCTCCCTGTTTCACTATTTCTTGTTCCCTCTTAGGAGCACTTTTAGTGTTGCCTGGATCCTGCAATCGAAAGCTGAGCAGAAGGAATGAAGTCTGGAGGAGGAGGAAAGCAGGTAAAGAAGAGACTGAGAGTCAGCTAGCAAATTGCGAGGACTTAGCCTGCCCATGTGGAAGTATGGATGTGGGCCAGCGCTCTTGCAAGGGCGCATTTCCTGGTTTTCCCACTTTTGCATGTTCCTGAAGTGAACTGCAGTACCTGAGAGAAGATGGGAGCTATTGTATCATCAAAAGGAAACAGTTAGAAAGGAGTGTAGACCCCACATGTGACTTCCCTCCCCTCACTTCCTTGTCCCTGCTAACCAATGACCTGGGAGGCTGTTCTGCTTATGGCTCAGGAGTGCTGTCAACTTTGAGTATTTATTCCTCTTCAATTTTAGAGTGAGTTATCAACGTGCTTTTTCAAGAGAGGCATATCAGAAAACGATTGCACTTACTTCCTTCATACCTTATCCTTATCAAATGTAGCTGGAAAACCTTTTAAGAGACAAGTTGCTAGCTTGAAAAAACAATGAATCTAAGAGAATTTTGGCTAAATGTATTGGAAAAAATATGTCCCTGTGATTGTTAAGAAATAGATGGGTATAGTCCAAACAATATCAACACACACACCAGTAAAAAAGAACTTTAAACAAAGTTCAGTAATAGATGCCATTTAAATCAAAATTCCTGCTCCATGTTTAGTGGGATATGTAGTTTTAAAAATCAATCATCTCGGCCGGGTACGGTGGCTCATGCCTGTAATCCCAGCACTCTGGGAGGCCGAGGTGGGTGGATCGCTTGAGGTCAGGAGTTCGAGACCAGCCTGAGCAAGAGCGAGACCCCGTCTCTACTAAAAATAGAAAGAAATTATCTGGCCAACTAAAAAATATATATATATAAAAAAGTCAGCCGGGCATGGTGGTGCATGCCTGTAGTCCTAGCTACTTGGGAGGCTGAGGCAGAAGGATCACTTAAGCCCAGTTTGAGGTTGCTGTGAGCTAGGCTGATGCCATGGCACTCACTCTAGCCAGGGCAACAAAGTGAGACTCTGTCTCAAAATAAATAAATAAATAAATAAGAAAAAAAAAATAAAATCAATCATCTCTCAAATTGTAGTCCCAGGTTGACTTGATATTGAATCACCTGGGTGTTGTTTAAAAGTTGAGATTTCAACACCCCACCTTAGACATACTGATCTAGAATCTCTGAATCTGGGGTTCTGAAATCTACCTTCAGGAAACATCCAAGGTGTTTCACATTCTTTGCTGAGAAAAGGGAAAAAAGAAAAAGAATAAAAGGAACTGATAACCTAAACATAATATGAGGAAGAGAATAAGCAATATTAGGAAACCATGAATGAGGGCCTTATTCCATGTGATTGCTCTATAACCTGATCAAGACAGCCACACATTTTGGTCTGTCCTTATTCACATAGATATAGACAAAAGGCAATTAAGGCACTTTTCTACTATCTTTGTTAGTTGTATGTCTTGTCAAACCAAAGTCAGTGTAAGGTTCATTTCTTCTCTAGATAAATTCAGACAATGGAGTTTAAGGAGACGTAGACAAAGACATACTAAGCATTTTCTTGTTAGTTGTACCTGGAAATTCCTACCCATCTATTTATTTATCCATCGTTCCTTCAATATACTCTCAGGGTTCTCCTCCTGTGTGGTTGGCTTTCCTGAACTTAGGGTGTGCCCTAACCAATTATGTCAAAAATTAGAGAAGTTCCACATGTCAATTTGCAAGGTGACCTGTGTAATAAATTGGACATATGTGGGCAGAATGAAAAACTGGATTTTGACTGTTATTCTGACCTTATTACAATGTTTTTCTTTTACAAGTTACCTTAAACTACAGTTAAAATAAATAATATGAGAAAGGCCTGCATAATCACAGAGAATGTCTATGATAATTCTAAAGGAAGAAAGCAATATAACTGCAAGTATTATTTTAACATATATAATAAGGTGGCCCTATATGTTTAAGCCCAAGCTTTCTGTTCAACTGACTATTTGTTCTCTTTTGTGGTTTATTATAAAATACATTTATTCATGGAAATGAATATGCTATGGAACCTATATAAGTGGCACGCATGTTGCTTTTTTTTAAAAAAAGTACAGTGATCCCTTTGAACATTCAAAAGCTGTTTATATAAGCTCAGCATGCTTGTCCTTGTGATTTCTTTTTCTAGAATATAAATTTCATGATGTGACATGCAAAATTATAAATCAAAGTTACCGTAAGAAAATGTAGGTGTGCATAATATCCTTGCCTTCACCAAGACCAGGCATTTGCTTAACTTTAAAACTCAAAATAACCACCAGGAAAGGATCCCCTACAGCTTTTGAAATGTTTTCAGTAATTCACAAATGAAATTGACATTTAGAGGACAATCCTTGTATTCAGATGTCATTCTCCATTCACTGACACATGGTGTTAAACACATTCCTGGTTGGGGTCACTACAGTTAGACTCTTTACTCTTAGTCAATATTAATTATGTTTAACCTACTTAAAAAGATTTCCATTAGCAATTGTGAGCATCTTTTAAACAAATCATTGAGCTCATGTGAGCTCATTCATGTCTAAATTTTTAGGTTTCCTGCCCAAGTATAATATTGTCATGTCTAGAACCTACACGTAGGGCTGGCTACATAATCTTTGAGGTGTCATGCAAAATGAAAATTCAGGGAAACGTATTCAAAAACTATAATGAGTTTTAAGATGGTGACAGTAGAACATTCAACCAAGTGTGGATTCTTCTAAGAGTGGAACTCTACACAACTGTACAGGTTGCATACCATGAAGCAGGCTCAACCTATAGCATCTTTTGAACAAGACAACTGTGATTTTCTAATTCAATGAGAAACACTTCAAGGCCAATTAATTCTACTGACTTTGCTGATTTAAGCTTTGGGAAGAAACATACACATCAGATGATGTACTTGCAAAGAAATCATAGATAGAATAGCTACAGATGATTGTCATTGTAATTGTTCATCTGTTAAGATCTCACAATTGCAGAGAGGTAAATGTGTAGAATAGGCAAAAGGGGTGGGAACTGGGAAAAAAACAAGTAGGCTCTATGCAAAGAGGAATCAAGCTTTCTGATGTGTCTTTGAGCAGGTTTTGTGCGTCTAGACACACGGGCTGTGCTTAGCTGTGTGCTTAGGGTGATACCATGTTTCAGAAAGTTTAAGTGCAATTCTGTATGAGAACACGGACATGTCAGAGCCCAGGAATATCAGTCAGTTGTACCACATTCGAATAGGAGTGTGCCTGAGTCTTTTTATTCTAGGATCTCCTACCTGCAAAGGTGTGGGGTAGAGTGTCTTCCTCACGGAGCTCAGGAGAGTACAGAGCTCTGTTATAGGTTGTGTATCATCAAAGCCTCCTGTCTCTTTCCCTGGCACTCTCCTGAGTGGAAAGAGAGAACTTGTGAAAGAGCGTTGGAAAAGATGACAAGAGTCAATGAAGTGGCATTTTCAAAGCTATAATGGCCAGATCAAGAGGCTTGGGGCAAATCGCGGGGAATGAAAGAGTTACGAAAGAATTCTGTTTTGAATAAGTCACTCACTCTGGGCGTGCAATGCTTAGTAGAAAAACAGACACCTGAGGAAACAAGGTGTGTGGCTCTCACAGTCGCTAGCTATTTGCTCAGGTTGTTTCCAGGTAATCATAATAATGAGGAAAGGAAGGGAGAGAAAGCAGAAGAAGGGAGGAGGAAGAGAGGAGGGGATGAAGGAATGGGGAGGACGGGAGGGAGCTGAGGGAAGGAGAGAAGACACGGAGGTGGGCAGGAGGAGGAAACCGTGTTAGGGGCGCTGTCCCGCGAGTACCCACGCCCCTGCTCATCCCCTCTCGTCTTACACGTCTGTTTCAGTTTCTCACGTGTCTTCCCGTACTTGGGCAAAGGGACGCTCAGATATGAGAAAAGCCTGGGCCCAGGGTAGAAACTGGGGAGGCAGCAGACAACTTTGGGGCGCTGGGTCATTGCTCAGGCAGTCCCGACGCCCCCGGGGGTCCCGAGGCCCGCCTCCCTCTTCCCGAGAGAGCACCTCTCCTCTCCTCGCTGGCCTGGGCCTGCTCGCACCTGCCGCCCACCTGGACGGAGGGGAGGGCTGCAGGGCCGGGAAGCTGTTGCTGCGGACCGCGGGGGCGCCCGCCCGGGAGTCCTACCCCCCGGAGACCCGCGCCGCGCCGGGGACCGCTCGGCGTCGCCCTCCCCCGAGCGCCGGGGCGCGCGGCGGGGCGGACCTGCCCACTGGCCCCGCGCCCGGCCCCCCTGTCACTCACGCTGCTCCCAGCCAATGGCGCGGCCTCCTGTCACCCTCACCCCACCCCTCGGGGGAGAGCGGGGAGGGAGGTCGGCGGGGCGGGCTGCGGCCGGAGTCGAATGATTGAACTTTCCGGCGGAGTTGCGGCGGCCGCGAGGTCCCCAGCAGTGCGGCTCCGGCGCGGAGCTGGGAGCCTCGGCCAGCGCCCGGCGCCTGCGCCCGCGACCCGCAGCCATGGTGCCCCGGGCGCCCGGCGCGGCCCTGACCCTCTGCCTGTGGCTGGCGGCCTCCGGGGGCTGCCTGGCCGCCGGCCCCGGCGCGGCTGCGGCGCGGCGGCTGGACGAGTCGCTGTCTGCCGGGAGCGTCCAGCGCGCCCGCTGCGCCTCCAGGTGCCTGAGCCTGCAGATCACGCGCATCTCCGCCTTCTTCCAGCACTTCCAGGTACGCGGGGCGCCCGCCCGCCCGTTCCCTCCCGCGCCGCGGCGCCCGAAGTTCTCGCCCGGCTCCGCGGGCGGATCCCCGCTTTCCCTCGGCGTGGGTTTTACAGCCGGGGCGCTCCAGCCCTTTGCAGCCTCCTCCCGGCTCGCCGAACAAGAAGCCTCAGCATCTTCCCCAGCTCACCCCTTCTTCCCAGAGGAAAACGACAGGCGATTTCCTCGGGGAGGGAGAGCAGTTTTGTGGGTGTCGAGGGTGGGGCTGTGGGTTTGTTAGTTTCCCAGGACTAGAGCGCGCGACACTCCCGGCCGGGGCGAGTCCCGCAAACTCCCAGGCGCTCCGGGGCTCTCGGAGCCGCCGGCGCTGGGACCGAGTCGGGGCGGTGCGCCCGGCGGCGCCCGGGGACCCGCGCGACGTGCCCCAGCCCCGCAGGTGCCGGCGGGCCGACACTTGTCTCTTTTGAGCTCTGGCTTGCACATGCGGGGGGCCTGGAGCTCACTGCCCACCCTTGGATCCCCCAGCCAGGGCACTTGGGCCAAGTCGTGTGTTCCAGGATTTGTGTATGTGTGGGTTGGGGGGCGGGGGCGGGATGAGCGCCTCATTTGGAGTCCCAAAGATTCAACGTCTTGCTCAAGACTAGCGCAGAGCGTAAGGGAACAAATGCAGGGGTTTGGAGATTTAGCGGGGCCGTGTTTGGATGCTCCGGGGACTAGTCCCGGGGTCTCCCCCAACCCGGTGGGTTCTTTCGGCATGAGGGTGGAGGAGCGTGTGCGTGCGCGTAGGAGGCTCAGGGAGTGGCACGCTTGGCGCCTGTGAATTGCTGGGACCCTGCACGGTGGCGACTTGCGCGGAGACTCCGGGTCCCGGTGGGCGCGCGGGAGCAGCTCCCGGACTCAGCGGCGCGGGTCCCGCCGCTGCCTTCCCCAGCCCCGTCGAGCACGCTAGCTCTGAGACCATCCACTGAGGCTCCTTATTTCTCTGCTCTGCCGCCATCCTCTGCCTCTCCTTCTCGCCTCTATCCTTAGGTACCCACCTGTTCCATTTCCCAACTTCTTGCCCCAGGGAAAAGTGCGGAGGTGCACGGAGACGCAGGGCTCCCTGGCTGGGCTGGGGTCGGGAGCCGAGCCTTCTGGTCAGGAACAAACTGGGCGCCCCCCTCGCCAGGCCGGGCAATGGGGGGCTCCCGAAGGGCCCAGGGAATTGAGCTGCCGGAGCAGGCGAGGTTAGGGACGGTGAAGTTTGGGGTGATTCTCCGCAGCCCTTGGGAATGTTCTTCCTGGCGGGTGAGCTAACGAGTGAGTCGCACAAGGAGAGCTCAAAGTTGGGATCTTCAGAGATCGCACCAGCTGGTTCGGTTGGCGTGTGTGTAGTGCGTAGTTTCGTTCGTCCCTAAGTCAAAGAAGCAACGTCGCCGGGCGAGGGGAACGTGGAGCCTCAAGGCCACATGGGGCCCTCCAGATCTCCGAGTGCTGCCCCTCGACGGAATCCAAACTTCACACAATAAATCTCTGTATGCTGTGAAGTTTGGATTCCGTCAAAAGGCTGCACTTCAGGATCCAGAGGGCCACATGTAGTCCCCACGGCTGCAGGTTCCTTGTGGGTTTCAGAACCGACAAGCTCTGCGGTCCTCCTGGAACTTCAGGGACAGGAAAATCCTGAGCGCTCACCTCCTGCGGTGAAATTACCTGGACATCCTGGAGAGAGATCCAGGAGGGGGGGGCGGTTCCCAGGCACCTGGCATCAAAACCGCCCACCGTACCCTGAAAGCCACTCTCCTGAGAAGGTGCTACACTATTGTTTGAACAACAGAAAACAAAACAAAACAGTACAGTCCATGCCGGGGAGGAAGAGTATCATTTTTTCCCCCTCTTCTTTTTTCTTTTTATTGAATTGTCAGTTGCTGTAATTTATTTGTCTTACAGTTTCAGCATCTAAAGAAGCAGTTTAGATCAAGCCAATTCCCGTGAAAGGCTTTTTTTGTGGTCTCTGGCATGATTTCTCTTCCGAAGAAAAACTGCTGACAGAATGCACATTGCCAGACAATCCCAATTACATTTTAATTAGCTGGGGGTGAAACAAGTTGCAAATTACTCAGTTAGGCTTCATAACTGCTGTGTTTGTAATCAATTGCAAAGCCACTCTGGGAGGTTTAACCCTAACCTGATAATGCCTACCTGATTTATCCAAATTGCAGGGATTAAGCTTTCTCAAGGTCTGAAAAGACAGAAACATCCTCTCCTCATAAAAGCTCAAGCATCCCCGTCCCCCACCTCCTGCCTTTAAAATAATAATAATTAGAAAGACCATGGAGGAATCAGTTTGCTGCCAACTCATGACACTGCGTGTGGTATTTATTAATTTGTCTGTGAAGGTCTAGAGGAAGTCTTGGGAAGGGCCCATTCTGTCAAGGTCACTCCGCTTTCGAGGCCCATAAGTGAGCCCACACAGAAGGCTGCTTGTGAAGCAGGTGCCCCTTCCCATCTTCCTTCCTCAACTCCAGGCCTCTTTTTAAGGGTCAGAGAAGGCTGGCCTCACCTGCAGCCTGGATGCCAGCCAGGTGTGTGGACCCTGGAGTGGTGTGAAAGCTGCCAGGCCTTTGCACGGAAGAACCCCACCTATGCACTCAAGGTATAAGTGGTGACTCGGAGCCCTCGTGGGCAGTGACCTGCAGAGGAGGCTGGAATCTGATCATCTCCACCCTGGGTCTCCCCACTGCCCTACCCTGCCCAGCCCTGCAGGTGGATGTGCACACCAGGGACTCAATACTGATTCAAGGGGTTGAGAGTGGGGCCAGGGGATACCTGAATTGCCTGACACTGCCCAGACCTGGAAGAGCTTAGAACATCATACTGAAAGGAAGATGAGTTCTGAACCCCATCAACGTGCTACTGAATGCGGCCCTTCATTCATGAAAAGAAACAGTGAATGTTAGTGCCTCCCAAAATATTGGTATCCAGCTCTGCGATGCTTTGTACAGGGCATTTGGTGTGTGGCCATTTCAAGTTCTTGAATATTATATACCTGTGTGGGTGGTTAAAATCTTGCCATTGAGGTGATTGGGGAGGATATCCTTTTTTTTTTTTTTTTTTCTTTTAACTAGCAGAATGAAGAGGAGCTCTGAGTTGTAGGGTATGGGGCCACGAGGGGGGCTTTGGAGCCAGGCAGTTCCGTTCTGCATCCAGGCCCGGCTGCCTGTGGGTGGGTAGCTTGGGTGGATCAGCCCACCTTCCTGGATGTCACCCCTCCTATGACGAGTGGGAGATAAGTACCTGCCCTGGAAGGTGAAATCAGGACTAAAACGTGTTGGGAGTGACACAAGTGATGGTAATAAAGGCGCCAACTCTGCCCAGAAGATTGCTAAGTACCAGACAGTCTTCCAGCCACTGTACAGGTATTGTCTCGTTTAATCCCCACAGCACCCATAGGAGGCAGGTACTGTTCTTATCCTCTCACCATAGATAAGAGAAAGAGGTCCTGAGAAGGTCAGTCAGCCACACAACACCAGCGACGGTGGCTTCCAGTTTGGGGCTTTGTTTCTAATTTTAGGATTTTATTGGTCAGTTGGTCAATTTACTTGAGGACTGACTACGTAATTTTCAGGGCCTGGTGACATATAATAACATGAAGCCTCTTAAATAGCACACAAAAAGTGATTGTTGTAGGAACTAAAATATAAAACTTTTCCTTTTCTTCGGTGGCCTGTCTCTCTTGACTTGTCATGATGTTTTCAGTTTACTTTTCTATATTGTTCTCAAAGGAAAATTTAAATATTAAACGATTAGTATGACATTTACTCTTTACGTTTATATTGTGCAGTGCCCGTCTTACATGCAAATATCAGAGCATTTTATCCCTGGAGGGATCCTCAAGAGGCCAGAAGGGACCAAAACACCAGACTCAGGGATGTTGGGAGGAGGCAGAGAAGGCTTTGGGGTGTGCCTAGTGGGGAGTGTCCCCTAGGAATGGCTCAACTAGCATGTGGCATGAATTTCCTCTCCGGTTAAACGAGATTCACCTAAAAAGAGACCGGGCTTAACTCAGGCACATTCTCCCTCCTTTCCTCCTTCTTTCGTCTTCTGGTGACACTTGAGAACACAGGAAGGAGTAGAGCAGTTTCTGTCCAAGCGAGCATAAGTCAGCATCATACCCTTTAACACTACAGATGGCTGGATGAAGAACCACAACGCTAAGGAGGCTTAAACCTTGCAAGGTCCTGCACCGTTGCTACACAAAACACATGCACCAGGGTCAGCTCTATGGATGTGTGACTCCGTGCTCAGAGGAGGACCTGCGCTTGGGGTTTCAGGCTCTGCAGTCGCCATACTGGAATTCTTTGAGTTTGAGTTTTGCATGTGAGAGTTGGATGGGACATGTGTGAGCGTTGGGTGGGACACTCATACACTCACTGGAGGCGTGGAGCCTCGGCTGATGAGTGATCCTGCCTCCCACCTCCCCCTCACCTCTCCAGGACAGGTTCTTGCTCCCTGTTCCCCCATCCCCTGGCACCCCAGCCCCCACCTGCCTCCTCTTCCCTACCTCCCCTCACATGATAGCTGCCAGCTCTGCCCCGTGCAAGGACCTGGCTGTGGGTGCAGGGAGGGTCTGGTGGGGCATGGTGGTGTCTTGAAGCTCATCCATGAGGAGGCTGCAATAAGCTTGGGGGTGCCCATGTACTGCAGGTGGGAGCAGCTAGCCATAGGATGGGGAGGTGTCTGGCTCAACTTCTTGAGAACTTGCGCCAGGCCAGAGTACAATGCCTCAGTCCAGCAGCGGGCAGAGAAGGGGACCTGGCCGCGACGTGCCTCAGCTAGTCGTAGCAGGCCTGGGACTTGCTCATTCTCTGCCTGTTTTCTCAAAGTAGGCTCAAGAGAATAGGGTTTGAGGAAAAATAGTAGTCGGTATGCAAGAGAGGAGGGGTGTGTGTGTGTCCTGTTGGAAGATAAGTAGCAGGTCGTGGCAGCCTTAGCCCTAGGGTTCTAGAATTTTATTAGTGTTAAGAGATTCTTGCTTAATGGGACATTGTTCACCCTATAAAGTACCACTGATAGGCTCTCTGAGGTAGGTGATTAGAGCACAGAGGCTTTTCCTAGCAGTAATTGGAAGCTGTTTGTTTTGGCAAAAAGCAGAATGAAGCTGGCGATTAGCTCATTTTACTTAGAGGACCGTGGCCTCTCCTCTGAGGAAAAGTAAACAAACAATTAGCCCATCAAAAACGGAGCAGCTACAAATCAGCCCCAGGCTCACAGATCTCAGAGGGTTCTGTGGTGCATGTACCCAGCCCCATGTGTCAGTTTGCCCTGTAGTGAGTTTTACCTTATATGCCAGGAGGGCAGGGCACGTGGAGTTGCCAGGAGAGGAAGGATGTGATCAAGTTCGGTCCCCGTGTTTCCTGGTCTGTGTCGCTGCATCTCTGGCTGTGTTTCTAAGAAGTTCTGAATTTGACCCAAATGAAACATTACACTCCTAATTGCAAAGTTTTGTGTTTTTTAATACAGAGTTTCTCCTCGAACATGATATGAAAGTCTACCTTATCGTGACCACAATAGACCGTTTTAAAAACACAGTAGAAAACGTACTTATTAACTTGTTCATTTTTTCATGTACCATATTAAATATATTAATATATGCGTGTATAAATCTGCATATATATGGTATGATATATGCACATGTATGTGTTCGTATACTTACATTAAAAAGTTAGTATTGTTGGTGCAAGTGTTCCCACTTTAAAAAACTTAATCATAAATTTGGAGATAATTATATTTATTTGAAACGAAGTCACCAGATTTCATGCTATACTCTACCTGTATGTTTCAGTGAGTGCATATAACATGTTGGAGTTAAGGAAGAACAACGTGTGAAAGTGTTAGTGGGCATTGCTTGTGTTGTCAGAAATGGAGAAGTTCCTATGTAGAACTTGGCGTTGCTTTCCAGAGATTTGACTGTCATACAATTTTGAGGGTGAGGGTTTGGAACAGCAATCAGTAAAGCATATCCATATTGTCAAAAGGCATTTTATTTATGGAACAGGACCAGAGGAAACTGAAAATGCCTCATTGCAATGCCTTGTGTAGATTATTGGATCGCATACTTTCTGTGCACAGCATCTAAACTCATAGACCGTCAGGGCTCTGAAGCCGGCCACCTTTCAATATTTCTGTTTAACTTACACTGGGCTCCATATTTTGAAAGCATGTTGTCTATCAACATATGGCATTTATTAAGTATGACCTAGTTTTTCCTTGACATTAATCAAACATAGCCATAACTCTTTCAAGCTTCATATCTGCAGGAGGTTGCCCACATGAACAGAGCGGATTGATAAAACTAATACTCATGACATTTTAGTTATCTTTGCACCACCATCTTAGGAAAATGTATCATTTCTTTTGGATTTTCTGAAATATTTGAAAATAGGTCATAGACACCAATGCCTTCTCCGGGAGGTGCAGTTGGTGACCTCCTGTCTCCTCCCCCCCCCGCCCCCCGTTCTACCCACAGCTCCTGTATCAGCTGCTAATAGCTTACAGCTGCTTCCTTTAAGGGACTAACCTTTGGCGGATGGGCGCCATCTTGCCAGCATGGCCCTGTGTCCTCCTGCCTTAATGTGGGTGATCCCGGGCAGTTGGCTCTCTGCTAAGGGGAGATAGGAGGTCAGCCCCCTGCTGGAATCAACTCTGCAGTGTAATTGATGCTCCAAAGCATTGCATGGTTCAAACTCACCCAGGTCTTCAGCTGAAATCACGTCTCTTCTTTGGTCCCTCCCTTCCCTTCTCCTGCTTCCTCCACTTTCTCTTCCACTGAGAGCTTCCCTCCCATTATAGCACATGTCCATGAAACCCCATTCCAACCTCTGCTTCTAGGAAACTCAATCTAAGACGTCTACCTTCACAGACACCTGATCCAATTCAACACTTTTGTGTTTTCAGATTAGGCGACTTAATGCTTATAGCAATGACTTGCTCAAGCACATACAGTTAGTAGGTAGAAGAAGTGAAAATAGAACCTAGCTTTCACAACTCGCAGCTCAGACTTCTACTATCCTTCAAAAACAAATCTTGAGGCTGTGCATGGTGGCTTGTGCCTGTAATCTTAGCATTCTGGGAGTCCAAGGCAGGAGGATTGCTTGAGGTCAGGAATTCAAAACCAGTCTCAGCAAGAGTGAGACCCACGTCTCCACTAAAAATAGAAAGAAATTAGCTGGACAACTAAAAATAGGAAAAAAAAATTCACCAGGCATGGTGGTGTGTGCCTGTAGTCCCAGCTACTCAGGAGGCTGAGGCAGGAGGATCACTTGAGCCAGGAGTTTGAGGTTGCAGTGAGCTAGGCTGACACCATGGCACTCCAGCCTGGGCAACAGATCGAGACTCTGTCTAAAAAAATTTAAAAAAAAAGCTTGAGAGTGTATACAAATTTAAAAAGACCTCACTTTTTATAAAGAAACACTTAGATTCAGAACATTTTATTGAATTTAGTTTATATCTAAAGATTTGATTTCTTGAAACCAATATATCATTGTCCAGAGTTCAGTGAAATGTGAAAATATTTACTATCCAGGCAAGCTTGAAATAGTTGTACGGTAGACAGACAGCAGACCAGGAGAGAGGCCGTATCATCTAACCATAGTCCTCCCTGGCAGGCCTAGGAGGAAGGCACACATGACCAAGTAGGTAGCCACAGCATTGGATTAACTCAGTATGCAACCAAGGAGCTGCATCTTCCACGACCTGAAATTTCTTCTGCATTCCTGAAAAGTTTCACACATGGTTTCAAAGAGGTAAGGGGAGACATTCTCACCGATGGTAGAGAGGGTTGGATGAAAGGAGTTATCCCTGATAGCCAATAAGTAAAAATCACACAGAAACAAATAAGAAAGAAGTGTTTCTGGCTCATTCTAATGTAAACCAGAGACTAAGTGCTGGAGGTTTTCCCCCATTTAAAAAAAGCACCAGTTTAAGCACTTCCGTTTACTTCAAGCCCATTTCAATGGATTGCTGCAGTTGCAACACTGAGACAGGAAAACCCCTGTCGCTGAGGAACTTACGGTCTAGTTGGGGCTAAGAGGTGTTTGTAAAACAGACATCTTTAGTCCAAAAGTGAGTGCTAAGATTTTTTTGTATGAAATCTCAGAGGAGGAGGCTCACCCTTTTGGGGAAAGTGTCTCAGGGAAGATGATACTTGAGCAAACCTCGAAAGCTGAGTTATTCCAACCTGCAACAACTTGAGTAAAAATGTAGCGTCTTACAACAATGTGGTCTGTCCTTTGGGGACAGTGGCCTGATGGACAAGATACGGCATTAGCCTCTCAGCTCAACAAGGCTGTGGGAATTTGTTAGTGAGAGAGTGACCTATACAAAGCTCAAGTCGTTTGTTCTGCAGGACAGGTGACAAGTGTGCCCAGGCCATCATGCTTAGGGCATGTGTGTAGTTACTCTTCCTGTTCTTGCTAATCTGGTTGACTGTCAGCTCTAGGATCCTTGGCAGCCCCCTAAGAAAGAGCCCCAGATGGATATAATATGGGGGACGAGGGGGAGGGCTCCTGCCTTGGCATATAGTCGGACCCCATTTGGGAATTAGTGAGGGTGGACCCAAAGTTAGACACGCTTCTGAATGACTGAGCCACGGGATAGAGGGTGTTTAGCATTGCATTCCGTAATGTTTCAGAGTTGACAGTGCCGTTTCATTGTAAAATATCGATTTACAACAACTCTGCCAGGTCAGACTGTTGTTTTTCTTCTACAGATAAGAAAACTGGAAGGTCTGAAAGTGAGGTAGCCAAGGCTTCACAGCAGAAACTCAAGCCCTAATTGTCACATTCCCAAGTATTTACACTGAATGACTGCACTTCTCAGCATGTTAACAGTGAGAGGAAAAGTAGAACTATGAGCCGTGATGTGACTGAGAATCGTGAAGTTGCAGGGTAAATAGTGCTACCCTTCTCGCTCTCTCATTGGCTCTTGGGGGCAGCTTTACATCACAGAGTGGCACAGGTATGGACAGTTGAAAGTTTGCTGGTGTCATAAAAAAAGGCTTGAAAACTATCAGTCCATTAGCACCATCCCCTGTGCACGCTCGCGTCCACCCAGATCCTTCCAGCCAATCAGAATCTGTCAAACCCAGTTACCCTTCAGGTCTCTTAGTTGGGAGGACCCAGCACAGGGAGATGTACTTCCTGCCTTCAGGAGGAATTATTTCCTACTGGAGAAAGGAAAGACATTTAAGCAAATTGCTGCAACAGGTTGTTGGAGCGAAGAAAGAAACTATTATAACCACGAATCGTCTTTTAATCCTTATATGTAATTGTTTAACACATTATCATGGGTGTTGATATTTCTCAGATGAAGAATATTTTTTTCCTTTTATAGATTGCTTTGGTTTAGCCCCACCCAAATTTCCGTGTGTCTTAATGAAATAGCAAAGTTTCATTGAGATCCTTGCAGAAATGTCCCACCTGCAGCTGGACTCCTTGACATCACAGGGGATGTTTGCTGTCTGTTCATAACAAACATCTCTGTGTGCCCATTCCTGGCTGCCATGTATGTGGTGGGACATGCTTGGAGGATTTGCAAGTGGTAATTGTAGCATGTGTGTATGTGACAGTTCTTTCCACCAGCTCAGTGTGCCTGACAACTTCGCTTTCTTTCCTCTTGTTTGAGTTTTGGGTGTGTGTGTGTTTACACTTTGTGATTCTTTCCAGCATCTCTGTAAAATATGAAGGTTGGGAAATGGGGAATTCTGAGAAAGGAAGAATTTGGAAAATTCTCAAGGCTGCACATGAAAACAAAATGTGAATGAAGAATTGGGGCTCTGTAATCCCCAAAGTGTTAAAACCTATCCTCAGGGGAATCTGAGAAACAATACCCCAATAAGAGGATTAAATAAAGCTCTTAATTCTCATTCTGTTTACTCTTTTGTTTTAAATTGTTACTTTTGTCATTTAATATGATTTTTGCCCTTTAAGTTATTAACATCCTGCCAACTTGAGAAAATAATATTTTTTTAGTGAACTTAGAAATATATAACTGTCTTTCATATTACCTTCTGTCTCTGAAAGATAAGGCAGATACCTGTCACCACATAATGTATGGAATTTTCATTTTAGGCGAGCGTGTTTTCCTAATTTGAATGCACGTGATCTCAAATCACCTTAAAAGAACAAAACTACTTTTTCCTGCTTCTATTTTGTATTATTATCACTGATTACATTTTAAATTTCATAGCTAATTTCTGTTTCTATCCGGAGAAGTGACAATTTCATAAGTTCAGAAATGAAAACAAAACAGAGTCTATTTAATAAAACAAAACACATTAATCTTGCAAAGTAATCCATCACCTTCCAAGAATGTCATTAATCCTGCTAGTGCTTGGGATGAGAGAACTGATGGGAATTCATTTGCTTATGACATTTAGAGATGTTTTCTCCCTGTTTTTTTGTTTTCAGTTCACACCTTTTTTCAATTTGCTGTCAGATTCTGATGCATTAATAATTCATGTGTTTGGAATATATCATATTATTTTTGGTATTCCTCCTTCTCCCCGAAGCAAATGAGATGCCTCTCTAAAGATAAACTATGTGGGTTACATTCTTAATTGACCAGTTCTCTAAAAGAAAGACTAAAACAACTGAGAAAGTCTCAATGCAAACAAAAATAAACTTTTCCCATGAAAGGTGATTTCACCTATTCACCCTGCACCTGCTGGGTTACTGTAAGTGGGTCATTCAACGAAAGTTTATTAGCTCTTGTTTAATTCTCTAATAATGCATAATTGCAAGAGATAGCCCTTTCTCGATATATACAAATATCCCAGCTCGTGTCTTTAAATATCTACACTATTGGAAGTAAAATACTCTTTTGAAATGCATACTCTTTGTTACCCTGTGTAAACCCGAGAGAAAGCCAACAAGAACTTGTAAACCTAAAAGTCTGAGAGGTATTTGGGACAGGACAGGTTCCCCTGGACAGGTGCTGTTCTAACAAACCAAATACACAAACCAGCCTTGCCCTGCAGGCTGTGAGCATCCTTTCCGGCAGATGAGCAGACTCGCACAGAATGCAGACAGCAAGACCCTTTCCCATCACGAGAGAATGGTAATGATGATAATAACCCCCACATTTGGCAATGTGGAAACTTTTTCCTGGAAATCTCTGTGCAATTTCTGTGCAGGTGCTGAGATTCTCACCTGTTCTTCAGGGCCAGCTACTGATCTCTGTCCCTGCTGCCTGATGTCCTATCCCTTGCTTATCGAGCATTTCCCCACAATGAACAGAGTTTTGCTCAGCATAGGAACAGGGGCAGAGGACCACCCTTCCGTGCAGAGGTGCAATGGCAACCAGGCATGTGGGGTCACCTGTCCCCATCCGGCAGTCCTGCCATGTGGAAGACCTAATGAAGGCAGGATGACAGACGACATCACAGCATTGGGACCTGCCCTCTAGAGTTGAAACTAAGTCTGTGGACAACAAGAATGCCGAGTGTTTGCAGAAGTGATTGATTCCTTTCATGAGGACTGAGAAGAAAATAGGAGGCCAATTGCTGTGAAAATATTTTGCCAAATGAGGTTCTTTTATTTTGACTGTGGCGAGGAAGCACAGAGAAGTCCCCTAGGGTGGTGTCCGCCATTAAAAATAGGTATTGTTTGAAGGTGGGCACTTTGTTCCCATTTCCCCTTCCGTGTTTTGGTCTATTAAAGCTGTTTGGAAATAGAACTTTGCCTTTAAAATCTAACATGTATACCCCACGGATCTCTCTTTGTTCTTTGGATAAAGCAGGCTCTCAGCAGAGGTTTGATGGGTGTGCCCATCATGTCTTTGAATAGAAATGCATTGTCTCTCTCTTCTCTGTCCCGCTCTCCCGGTCCCTCCGTCTCCTTCTCTTGTTATTTTGATGTTTGGCTGGACCATTTTGAAAGCAGCACAGCCAAACCCAGTTACTGATCATTCCAGAGATGGCCTACATCTGGGAACCTTTTCCTTTTTTTCCCCCTTTGGGCCACAGTCTAAAAGAAAGCAGAGAACATCTTTTTGTTGTTTTTGTTGTTTCCACATTTTTGTATCCGGAGTTATGAGCTAATGTCCTCACAGCTGCAAAGAAATTTTTAAAAAAAATCTGGACAGACTATATTGACTAGTTAAATATCCTGATCACCATAGGAAACCAAACATTTAGAGGTGAAACCAAATTCAGACAGACATCCATTTGAATTTTCATCTTTCTATCAGCCAGGAACCATGGCTTTGTGCAATACTTTAAAACTATTTTTAATAGGGCAAGGCTTGCATACTCTAGATCCATTTATTACTGCACAATTTGAAAAACAGGAGGAGGTTCCTTTTTTAAACAACCTTATGAAATTAGGGCTAGAATTTCATTTCCATGTAAGTGCCTGCATCCGTGTGTATCTGGTTCAGACTTTCTCAACTGTGGCACTATTGATTGACATTTTGGACCAGATGATTGGTTGTGGGGTGGGGGGCTGTCCTGTGCATTTAGATGGTTTAGCAGCATCCTTGGCTAGACAGCCACTGGATGCCAGTGTCACCCCTCCCACCCCCAGTCGTGACAAAACTGAAGCACCAAGTGGCTGTGCAGGCTCAGGCTGTAAGCACTGGCATCGCGAGAAGATCAAGCCACACTCTTCCGTTCTTGAGGTTCTCAGCCTGGTGTTAGGGCATCATGGGAGATGCACATAGTCAGTTTTGGCACTGAGTGGCACACACTCAGAGGTGGGCGGCCACAGAGGATGGCACCCCAGAGCACACACTCTGGTGCCCCCACCTGGTTCTGTCCCGTTCCAACCGTGGGATCGCTCGTGTGAGTAACTCAGGAAGCAAAACTGACCCTGTGAACTTTCTCCCTTATGGAGAGCCGTGGACATCACCATTTATAGTTAGAGGAAAAGGGTTGTGCCCTGAGATAACCACAAAAGGACAGGGTTACCCTGTCACATTTTCATCTTCAAAATAAATGGGACTTTGAACAGCTCCAATAAGATGCTCTCTCCCAGGTGAAAATGACTGTATCTCTGTGCTGATTCTGAAGATAGGTCAGGGCATTGAACATAATCGTCTAAGGAAACTGATCCTTTTCACCCATGAACAGACTCCTATAAATCTGGTTGTGCTGCAACTTTTCCTTTAAATACATATGCTTGTTATTTCTTTTGATGATCTGGTCCTAAAGTCTCATTCCCTTGGAACTCCTTTGCAAGCAAGCTGCTTTTCCCTTATGAAGACTTTTGTCTCTGACCTTTCTCGCAGACCATTTCACTGCCCTCTGCATCAGCTTCGATGGCAGTGCCGCTTCATAGGGTGGTACTGTGACGCCATACAGTTTACTTAGAACAGAGCCGCATGGTTCGCTCTGCCGAAGACTGGCTGTTGCTAGCATGATGTAGGCACAGGGTGAGTGCCTGGTGCTTAAGGTCCTTGGATTCAAAAATAAATATTGTGCACCCCTGCAGCCTCACTGCTTCATGATCTGGTCTGAGACCCTCTCCTCCTGAATAAAAAGGTAATTTAAAACCTCAAATTTTTTATTTAAAAAACTTCCTTTCTCAAGTTTGTTTAAAAGAGTTCAGTTCTATAGGTAGCGCAAGAAATTCAGGTCTCGTATGCGTGCTTTTGCCACTTAAAGATTTCCTATTCCCATATGATGCATGAGAGTAGATTAAGGAGAATTTAAATTGAAATTTGAAATCCTGGATAAATATTATGTAAGGAGAAAAAGTCATTTAATTCCAGATCATCTATGCAATTATGAAAACATATCTGACTTCCCAGATGCTGGGTGCTTATAATTCTGACGTTAACATATTTTTCTTGGAACAAATTTTTTTTTTCCTTTTTGCAAAGCAAGGTTTTTTCTTGGGGTGATTGCTCTTTTCTCATGCATCACATTCTTTTCTCATGCATCACATTTAATTAATCATGTTTCCTCAAGTGGTCCCTCATTAAAATATGCTATCTTTTGAAGTTTATATTAAAATAGCCTGGAATCATGATGAATGGGTTAGAATATCATATAAGTCAGGACATAATAGACTATGAGGTGCTCTATTTTAGTTGGATGAATTATTCTGCACTCTTTAATAAATAACACATACATTAGCATAATGAAAAAGCATATATCACAAGAAAACAATGTGACAAAAATATGATACAAAATCAATCAGAATGGGGAAAACGTGTATTTGTAATAATTTCTTTTTCCTGTTTAGACTTTTCCTACTATAAATAGAGTACAACTAGACTAAGTCTTGCATCTCCCAGCCTGTATGTGATTATCAAAGCGGGTTATCAAGGTTTTGCTTTACTATTCAAATAGATACCTACAGGATTTACTGAATGTATTCCAAAATGTGTTCCTAAAATATTCTGCAGGAAAACGCAGGAAAATAATACGTTTCATTTATAGGGCATTGTGTTTTTTAAAAATTAGATTTAAAGGAATGTTTATATTGACAATAGCAATAGAGGCTGCTATTCTCTTAATGCTTGTAATTAGCTTGATAATTTAAAATTAATCCTTAGCCACTGTTGGTCAACACGCCAGACACCGGGCAGGAAAGTGCCTTGTGGGAACAGCTCATTACGCCCAACTGATTGCACCTGTCAAACCTCGCAGCTGTTGAGCCTCTGTTTTGAAAAATAGTACAGTGATTTAAGAGTCCGCTTTGCTCGTATTCCTCACTGTGACCCCCAGCTATAAATAACGTCTTTCTACGGTTGTTTGTGATGAAGATGGCTGCAGAGAGAGGGGAGGCTGAGCCCGAGTGGAGGACGGCTAGGTCTAGACCACACTGGACGTCGTTACCTCGAGTCTCGGTCTCACAGTAACAGAAACTGACACATGCAAAGATTGATTTATGGAGAGGATCGTTCTATTTCAAAAACTAAAATCCTGCAAGATACCTATAAGAACTGAATGAAGGACTCAGTCATTTGCCTGGTAAAATAAACGTGGAGAGAGAGAAGGAAGACAGAGACATTTGGAGTGTTTTCCATGACGTCCTATCAAGCAGAGGAAAATGAGCTGCCCAGAGTGAGGACCTCATGGGGTTCAGTGAGGGGCGAACTCACCTGGCAGATGTGCGAAACAGCTCGCTGCCCCTGACCCAGAATTTTTGATTCTGCAGGTCTGAGGTGCGACCCAAGGATTTGTAGGTCTCACAAGCTTCCGGGGGAGGCCGATGTTACTGGTTTCAGGACGATGCTTTGAGAGCCACTGCTTTAGGGCTATTCATGCCTCTTTGCTGCCTTTCCCTGCTCCATGAGATGTGCCAAGCTCTACCATGAAACTGTCCTTTCTCTGCCTGCCAGCTTGAACATTCTTCTGCCTAGCCCTTTTTCATTTAAGGTTACATAAAGTTTATTAAGTCTTGGCTTACTAACTAGAAGCCAGCTGCAGTGTCCTTAGCGGGAATGTCACTGTAGACACATCTGGACTCAGGATACGTCATTTGGTCAAATGGGAGGGTTGGACTCACTCTTTGGCCACCAACTCTCTTGAAACGTGAGTTTTGATTCCAAGTTGTTGATGGGTGAAGGGGCCGTTATCACTTCCTCTGAACATATGTGTTAAGGAAATGTAGGTTTAGGATGAGGAGCCCTTAGCAGAAACCTGGGAGGTGGGGGGTACCTGGTAATCAAGACGAAGTTATGAACAAAGGTCAAGGCGTGGCCAGACCACCTCGTCATGACTGTGTGCTTCTTCCACGGGCATGGAAGCAGTTTGTTTTCACCCCAAACTGGACTACTGGATCCTAAATAGTTTACGTTACGGACAACTAATGTCTTCTTGTGACGCACCGGCATGCTCTAAGATCTAAGCACTTTAGGAAGGGACAAGCCGCCATCAGCGAGGTGGACAGAGGTTTGGTTACAAAACACCATGCTCTGACATCTGCAGGCAGGTGGCAAGGAGGCCAAAGTTGAGGCACAAACACTGATAGTGACTTTTGAAGCAAATTGAAAAAAAAAAAACCCTAACATATTAAGGCAAAGATTCTCAGTTGGGGTTCAGGGGGAAGTGTTATTGAAACAACATAGGGTTTTTGTTCCATGGCTTTGGTTTATTTTAGTCACTCTTCTGGGTTAAATGACACCCCCATCCATATGTTCATGTCCTAACCCGCAGTAGCTCAGAAAGTGCCGTTATTTGGAAACAGGGTCATTGGAAACATAATCAGTTAGGATGAGGTCACACTGGAGTAAGGTGGGCCACTCATCCAATATGACCGGTGTCCTTATAAAACCAGGACGTTTGAACACAGACACGCATAGCTGTGAGGACACAGGTGTGAAACTAGAATGCCGCCACAAGCCGAGGAACTACCAGAAGCGGGAGAAAAGTCACGGAACGGATCTGCCCCTAGAGTGTGTCACAGAGAGCACAGAACTGCCCACACGGCCATCTGCCACCTGCATGCAGCCTCCAGAACTGGGGGGCAATAAAATCACTGTCCTTTCAGCCCCCTGGTTTGCGGTGCTTTGTTTTGCCAGCCCTAGGAAACTATTAATAATAGGAAACTATTATTTCATTTTGAATTTTAAATAATATTAAGAGCAGTATTCAACGGTATTATTGCATTTTTATGTTCCTTCATGTGCAGTTTTGATTTATGAATTTAATTGAGTGTGACCCTGCATTAGAGAACTGTACGGATTCTATGCTTTACATGGATATCGTGTCTTTGGAAATACTTGGAACAACCATGTGATGTAGGAATTCATAAGACTGTTCTTATTTATAAGCAATTGAAAGCCATTTTCTTTATTATTATATCAAAACTTATCGAGGGCTCTTGGAATTCTGACTTTGCCACAGTGAGTGACATGATTAACTGTGAATAATATTCCTTGATGCGGGAGCGCAGGTCTCTGCGACCTTCTACATCATTACTCCTTGTGCGCGAAAGCAGTCACATCAATGCGCTTTGCGTCTTGCCAGAGAGACAGCAGCCTTGACTTCACAGATGGTCGCAGGTGGTCCTCATAAACACCTCTGTGATGGTCTTATAAAAACATCATCCTTCTCACTTAAGGAAAGAAGAAATTAATCTTCCTGGGGAATGAGCAGCCTGGAAGGTGAAATAAAGCCTTTTCACTCCAAGTGAAACGTGCCTTCTATGAGAATATTCTTTTTGCCTGAATCAACGATATTTTGCACATTTTTGGACTTCCTCGGCCCTAACTTATCATCTACAAAGGGAAAAGGAAGTTGGACTCTGGCATTTCTCACAATCTAGAGTCTTCCTCAGAATGTTGAGTGACCACCGTAGCCAATGACATTCACATGTTATTCACATACATGACCCTTGTTACCTCCATGATTCTACATAGTCTTAGGTGTGGTAATTTTGAGGTTTAGTGCTATCACCAGACACTGCGATTCCTGCTCCAACCTTGTTCTTCACTAACCTTTTCCCCTCAGACATTAGTGACCATTTCTTTAAAAGGTTCCCCATTTCATGTTCACTTGCAGGATGTGGTTTGTTTGTTTCATACTCTTGGTCCTGCCCTTGAGTATTATGGAATTTAATACCTGTGTGACCTTCTTCCCTAACACCCAGCCAGGATGGACCTCGTGCTGTGTTTTCCCCTTCTGGCTCTGACCTTTTCCTTAAGCATGGCAAATGTTTTGGGGAAGTTACTAGAGGACTTGGTTAATTAGAGAATCAAATACCAGCAGGGAGGAAATCGGAAAGTTACGCATGTGCAGCTCCTCACCCCTTTGCTCTTTAATGGCTTTGAGAGGTTTCACGAGGAATTCAGGGATGGCAAAGCCAGTGCCACAGGGTAGCGTGTTACAGGGACACTGTAACCTTTTTCCCTTGGAAAGTTTCTTGTATTACGAGACAATGACATGTCATTAGCGAGTTACCTTTGACTTGTTTTCAGCAAGAAGATGGATTAAATGACCCTCAAAGGTCTTCTCTAATTTGTAATTATATGGTATCATCTGAGTCAGAATTGTACAGTTTACAAACATTTTGAGTGGGTATTTGCAATCACATTTTGGGTCCCTTTCCTGTCCTGGTTGTATTTAGAGAACAGGCTTGGCCGTATTCAAATAGGTCCTATTCTTTAGCGGGGAGAGACCACCAGACACGCCCACTCAGCCCAATGCTTTGCAGGGAGAGCTGTTAGTGGTGTGGAAGAAGTTCTCAGCTCTGGGGTCCTACGTGTCTCGTGTGATTAACTGTGAAGTCAGAATTCCAAAAGCCCTCAATACACTTCGATCCAACAATTAAGAAAATGCTTTTCAACCGCTTATGAATAAGAGCAGTTCCTGCACACTCCGGACAAGATTGCATCCTGATGCGGCTAAGAGATCTCGCAAGTTATTGTTTCAGGGAAAGGCTACATAACTTGAGTTTCTGCCAAAATCTCTCTTGATTAATTTTGTTCATGTATAAAATATCCTACAATAAAAACACAAAACAACAACAGTTTAGGAAAGAAAAGACCCAAGAACATAGTCATTATATGTCACTTAAAGTATACTTGAGCGTGTGGTAAATGTGTATCACATCATAGTCTTTCCAGAGAATTATAAAAGGATATAATTAGGAGTTGGGGAAAGTTATGTAAAGTCTTTCTTTTTCTGTGTTGGTCTTGCAGTTTTTCTTCTTTGATGATGATTTTCATCTTCACAGGGACTTTGAAATGGGGCTAACATTTGCTTTTTAATTCATTTCTCTTGTTCCTTTCCATTGTTCAGTACACAGCTCTGCACTACAGTTCCTTTTAAAAGCACTGGCAAAAAACAACTGCCCGGAACAAGTTGAAACAACAATACGTTCTTCTTGGGTGAATGTCCTTGAGAACATAATTTTTTAGTTTTAGGGTAAGTATATCAAGCTGAAGTGAGGTTGGAATGCACCCTAAACTAGCCTGGTTGATTGAGAAAAAGTCTGGGACTTGACATGAGGTGTGTTCTTGGGCTACCACGCTCGTTCACCAGCTGTCTTGCTGCTCAGCGTGATTCTGCCTCTATGTTCACCACTGGACAGGCTACACTTCCATGGTGCCATTCCACCCTGTCACCCCTGGTTTAAATCGTCTGACACCCTCATCTTTGTCAAGAAATATGCCTCCTATCGTTGCACCTTTCCCTGACCTTGGTTTTTCCCCAAACCCCATCAGTGGGAGACAGCCTACTCCCTCATACTTGAAGTGTACGGGAAAATGAATGCTTTTCACAGGTTGATTTATTCTTGAAGCATATTCCAACATTTTGAGAATTGAGCTCATCATGCTACTGGGCAGCACTCTTGGGCTGCCACACAGCTGCAGCAGCCACCTCGAAGGTCCCAAAGCACACCTGGGGCTGGGAATACCTGGACAGCCACCCCAAACTGAAAGGAGGTGGGCCCTTTGTCTCCCAGCATCAATCAATCCATCGTTGGACTTGAACTTCCTCTTAACGAAGTGCCTAGTCTTGGGCCAGGCAGCTCTCTTCACCCAAATACAACTTCAGGGTAGACAAAGAGGGATTTCTCTGTGAACTGTTACGTCTTAGCACTCTCCGCAGCCCAGAGGATTTGCATTTCAGTCATGGGATGTGGGGACCGAGTGGTACACCATGACGATATCCACTGCAGACAATTACTCTTTTATTTTGTACTGCAAATTTCTCCTCTTTTGGGGTTGATGAACTTGCAGCCACTGACACACCTGCAGACCTAATCATCAGCCCCAGCTCTCCTACCGGGGGATGCTTTCAACTCCACTCTTAGATACTTTTAGATACTTAGATACTTTCAACTCCACTCTTAGATACTTTTAGATACTTAGATACTTTCAATTCCACTTTTCTGCTGAGTTCAGACATCTACCATTTTGGTGCTTTCATTCCCTCTTACACCTGCTCTGCACCACGAGACCCTCATCCATAATCCCCCAAAGTTCTGGCAACCCACTGACCTCATCTTTACCAAGTGTGCTTCACGATAAGAAACATCCAGAGCATTCATTAGTCTACGGATGCCAGGGTCAAATCTAGGCCTTTGGAATCAGTCCCTGAGAACCTCTGTCTCCAGGTTGCTTCTTTGCCCCAGGACGTTTGGAACCACCACTGTTACATCGGCCCTTCCTCTTTTAAATTTCTCCAGAATCATGTCTAGAGTTCAAGATACATCCTTTTCTTTTTTTTTTTTTTTTTGTGAGTTGCTTCATTTTCTTTCCTTTTGGCCACTCGATAGCTGCAAAATTTTAACCCTAAAAACACCTAGCTGTAATAGCTGCTTCCTTGGATGTATCTGTGCAGTGCCGGCACTGCTAAAGGGAATGCCAAAATCCAGAGATGCTCAAGTCCTGATAGGAAACGGTATTTGCATACAACCTACGCACATCTTCCCGAGTACTTTAAATCATCTCTAGATTACTTATAATACCTGATACAATGTACATGCTATGTAAATAGTTGTTATACTACACTGTTTAAGGAATAATGACAAGAGAAAAGTGTGCATGTTCAGTAGACACAGCCATCCATTTTTTCCCTGGTATTTTTGATCGTCTCTTGGTTGAACCCCTGTGTGCGGATACTTACATGTTAGGGGGTGGGCAGAGTCTAGGTCAGACATTGCTGGAGATGGCCATGAAGACTGGGCCACAGCTAGATCAGTCAGCACAGCCTCCTGGTGTTGGGAATGGCCCCTTCTGTGTTCAGATGCCGCAGAGGAGGTTGCTGGGACTCGGCCCACAGGTGGCTGCCAGCAGCCGTCCTGCCAAACGGCTTGCCGCATGGTCGGGCTATAATCATCTTAAACAATGCACAAGCTTTATCTTTGCCGTTTTCAATATCACAAAGCAAAACGTGCTTTTGCATCAAACCTTAAAGGAGTCTTTACATTTCACGATTATGCCCAGAGACCCAATACATCATTTACCCCAGACTTTTTGGTCCCTTTCTGTCTTTCTTCCTTATCCCATTCAGTTCCTGTCTGCTACTTCTTCCTTTCTCCTCTTTCCAGTGTAGCTTTCTTGACCATACTCAAGCACGAACAAATTATGACCACTTAAGTTAGGAAAGCTTTACAGTCAGGGTTAGATACAGGGGTGGGGAACCTGTAGCCTTACGACCACATGTGGCCTTCTAGGTCTTTAAGTGCAAATGATTTGTCTTTAAGAACAAATGATTTGTCCTGTAAAATTTGCATTCAGTCAGAAGGCTACACTTAAGGACCTAGGAGGCCACAGGTTCCCCATGTCTGAAGTACCTGAGGCAGGTGTGGATGACTAAGACTCCCCACATTGGAGAGGGAGAACCCTTGGAGCGCGTTGAAGCAGATGGTCATTTGTACACGATACACCCAGCACCTACGCCCTCATACACTTGTCACGTGGTTGCATAAGCTTTCCAGACGAGCGGGCATGGTGACAGGTGAGACAGTCCTGGATTTAGGCAAAGTCACACACAGGGGAAGTAAAAACTTGAGAGTTATGTCTGGGCATGCTTGCTTTTACAGTCTGCATTCATCGACACTTTTTCTTGTCCTTGCTGTGAAGGAGGGCCTGTGAGGAGGATGGAATTTATAGAGACATTTCTCTACTTTTTAGATTTCCCATGAACAAAGTTACCTGTTGAAGTTATGGTCGGTGCTCGATTGCTGATGCCTCCCTTCTTTTGTAATATGAGCCATTTACCAAGTTTTAGTTCTTCCATTTAATGTTCTCCCTAAACCTATTGAAAGTTGGAATTATTTCAGCACAACTCATTTATTTCATCTTGAAATCTTCTTGGGTTTTATTATACACGACTGTGGAGAGGCCATGATTTACCAGAAAATATAAATTTTGTCCAAATGGAATACATGAGAAACTTCTGGGTATATTGATAATAGAAAAGAATACACTTACAATAATAAATGAAATCAATTATATAACACAACAGTTCCAAAGTAATAGAAACATAATCTGGATTAAAATGAATTTCTAAATTTTAATCCATTCCTTAAAAAAGAAAAAAAAACCCTTACACTTAGCAAGGGCATGAAATTGCCAATTGAGAGTCACAGCTAATTATTTGTAGTTTTATAGCCCTGATTGGTAAAGTTAAGGTCTATAGTGATTTATCTGAGACAGTTTCAGTTTCAGACATTCTGTCCTATTGTTGACACTAGGTTGGTGTGTGTTTCTGAAACTGTGTGCTGATTAGTCCTTACGGCTATTCCACACCAGCACCTGCTTGTGTTCAAGAAAACGTGAGAAGTCTGTTAGTAATTCTCTTTTCAAATGGTGTATCTAGATAACTAGTTTTCCTTTATCTTCATCCTTCCGCTGTGGGTTTTCCTTGAGTGAATGACGTGTTTTCTTTTCTTAAAGCTTTTGAAGAATTATTTTTCTTTAAGGAAAAATCAAAAGGCTAGAAATAGAAAGACTTTGAAAATGTCATTGAAATAATGGCTGGGCGCAGTTGATTGAACTTATATAAACTCTTTGAAAGTCGGATTGACTAGCATTCGTGTTTGATCTGGTTAAACCAATAAAATGCAGGATGTAATCTTTATATAATTGCAAAAGTCCCACTGTCTAATCCTACCTGGAGGTCACAGTAATGATTCTAGAGACAAACGTGTTTCTAGCCTAATGCCCTTGGACACTTTATCTTTGTTGGCTTTAAGCCAGAACAAGACGTTATTGCAAATACTGAATTTTATTTTTGTTGTCAAGTGGCTTTACTGGTGAAGGCTATTGTAATCTGACTAAGAACTTCCCCCGGGGCGGGATGTTGAAATGTACTGGATTCTTGTATTTTTTCGTTGCTCTCCTACTCAAAGAGCATTACAGGTAAGCAGCGTAGGCGGTTGGTGATGGTGCAAAGTACACATACACCTGGCCTAAACAAAGTGGTCAGAGTTAATCGGGAGTTTACCGGCATCCCTGATGCTCTTAGGCAGGGCTCTCAGAAGTTCTTTGTAGAGAGAAATCGCATGGTGAATGCTGACTGATAAAGGCAGAAGCACGGAACAGCTGCAAAACCTTGGCGTGGGGGAAGTTATTTCAAGAAAAACAGGAAACCCCAAATCCAAAAAGGAATTAGAGGTGCACTTTGAGGAAAAATATATATGAGCATGCATGGATGTGTGTATCTCTGTGTGTATGCATAGAAGGTTTCTTCCTGGAAAAAATTCCACGAATAAATTCAAATGACAAATGATGTAGTGAAGAAGTTTTGGAATAGACAAATGATTATTAGATCTAATTGGTACTAATAGCTGCTAACATTGGTAAGAACATGGAAAACAATCCACAATCAATATGGTAAAAGAGACAGACCATTCACCGTAAAAGAAATACAAATGGTCAATCAAAGGAAATGAAAGCAAAAATACTAGACCATTGCCCACGCATTGTAACGGCAACTGTTGAAAGATTGCTACCACCCAAGGGAAGAAAAAGGATGGGAAGGCATCCCAAATACTGCATTTTAGTATTGGCAGCACTAAATACTTTTGAGTCTCAGTAATAGGATGGAATCAGTTCGTCAATTGAGAGCTGGGAGATTTTAAGTCCAGGATTTGTGTCCTACTCCCGAGGGCAACAATCATGGCAAATGACAACAAAATCACATCCATAACACCAATGGATGTTTTCTAATGATGTTCAACTCTGTGCCGAACATTTTGCTAATCCTTACGTGGATTATCTTTTTAATCTTCCCAAGCATCCTCCGACATACTGTCTTCACTAATAAACAAAACATCATTCTAATCATAATAATCTTTCATGATTTCTTGCTATTGCCCCAAATATTTCTTTATAATGTCAGAGCTTTTCATTGTATGGTTAGTGGGAAATTTTTCTCAGAATGAAAATGCCTTGATTGAGGTAATGCATTGATGTTAATTCCCAGTAAAAGGTGAGGAGTCCCACAGATGGGCTCTGTTGTTGTTGGCTTCTTGGTCATTTTGCATGGCGTGTATGAGCTGATAGGCTGGGGCAAGTCGAGTTCAGGAGAGGAGGAAAGTCAGCATGGGGCAGGGTGCAGGGGTTGCATTTGGGCAGTGGAGGCAACACCTGCTGGATTCTTTGTGTTTCTATTGTTGAAATTTGGCCATTCTACCTATGGTCAAAGGGAACAAGAGGAAGCTAATCAGAGTGTGAAATGTACCCGGCTTGCCAGGACTCTAATCCTCTATTTTTTTTTTATTAACCCTCTGACATTTACTAAATAAAAAGTTCTCTTTCCAGAGATAATTCCAAATCCCTTGTAATCTGCTTTCTATCTGTTTGCCCCATTTCCCCTCCTATTCTCTGCAGCCAGCCATCCATCTGACCTGCTGCTTCCTGAACGTGGCAGGTTCAGGACCACCCAGACCAATTTTTACCTCTCCTTCCAAGATTATACATCTGGAAATTCCTTCAAAACCGAGTGTCCATCTCACTCCTTTGTTTAAGGGAGGTTTTACCTGTTCTGTGAGTTTCTGCTGAGTTTAGTCACTGGCTTTGTGAACCTGGATATTTTACTTGGTTTCCCTGACTACAGGTTTCTTGACTGTGAAGTGGATGCACGAGGCGTATGTCATTACGTGGGATGATTACGTGTGATGAGTGTGTAAAACACCAAGGCAGGTGCCTGTCACACAGCTGTCGTCAATATAATAATGATAATAATAGTCAAAGGTGTACCACCACATTAGCAACATTTTATTAACCAACAATTTGGGGGCAAGCAACTGTTGCCACAGCTGCTTTGGAAGCCCCCAATCCTGCGCAGCCTGGGAGGACGGACGCCGTCTCTCTGAGCACCAGGAGCTGCACTCGTGGCTAATGTGACATGGACAGGCGAAGAGGAAGTGTGAAGTCCCATCTCTAGGACCACACTCCACTTGGGGAGCCGAGATGTAGACAAAAGAAAACACATTGTGCAGCAGGAGATGGTGCGACACACCCCCAAGAGCCGTGCAGCAATTGCAGAGGTCACTGAAGCCCCCTTGTCTCCTCCAGTGGTGAGGTCCTGCCCATCTGTCCAGAAAAAAGAAACATCTAGAAGGGAAGGAGGTGGAATCTGCCCCGATGTCCAGGTTTCTGGCCCAAGGGGCAGGACTGGCTGACCTGACCCGGGGAGGCTGCAAGTCTTCAAACCATGACTGTGGCGACCGAGATCGTCAGGAACCGGCCGTGACCCAGTGTCCAAGGTCTGAGTCCGTCGGCATCAGCTCTGAGTCTCTCGATGAGGCGCCTCGCTGCTTCCTGTCACCCGGCCATGCATATGGCACCCTCAAGCTGGGGCCAGGATGTGCTCGGACACATGTGGTCCTCGCAAGTCCCGGCAGCAGCCACCTCTGCCCCAGGTCGACAGGGTGTGCCCTTCCCGGAGGACACCAAGAGAGGCCATCACGAGGGAGGTCCTCCAAAAGCTGCCCTGTCCCTGCTCCCAGCTTCTGCGTTCCACACCTCCCGATGTCCGGCCCCCGCTTTTGGCAGTTGTCACCCTGCCCTGTTCAGAAACATGCCTCAGTCTGTGTGACCCCCACCCCCACCCCCTGCCCAACCCATGAACTTTTAGTTTGTTACCAGCCCAATGACTGCTTTTGTAAAAGGGCACACACTCCGCTTTCTTTCTTGCACCTTTCTGACACCTCGTTTTCCAGTGACTGAACCACGCCCTTTCTTTGTCCAGCTTTGGCCTCTGCCCAGCCTACTTATTTCTCCGGTGTAAACCCTGCCAAAAATCATGCTTAGCTTCACCCCGGGCTGCTCACGTACATCCCCAGCTTCAGTGCTTGCTTGCCCAGACGGTGAGGGAGAGGTGCGGGCCCACGGGGGGTGCGTGGAGCTCCGCAGGCGGGAGGGGAGGCTGCCACTGGACTGGCGCAAATCCTGGGTGTGTGTAAGACTCCCTGGGCATGAGGGCTACGAAGGAGAGATAGGGCTGTCTGTAGAGAGGCTTCGTAGCTAAAGCGTTAACACGGGACGGAGATATCTTCACACAGAGGAGGAAGGCTTCTGATCCTACACAGTTAAGACTGACTTAGTGGTTTTTGGCATTCTGTAACTAAGGTATATTATTACTGGGAATGGGGCATATTAAGATATATTACTAGGAGTGGATGGGCAAAATGTGGTACATCCATACAATAGAATTTGTCATTAAAAAAAAAATGAAGTACTAATATATGCTACAGTATAGATGAAGTAAAATTGCTATAGCATTTAGTATAATGTAAATATTATGCTCAGTGAAAGAAGCCAGACACATATTGGATGATTCCACTTATGTGAAATATCTAGAACAGGCGAATATATAAAGTCAGAAAGTAGATTAGTATTAAGAGTTGCCAGGACGAGGCAGCCAGGAGGAAGGACAGAATGGGCGGGACTGAATGGCCATGGGCTTCCTTTTGGGCTGATGAAAACGTTCTAAAATTAGTTATTGGTGATGGTTTGAATATGCTCAAAACCACTGAATTGTGCAGTTTAAATAAATTTTATGGTATGTGAATTATATTTCAATAAACTTGTCATAAAAATATTTTTAAACATATTTATTATTAGTTCAATTTTCTTTTCTCCTAACTGCAAACACATGTAATACTGCTCTATCCGTGCTGGTATTCTTCAAATTAAAAGTTTTTTGGAAGTTCACACCTAGGAAATGGATGACTTTGTCTCATCTCCGACTTCGTCCTTCAGAGAACCGAGGTCACGGCATCTTGGTTTCATGGTTTCATGGTTTCATTGGTTTCATGGTTTCTACCAGTTTTACCCACTACTCCAGCCTAGCACAATCTGACTTAAAAATATCACAACCTAAGTGAACACTGTGACCAAACTTTTAGTTATGTGGGATAAGAGGTCCTCAGGCAGAAATGCTCACGTTCAGGATAATAAGTCATAATCCCAATATTTGTTATAGATTGTGTCGTTCCTGGTGCATGAGATGTTGCTTTTGTGCTTGTTTACAGATGGGTAAACTAAGGCATAGGGTTATTAAATCCCTCGTGCATGCTCATGCATTTAGTGAAAGGGGAAACAAAGGCTTTTCGCAGGAAATCTTTCTCTCCAGCCCCAAGTCTTATTATTATAAATTGGTGGGGATCAGCAGTGTCCACAGTGCCTAACTTGCACACTTACTAAAGCTGCTCCCTGTGGAAGAAACGTGTAGTGTTCACTGTCCTGCTGGGCTGCTTTTCCTTGCTCAGCGCACCATGGAAGCTGGCTCGGATACTTTTCCCTTTCAGACAGCTTGGAATCTTTATTATTTCATATGTATTTGCTTAGATCATGAAGTCGATGACAAAATAGGAATTACATTAGAAACACGTTTTCTGTCTAGGGAAGAGGGGAACATCAGCTTTGCAAGATTGATCTTTTGTTAAAACACAAATATTTAAAAATGATACACATAAGTGATAATTTTTTTAAAATTATAAGTGTGTGTAAGTGTCATTTTCTATTAGAAGATTATTTAATGGGACAATATGTATTTTTTTCTTTCTGCAGAACAATGGTTCCCTGGTGTGGTGCCAGAATCACAAGCAATGTTCTAAGGTAAGTTTCCTTCAACTGTATTATTATCATGTAAAAAACTTTTAATTTTGGAATTATTATAGATTCACAGAAAGTTGCAAAGATAGCACAGAGAAATCGTATGTATCCAATTTCCAATCATGGTTATACTTTAAGTAATTGTAGAACAATGTCAAAAGCATAAAATTGACATTGGTAGAATGTATGCATATAATTTTATGACATTTTATCACATGTGTAGATTCAATTTGTGTATCTGCCACTGCCATCAAGATACATGTATCAATAGTTCTACATACTGCTTTGTTTTTCTCTTTGTCTGGTGATTTTCTGATAAAAAAATTAAAGAGAAAATGCCTTTTGGTTAGACTAGAGGATTTAATGCATTCTATCTACACCTAAATTATTTTGTATGTATTTCAGTTTGTTTGTAGGAATTGCTGGTAAAATAATTTGATTATGTATTTAAACAATCTCTTTTCCATTTTTTAGTATTCCTGGCTACACACTAATATGCTGTGCTTCTCATTGTATTGATTCCTATGTTTAATGGAATAACTTTGTTACCTTAGTCCCAAAATATCAATCTTTTCCTTTTTGATATGTTTATATATGATGATAACTCTAGCTCCAGCCTGAAGTAGGTTTTATAATCAGATTATGTAAATGAGTAAAGTTTACAAAGTTTGCTAAAAATATTGGAGCAACTTTGGGATCACCATAGTATTTGTTAAGATTTATTTCATGGACACTATGTTCAGCCCTAAAATTGAAATACTCGTTTGTTTTATAACCAAAATTTAATCTAAGGTATATATAATAATATTAAAAGAGCATGTTTATGAAGAGCATTATTATTTTATTATTATTGGATCTTTCAAACACATAAAATAAATGATTATAGAATAATATTCCTAAACCAAAAACTCTGTTATAGTGATATAGTCTAACAGTCATGCATACATTGTATCCTTTAATACACATGAATGTTATTTAAAAATAGAACAGAATTCTTACATGAATATGAAATAATTTGGGGAAGATGAGCTTTGCTTACGTTTGACTCTCTAGATCTTGGGCAGAAATGAAATGTCTGGTTACAATCTGTTTATACTTTTTATGTAATACTCTAAGCGTTTGCTCTGACAAGACATTTTCTAGCATCAATTATATTAATTGTTCTTCAACTAGAACTTTGGTAACTTGTTTATGTCATCATTGCAGATAAAGCACATAGTGCTATGAGGTTGACTAAAGTTCATAAATATCGTTTTTGTCCAATTTTGTGTTATTTGGGGGTTACATGAGTGGTAATTAGTTATATCAGTAGTACTTCTTATTTAAGCACTCATTTTCTCCACATCCCATCAAGAAATTAATTAGTTTTTACAGACTTAAGAGGAATTTGAATGGAAGAGGTTCATTTGAACTATTTTTCAAATTATTGCAATGAAAGAAATTTGCACCACCAGGGACCATAGATGGCTAAACCATATTTTGTGATAGAATGATCAAGGCTGGCATGAGAGACTTTGAATTTCACAAGAAAAGAAATCAATCCCTTTTGCCTGAGAGCAAGAATGAATCAATAAGTCACAGCCAACTGCAACAGGAACTTTGGAATATATTACCAAGCTGACATAAGTTTAAAGGTTGTCTTTAACTTGGGATTTTTGGGAATGAATCTTACATACTAATCAAAGTCTATCTCCTGTGGGTGTTATCACAGCCGGATACCTGTGCAGATAGTTACAGTTTGCCTTTCTGTTGGGATTCATGAAGTTCTACATAGGTTTTCTTATCTTAATTTTATTTTTTTGTCCAAGATATCCCAAATACTTTTTGGAATTAAATATTACTATAATACTGTAAAACATACTAATAAAATGTGGTATATTTTCATTCCAATGATACTTTTAAATCAATCCAATTTTAACAATGTACATTATTTTAAGGATTTATTTTAATTAATCTTTCTCTTAAATAACAAATTACTCCATGCCAAATATACCCGTTAGAGTATTCGTACACCTTTAGGGTCTACCTCTACTTTTCTCTTTGTTGATCCTCAATTCTTCCCCAATTCTAACTCTTTCCCGCCATCCCGAGGTCCCTTTGTCATCACCCATCAATGGGTAACGTGTGAGTGACTTGTCTGTGTCAGGTTCTGCTCACTGGCATTTTTAAGGAAAAATGGATGATATAGACCCCTGAGATCGCTATTTGCAGGCAGGATGGAGAGAAGAACTCTACAGCTAAAGAGACTTTAGGAATACTCCAGTATAATGTTTTCATTGTGCAGTTGAGGAAATGAGGCCTAAAGCAATGACCTATTTGACCAAAGACAGCCTCCACCTCTGAGGAAGTGCTTTTTCTTAGATTCCATTTTCCATTATACATCATTTCTTCAAAGACCAGCTTAGAAACGATTTTAGAGCATTTGACTGGAGATTTGAATGACGGGCAAAATACCCTGGTATTTAGTCACAGTACAGAAGTCAACACGTGTTAATGAGCCTTGTTAATATGTATGTTTCTTAGTGACTCTTTGCTTGTAAAGGAGGAAAAATGTCCTTCTCTCTACCCATCCTATGTTCACGGCTTAAGCTCGTATAACAACACATAAATTAACAAGAGAAAAGCATAAAAATCTATTTAATAAGTTTTTATGTGATACAGGAGCCTTCATAAAGAAAAGAAGACTCAAAGAAATGGTTAAATCTGTGTGTTTTGATGTTGGGCTTGATGACAAGTGGATACTCCTGGAGAAACATGGTAGGGCAAAGGGAGCATGGTGGCAATGGTAATACTTTAATAAACTGGGGAGACATAGCCAGGCCTGTGTGCTCAGATTCTTCCCTGTGACCTTCATCTTCAGAGATAAGGATGTTCCTTTCCTCCAGGTATAGGGAGAGCACCTCCCACATGAGGGTCTCATGACCTGCGTCAGGGGAGAAGAGTGCGTGCGTGTGCGTGTGTTGGGAACAGGTAAAGGAGACTTTCCTGCATCTGCCACTAATTTTAATACACCAAGGTGGCATATTTTGGGGTAGCGTGTCCTGAGCACCATCACCCTTTCCAATGTAACTTTCCATCAGACACAGTGTTCTAGGCCAGTCAGCAAATGATTCCTGTAAAAGATCACATAGTAAATATTTTCATCTTTGCAGCCCATAAGGTCTCTGTGGCAACTACTCAACTTTGCTGTTGCGGCACAAAAGCAGTGGCAGACAATAGGTAGACCAGGAAGAGTGGCTGGTTGTGCTCCAATAGATTTGTGGACACTGAAATTTGAATTTCACATAATTTTCACGTGATGAAATTTTACTTATTTTTGCAACCCTTTGAAAATGTGAGAACCTTTCTAACCTCACTGTTTGCACAAAGGTGACAAGCTAGATTTGGCCTTTGCTGTCATTTGTCAATCCCTGTCCTAGGCCATTGCATTCACACTTACAAAGCTGAACGAAAACAAAATAAAATTGCATTCTTCTGTCAAGTCAAAGAAATAGCTTAAAGTATTCAAGCTCAAACAAAAATGGACAGCTTCTGACATTGTTTATCAAGCATTGTTGGTCATCTTGCACAGATTGGTTGAAAGAATGAATAGCAAACAACAGTTTAAAAAATGGCAAATAAATAACTTACAATTAGTTTTTGAAAATCCAATGTTAAAATGCCATTATCAGAGTCAAGAAAAATTGTGAAAGACTTCAAAATGGGCAAAAGAAAAGATGATTTTCCTCTTCGCTGCACTTTTCAAGATGCTGTCCACTGTTCGTTGTCTGTGAAGTATTTTTCTACTCTGTCAATGGTAGAAAATTGATAATAATTCAGATAATTCTTATCCATGGAACTGCACGTGAATTGTGTCTAGTGGAATGTATTTGATGTTTCCCCCATGAATACACGGTTTTGCATCTGTTTGTAAATCCAGGCCAGCCCCGGCATTCCTTATTGTCTCCATCTATTCATCTATTGCCCTCCCTATCAATCTATCTAGACCTATTCCTTATTGATCTATATCAATCTATGTAGGCCTGTCAATCTGTCAGCTATCTGTCATCTGTCTCTCTATTGGAGTTTTCCTTTGAACCAGACAGAACATATTACTATTTCATGAGCTAAATAAATCTTTGACACATTTCCATCTTCCATTTGCATGAGAGTCATGTCTTCACTTCATGAGAGATTTCTCCTTTAACGTTAGGCTCAGCATCACCTTTCCAAACCTTGCGTCTCACAGTGGCATTCCTGGTGACACCCACCTTCCCGTGGGAGCACGCCTGCTCATTCTTCTTCCTTTGGCTGCTATAACTCATTCACTTGACTTTTGTTTCCCATTTGGTTTTGAGCCTGTGTGTTGAAACGTAGTAATTTAGGGCAGACTGTTGGTGCCTTGGGCGTGCTGCTTTGATCTCAGTGGGAGTTCAGTTGTTGCAAGTGCCACGACTCCAGATCAGAGTGATTTTCAGGTCTATGCAGGACCAAGTTTAGAGGTAAGGATGATTGGTTTTGCTTATATGAAGATCTGGATGACTTCATTCCACATCTGGAAAATTTACTGAATGAGGGTCAAACTTCTGAAACTCATCTGAATGTGAGTGACTGCTGAAATTTTTGTTTTGTGTTAGATGCTTTCTATGATTCATGTGGTAATGACTGTAAATCCATAGAGCCCAAAGAAAACGTTTCTCAGGAGCAGAAGGAAAACTCAGACATACATGCAAATGCATTGTGTCCAAATATCCAAGTACCAAAGTTGGGCATCTTTATTTCTTTGTGATTCTAATAAGCAATGGATCAAAATTTCAGATGTCTTATACACTATAGAACCATTGTGATAGTTACTGATATTTGTACAATATTTCCTGACTTTATAGATGATAAATTTCCAGGGCAAAGTTGCTGTATACGAAGCATCTCTTGTCTAACTTATTAATCTCCTTTGGGAGCAAGTGGCTACTTCACAGCCAAAGCCAACTTTGACAATGACTGTCAGCAGAAATGTGGGTTTGTGCCGCTCAAAGAGACAGCTTCTTATAGAAAACTTTTCAAATGGGGTATAATTCATTCCCCTTTATGTTGGACATCAATGTTATTATTTCTACAAGGAAAGATCATGTCTTTGTTTCTTAGGAGGAAATAAATATGATGTGCTAATAAAGGTTACACAAGATGAGAGAAATACTCTGTTATTTTCTTAAAGCAACAGTGGACTTAAAATTTATATGGAATGTATGTAAAAAGGTATTGTTTGTGTGTGTCAAGTTTCAACTAGTGTCCTTTAAAAAAACCCATCTGTACATACTATACTATATTCCCATGATTAATAAAACCTGTTGAAGACAAATTTGTCTGACTGTCCTATAACATCATGCCAGATGATGTTAAGTAGCCCAGCGGTCCTTGTGTTAGCGTCAGTCTTCTGTGCTTACTGAGAAATGAAGTGTCTCTTAAGCGAGTTGACACAGTTGAAAATCAAGTTAGGGGTGGACATGTGACATCATTTATGAGTGTTCTACCCTGGTGCTCTGCAAGAACATTAAAACAGACACCATCTCTGATGTACAGAGAGAAACGGAAAGAAAAAAGAAAAGGAAAAAGTGAGAATGCACAACAGACACACACAAAAAAAGAATTTACAAATAGGGTAGCTAAGTAAATGTCTAGCTTCAAAGCACCATTTCTTAAATGGTGAGGAAATAGTCCTGAGATGTGTGAGAGACTGCTGAAGGCCTCCAGCAGGGTCCCTTCCAGCCATAGTGCAGGTGGCTGGTGAGTTAATGATTTAAACAATTAGCGATCTGCTGCAGCCTTCCATCTGTCACTGCCTCCTGGAATGCAAGCTCTCCTTCTAATTGGAGCCTCCAGCTTGGAAGGCAGCAGGAACGGGTGTCACCGATTTGCTTCCAGGGCCACTGTTATTCTCATGGTAAGTGTGTTCTGCCCCCATGCTGAAAACCTTTATCAAACATATTAGTGTGCATTTGGGTGATCATTAGCCTGCAGTAGCTGGAACATTCCAGCCTAGAAACTAGCCTATCTGCTGAAAGGACAAGCAAAGCTTCCTGCTAGGCTGGTACACAATCAATATTTAAGGAAGAGAACAGGTTCTTATTTAGATTTAAATTCAATATGTGACAAGTTAATAGCTCAACGTGTTTCTGATTTTCCATGTCAATTTTATGGGTGTGAAAGACTTTTCCACCTGCTATAAACTTCAAAGGAAAGACATGTGCAAGGGAAAAAGAACCTCTTGTAAGCCTTTATCTTCATCCTTTCCTAAGCCCTAACTATTAATTTTCCCTCCACCTGACTGATGGAAGAAGATGCAAGCACAGTCTCTCATTGGGTTCACCATCACAGACGGGTTCCAGAAAGCTGGCTTTGGAAAGGGAGTCTGTTTTGAACATGTGAAAACCATCTGAGTCAAGATGCATTACATGGTGATTATAGTCTGACAGCTGTTTTGAAGTTGTAATGTGTTCACCAGAAGGCACGCAGAGCATGGATGAGTGCCGGCGGTTTGAAGATGTTGGGGTTTGATCTGGCAACTGGCAAAAAGCACCAATGCGGAGCTGGTCGAAGCTTGGGGACTGTTGTGTTCAATAACATAACAGATGCAATAGCTGCTAGATTAGATTTTGTGGGCACTGGACACAAGATTGTGCTATGTCACCCTCCCTTTTCCATGAAAGCCCCTATCAAAATATTCTCTACTGGGGTGAAAACTCTCACTTGAATTTAAGGGGTCAACATTTGCTTTTCTGTGTTTACAATTTTGACTTCACTCGATAGGTAGCTCTTGGAATGAGCTAGTTGTCTACCTAGCCACACACAGGAGTTCCTCTTAGAAAACCTAATTTGTGTTTGTGCGTAGTCTATTTTGGAAAATTTTTATGTCTCTGAGTTTCTAAAGGTGCAGTCATTGCAGGAAAATAAATCTAGGTTTTAATTTTAATTCTGTTTTTACTAGCTGGGTGAACATGTACGCTGTTGCTATCTAACTTGCCTGAAAGAAGGGATAGAGACTAATTATCACAACTAAAATGGTTTGTCTTTCTCAAGAATTCTTACCTTTTATTTACTCAATGGAGGAGAACCTGGCTCACCCCATAAGTAATGACATTCAACTATCTTAGTATATTTATTTTGCAACAGTTTAGGTCACAGAACTTTCTTATAAGGTTTATTGCTCAAAGCATGGTGTTCTTTGGGTAATTTGAGGGGTGTGTGTATATGTGTGTGTGTATATGTATATGTGTGTGTGTATATGTATGTGTGTGTGTGTTTAATGGATAAGCTGGGCATTTATTTTATACTTTTTTTTTCCTGCCTAAAATCATTGTAGCTATGATGTATGGAATATACCATTGAGGTTACACCTTTTGTTTTCTTCTGAGTTGGAAGAGAAAACCACTTTTTCTGAGAAGGGTGTTTTTGTCAAAAACTTCCTTCACCCTCTCCGATGCATGTCTATGCAGAAGTGGGGGTTGCCTGTTTATTGAGACACATGTCCCTGTTAGGACTGTTAATTTCACTGTGAATGTCAGAGCTAACACAAGTTCTGCTGGCTATGAAATGACAATAAGATATCAGCAAATCCACTGCACACCTGGAACTTGCCAAGGAGTAGAATATCAAACCTGTTACATCCTTGTGGTACCAAAGGCCCATGGAGAGGAACAATATTTATACCGGCTTGACGGATGTATTGTTTCCAGATGCTGTGCAATCCATGCCTTGATTGCAAGACTAAACTATGCACCTTTGCCATCACAAAACCCTCCTTTAACAAGCGGCTTTTGCTAAATTGCATGTTGCTACAATATAATATGTGTAATATTCTCAGAAACTATTTTACAAACCTGGTCATGGGAGCTACTCTGGTGAAGGTGTTGAGGACATCAGTCTGTTGTTTCTTGACATTTCTCAGAGGAAACTTGGAAGGACATTTCTTCTGATCACATTATTGGTACTAATTGTGCCTGCCTGAGAAATGGGCATATTTTTTTTTAGCCTATGGATATTGTAGATTTTTTAATCAATAGTGTTTCCCTCTTAGAATTGGCTGCTAGAAAACTGAAAGACACATACACTAGCCTGGCTTTAGCAAATGTACTGAAATTGGTCACATATATTTGGGAAACTTGCTTTACCCCTGATTCCATGTATTTATTTATTTTCTACCAGATTTTGTTTCCTTTTATCTCATTTTTCTCACCCACTTAAGATTTGTTTTCTGGCTGTGTCCTGTGGAGCTTTGTAAACTGTCTTGAATTCTTTTAAGAGTGAGAAAGGCCACAGGGAAGTGTATCAATCCATAAAATACTAAATAAGTAGAAGGTGTCACGTGGTGGCTGAATCTTGCCCAGGGAGTTGTTTAATTTCTGAAACCATTTTATCCAGAATTTCATGGTTAAACACAATGAAGTGACAAGACATCTAAATTCATGCAAAAGATCTTGCAGCTGCAAAGTGGAGATTATGGGATCATATCTTTATTGGAACAGAGCAGTGGCAGCCTCTCGCATTAAGTAATTGCTGTAACTAGGCGAGAAAAGTAAGAGAACACAAATTAGGGAAACAGGGAGTGCAGCAGAAACGTGTTCTGATGGGGAAATGAGGTATGTGGAACAAAGGTGAAGCGCTTTTGTCTGCCGCAGCCCTTGGAGCCAAAGGGGTTTGGCCCTGTCTTCACAGATCTCCAATCGTAAATAGCAGAGGTCAAAGAATAGTCTTTAAAACTACACAATAAAGAAAGGACTTCTCTCAACTGGCTCCTTTCAGAGCAGAGCTACCAATGGGGGTAAGTTCATTTTCCATTTGTGTGGGGGAAAAATGACTTAAAGTGTGCATTTTCTAAAGCTTCCTTTCCCTTTCTTCTCTTTCTTTCTTACTTCTCTTTCTTTCTCTCTTTCTTTTTTCCTTCTTTCTTCTTTTCTTCCCCCTCTCTCTTTCTACTAGTAGTAAATGTTTATGGCGATTTCTCTGAAGGACCTTCTGTCAGTCTGCCTTAGGTTACAGGAGTCTGAGCTGAACATTTTAAGCACAGAGAGAGATGCTGCTGGTCTCAACTTCTTTAGCTGCTTCCACTGCAATGGAAATAGCACTGCAGTGGGAATGGGGTTACTACCTTCTTTATACCCACGGCTCATTCCAAGTCGATGTGCGTATTCCCGTGTGAAGACAGGTTGGGGGAAGACGCCTGGTGTAAACAGGAGAAATCTGCTGGAGTTTAGAAAAATGAGCTCACGTGAGATTGTCTTATTAAACCACGTGCATTTTCATTCCTCGCAAGTGACTGATTCTGCCCCAGAGTCCACACAAGGAGCACTGTTTACAGGAAGAGCCGCCGGGGCCGGGATGAGCGTGCCCCGTGCAAGCAAAGATCATTCTGAGAGTTGGGCCGCCCGCAGATGTGCCCCGATTCAGCCTTTTGCAGACTTTTCTCATGTGCCTCCGCGGGGCATTGTTGAGAGTCAAAAGCGACGCGCTCAGATCTTCCCCGGGCCGCGGCGCCTCGGTTCCCCCGGCCGAGGACGGTGGGGCTCTGTCGGCGGCGAGTCCCGGGGTTCTCACCGCTGAATGGTTGAACTTGGTCAGGCGCAGATGAATAAGCTGCCTTTCCCAAGAGAAAGTTCACAATGGCTCCGGGACTATTAAGCTGTGAAGATTCATGCTTTCGTGTTTGGGAGTGTGTGTTCAGCAACTTTTCCTTGGGGGAGGAGGGCGGGTGGCGTGCGAGGTTTGGCTTTTTACATCCAACTGTATGCACATTTTCCCTTTTTGTATGAGGAAATAATGCCTGCACTAAGGATAACCCTCCCCTCCTCCTAAATCCTTCCACAAAAAGATACTTACTAAGGCTGGCATTCTGAAGAGCTAAATGCTGCTTTAACTTTGCTTTATCTGCTTCACTGAGCACAGTGTACCGAGTCTGGGGAATGCACATTACGGCCCGCGAGCGGCCCTCTCTATTCTCTCGGGCTCTTTGGGCACAGAAAAAATCCCTTCCTAGAATCTTTTGAAAAAGCAAGTGAACTGTGCAGGCTAATCAACTGTAAATCTTGGCCCTCGTGGACGAAGCAGCATCGGAAGGTCCTCTGAACCTCAGGAAGCCGTGTCGCTTGCGCTCTTCGGGGACGGACAGCAGTTCCAAGCCCCAAGGCAAATCTGGGCTTTCAGGTTCCCGAATGTCGCCCAGCTCTGGCCCCATCCTCTGCCTGTGTCCTGTGCGTCCTGTGTGTGTCTCCTCGTTCCATCTCTCGGTCACTTTGAGGCAGAGATGCTATGAACTTCCTTAGGACTTTAGTTTTCCAGGCGGTATTGGCACTATCATTAGCAGACTGGAGCTTTGATGGAATGTTACAGACACAGGAAGTTTTCCTGCATTGCTTCTATATCATGTTCTGCTCTGTCCTAGCAGAGTGCTTGGCAGGAAAAAGCAAGACGGGCCAGGAGGATGAGCTCGCGGTGCCTGTGTGTGCAACTCTGCCCAAACCTGGGTGCAAACACATTCGCCGTCAGGCGTGAGAGGCTGTGTCTTGGCAGGCCAAAGGCAACACTAGTGTGCCTGCATTCTCCTTGCACGTGCGGCGTGATGGCAATCATGTATTTGTAGCAGCATAAATCAAACCTTATGACATTTTACAGAATTGAAGCTTCTCTTTCACGGTCACCATGATCTGAAGGAAATGGGACGGCAGCGCTGCCCTCTGGTATCTCTGCAGGCCGGGGGAGAGCTCCATTCTTGGCCAATGAAATGCATCTTCTTCACTCACCTCATTCTTCTCGATGTTCCTGCATCGACGACACGCGCCAACCATTGCAATAGTCCTGTCCTGACTGCTAGATTCAACTTCTTACTGGCCATTTCTGATGTAAGATCCCATCTGAACCCCTGAAGTCACTGGGTCCTGATTTCAACTCATGTCTTCTGTGGTTTGAGGGAGGGGCAGCGAGAGGCAGGCGGAGCCTGGTCGTTGGTCGCCAGTGCTGAAGGTGTGACGGGTGCCCTAGCTCCGTGGTCCCCGGCCACACTGCCTAATAGCCCTCCCCAGCCTGTACCTGTCTCTGGAGTCTCAGTGTTAATTACAAACATTGCTATTCTCTCAGTCACCCACGCTGAGCACGTCCCAGCCTCCTTAGTACATTTTTCTTCTTTACCTTTCTGGCAGCTCTCTGCCAAGTCCTCCAGATTAATCTCTGAAAGTATTTTGTCACCCCGTCTGATGTCACTCATATGTTTGCTGGCCTTGAAATGCACTAGTCCCATGGCTCCTAGATTTCTCCCTGCTTTTTGTTCTTTATAGCTAACAAGGTCTTAGCTTCTCAAACTTGAGCGTGCTTAAGAATCTCTGGGTGAGTTTGCTCCAATGCAGAGTCCCTGGCCCTGCCTTCAGAGGTTCTGATGTGTGTCTGGGTTGGGGCTTGAGAGTCTGCATTTCTAAGGGGATTCCAGCTGGGCAAGGTAGCCCTGAGCTACAGCATCAAATCTGATACTTAGCACATCCTTCAGTGCCCTTCACACTGAATGCCCACCCAACTTTCTGGGTAAGTCTGCTCTATCACTCTTTTTTTTTTTTTTTTTTTTGATGCATTTTTTTCTGTGTTCATTTTTTTCTTCATTTAGAGAAATTTCCCAGACCCTTCAGCATACCACATTCTTCCATACCTCTTTGCTTTTGCTTGTACCATTTTGCAAAGGTGGCACAGCAAGGGAGAGGAGAAAAGTGGCAAGCCTGTAATTATTAAATAGTTCCTAAATTAATCAATAAGTGATGGCCTCTCTACTTAAGGGAGGTGTGAGCTTGGGTCAGTGACTTTGCTTTCTGTATCTCAATTTTCTCATCTGAGAAAAAAATGGAGATGATAACAACAGTGACTTTGTTATGGGTTTTTGTGAAGATTTAATGGTTTAATGTGTCCCATGAGTCTAGAACCACACCTGGCACACATCATGTGTTGACTCCCTTTGTTGTTCTTATTACAATTATTACTTTCCCTGTTGTTCTATTCCTTTTTTTTTTTTTTTTACTATGAAATTGTCCTTCTCTGCTAAAGGCCAGATCTAATTTTTTTTTTTCTGTGCAGCTTTCCCTGACTTTTATATTGTGTTAATCCCAAGACCAATTAGTGAGTCCCTCTCACCTGCTAGGAAGATGCTATGTTGATGCTCACCCTCATTGTCTTGTGGATTTTGATTCTTCCAAGATGTGTGAGTCTTGGGAACTCATCCTGCTGAGTTCACTTTTCATTTGTTAAGCTTTAAATATATGCATGCCATCCTTATGCCTGGCCCGATCGGGTGGGGTGTGGGGAGTGAGTCAGATACAAATGTAGTCATCCCATCAGAAGTCTGAAATTCTGTGCTCTCAGAAGTACCTCCCAATCAGTGTAATTCTTTCATTTCCTTATCTTACATTAGTGATAATTTGACATTTTTATTACTTCTGGATTCCTGCCCACATGTGTTGATGGCAACTTTGGCTTGATCTTCACTCATGATCTTAATATCTTACATTTGGTTAGGATTTGCAGTTTCCAAAGACTTTTCACATAAATTAATACCATTTGCTTTTAAAGCATCCTTCACAGATGGGAATGGAAAGTATTAAATTTCTTTGACTGTAATGTGAGAATCAATATAGCACAGCCTTCTCAAAGTCCCATGGCTAATATTGTGGGGACAGTGGCATGGACCCCAATGTCATTGGTGACTTTGAAAGAAGAATCTTAGGAAAGCCTGGAAGACAGGAACCAGACAGGATATTAGTTGAGGAAGATGTGAAAAAGGAGAATTTGATGGAAGTTTACCCCTTCTTTGACTGTGTAGCCATAAAGAAAAGAGGATAAAAGGGGAGTCAGGTGTTGGAGAGGCTGGAAAATCTCTCAAAAGATTTATGCTCTTGAATCCACATAAATAGATATTCATCTTCACGTTTTACTAGTTTGTATTGACACTGATTTTCTTTGCCCTATATATAATTGCTAGGTGACTAGTGTAGGGGAGGAAAAACTTTCCCTCTACCCTCTTAGGTTCTGTTATTAGGGCCTGTAAATTAAATTGACAAAAGACATAGTAACAGGAGGAAAGGCATACAAATTTTACTTGATGTTAACATTTTTACATGCACAGAAGCTTCATAGAAAAGAAATGAAAATTTAAAAATGTGGCTAGACTTGGAAGCTTATATACCATTTTAACAAATGGCAATAAATTGTGGAGAAGTGCCCAGACAAAAGACAAGGGTGATTTGGGCTCCTAGAGGCAATCAATTGCGGGAGGGTAACTAGGAAATGTATGCTAGATAACCATTGTTTAGTATGTTGTTCTCCTCTTCTTGGTTTGGGAGAGGAGAACATTTTACAAATGGAAATTTATGTCACCTTTAGGAAAGGGGAATTTATGTCCTGCTTCTGGGCAGAAAGGGGGAGGGTGGAGAGTTCTTCCAGCATCTACTGCTTCTCACTTGCGTTTAGCTCAAAATGATCCTTATGCCAACATGGCATGCTTTGGGGTGGTATAGTCTGATGCTCTTACTAGGAAATCTGGACCATAAGTAACTCAGTCACATGCTTTGAGATTTGATCAGTGCTCAGTGGCGGGGTGAGAGAATAGAGGTTTAGGCAGGGAAATACCAGACATGAGTTGGGTGTAGTGTTCCCAACAAGGAAGGTGAAAGGAGGAAGTGCCTCAGTGCTGAATACGTTATGTGAAATCCGTGCAGTGATCACAGTGGGTTAGACTGGTTTATGGCTTCCTGAGATATCCTCTAATCAGCAATTCTGAAACTTTTCCTCACCAAGAAGAACATCCTGGCTCACAAGCATCCTGGTTCAAAATTATTATTGCAGTCGTCTATGGAAACGTAATTTGGAGAAATGTCGTTGAAGTATGTTGGGGAAACTTAGTGTTTCATGACCACTTTCTAACAAATGCCTCCTCTTCTTTCATTAGAGAAGTCACATTTTTATTTTCAATTGTGGTGAAAAGTACACGTAACACAAAATTTACCATCAGAACCATTTTTAATCATGCAGTTTTGTGGTGTTAAGTATATTCACATTATCCTGCAACAGATCTTGAGAATGTTTTTATCTTGCAAAGTAAAACTCCATACTCATTAAATGACTTCTCATTTCCCCCTCTCTCAGCCCCTGGCAACCACCATTCCACTTTCGGTTTCTATGAATTTGACCATAGAAGTAACGTTTTTGAAGGAGAAGACATTTTTGTGTGAAAAATGCCTCAATTTGAATATTATAAATATAAATAAGTTAAAAGCATGAAACACATTTGATTATATGTCTACAGAGACGAAAGGATCTTAATGTGACTTGTGATATATAGGAGATCTTGCAAAGAGAGCAAAGTATGACTTTTATTATTTTTACCTTTATAGTATATGTAATACTATTTTATTTGTTAATGTAGCTATTTAGGAGCCAAATAAATGCCTGGAAATGTTTACCTTGTTTAGTATTATTAGGTGTATCAGTAAGCTTCTGCTAAGTTGTGCTGTCATAAGAAACAATCCCCAAACCTCATTTTTTAAAATTTTTCTCACATTCGTGTCAGATACTACTTGACATTTATGCTGGTTTTGAGGTGGGGGAAAGAGGAATGACAGAACCTTGGGAAAGCTCTTAAAAATTGTTCTCAAATGTGACACTTGCCACTTCTTTTTGCATTCTGTTGGCTAAGCAAGTCACAGAGCCAAGGGTGGCATCACTGGGACAGAGATGTGTATGTAGGAATGGTCACGGACGTGTTACCCTCTTTCAGAGAGGGAAGAAAATATTTGGGATCAGTGTGCAATTTACCCCACCGGGAAAATCACTTGTAATGATGACCTATTATTTTTAATCATTGTCATTTTGCTAGGTGTGCAAATAATGACAGCAATAGAAAAAAATGCTTTAACTTGTTTATATACTCAACATCTAGAATGAAAACCAACACATAAGAACACCTAAGCCATGGTTTATTTAACCATGTTGGGGATAATGTTCTCTTGCACTAACATGGGCACGAAACTCCTTTGATTTAGGACTGGTTAGTGCAGCTTAGTTGGATGAAATGGTGTAATTTCATTGTGTGAAAATTCAGGTAGTATTTATTTTATGGGCAGTATATGCATGATAATCTGCTGGAAATAATTCTTCTTTTGGTTGAAAATTTTCATTACTTCGCATGTTATTCTTCTGTACATCTTGGCTTTATCTAGTGGGTGAAGCCAGGCAACACTCTGACCTTGGCTATATCTCTTTCCCTAATTCCCTCTTCTTTTCTCAGTCAGGGAATCTTGAAGGAGATGAACATCTGTGAGATTTGCACTTTCTGTGAATAATTTAGAATCATCCCAAATTTATTTATTGGACATTTTTTAACAGTTTTGCTATTCTTGACCACAAATTACTGGTGCCATGTCACACAACATATTATGACCCACCTATGTGGCAAGACCTGCATTTGAGAGCCACTGATCTAGACCAGATTTCTTCCACCCTTAAAGTGCCTCACCTGGAGATCTTGTTCAGATGCAGATTCATATTCAGCAAGTCTGGGTGAGGCTCCAAGTCTTGTATTTCCTGCAAGGTCTCAGGTGATATTGACGCTGCCATGGACCACACTCTGAGCGGCAAGAGTCTAACCAACCAAACCAACAATACCGAATCTCGTGGAGATAGCGCCTTATCTAAAACTGCAGTGCTGATTAGTGGTAAAGGTCATCTGGACACACAATTGAGTGAACTTTCCATTCTACCTTGTATAACTGTGTATTTTTGCTCCTAATGGAAATTATTCTGTGCATCAAGCTATGAGTTTATTTTATATCATCACAAACTAAAATTCATTTAGACAAGCTGAGTTCCAGTATCATTTTCTAAAATTAAAAAAAAATTTTTTTGGAGATAGGGTCTCGCTCTGTCACCCAGGCTGCAGTGCAGTAGCACCATCATAGCTCACTGTAACCCTGAACTCCTGGCCTCAAGAGATCCTGCTGCCTCAGCCTCCCAAGTAGCTGGGACTACAGGTGTGAGCCACCACACTAGGCTAATTTTCATAGTTTTTGTAGAGATGGGGTCTCGCTATGTTGCTCTGGTTGGTCTTCAACTCCTGGCTTCAAGGGGTCCTCCCACCTTGGCCTCCCAAAGTGCTGGGCTTACATAATGTGTCTAAAATATGAATTTCTTTTATGTTGAGGAAAAAGGTCACCCATTGTCAGTAGTCTACTCATCTTTTTTTATTATTATTATTTTTCATTATTTTTATTTTTTTATTACTGAGATAAAATGTTTTATTATTGAGATAAATAGCATTAAAAGATTACATTTTAATCTCCTTTAAATATATGGTTCTGTGTGATTAAGTACATTCCCATCCCTGTGCAACCGTCACCACCATCAGTCTCCAGGACTTTTCATCTTCCCAAACTGAAACTGTCCCCATCAAACACTCACTCCCCAGTCCCTGTCAACCACCTTCTCCTTTCTGCCTCTGTGAATCTGACTACTCTGAGGACCTCATGTCAGCGGAATCCCACATTTGTCGTTTTTGGTTTTTCTTTGTATTTCAGTTAGCATGCATTGCATCTTTTAATGCCAAGTTTTTATTTATTTTTTAACTTCCATTTGTTGCAGTGAATGTTGGCAGGTCAGTGTCACCGTTTAGTGTCTAGGTCTCTTGAGCTGAATACACAGAGATGAATGAATGATTTTAGAACTATTTATCTATCGGAAAAGCCCCGAGGACCTAACAGATGCCTGATGGCTCCTGTTTTATAATTAGAGCTGTTTGTTTTTCTCTCTTCTCATGACTGTTCACTTGGGGGCCACTTTCTCTCCAGAGTATATGACCCGTGGAGCTCCAAGTGCTCCCACAGTAAGTGACTTGTGTGTCCGTTCCAGGTTTCTTTCATCTGCTCCCGTGTTCGGGTAACTTGTTTATGTGTCTGTCTCCTCAGGTCAGCTGGTGTCTCCTTGGGAAGAAAGATCGTGCATCACAACCTGTGGGGCTCACGTGAGCCCCTTGGAAGGCAGAGCAGTCTTTTATTCTTTCCTGTGTCTGTGAGCACCAAGGTTGGCCGTGCTCAGGAAAGGGAGCTGTAGCTTAGAAAGGTGAAGTGGGTGGTACCTACGGGCTGGTCTAGGAGCTCCTCAGCATTCTCCCAATAGCCTGAGCAAGTGGCTATTATTTTCCCCTTTTGACAGTTTTAAAAATGGGGGTTCAGATGGAATAATGTCCAAGGTTCCCAAGATTTTCCAAGTGGGGGCGTAAATTGCCAGAATCTTTGTCTTTAAAGCTCATGTTATGTCTTCATCCTTTAAATTACTGTTCCTGGCATCAGAAACTGGGTAGAATCACCCTCCAAGTATTTGGAGACGAAACATAAAATTTAATGTTTTTCACCATACTGACTGTGATTTCTTTCAGATGCTATCCTTGCATTTCTTAAAATGCACAACTAGAAACTAAGACAGCTCAGTCTCCAGGCACATGGGTTTCAATCTCCTTTGAAATGCGGAAGGAGATCGCTTGTTCTACCCAATATTTTGTACGAACTTGGACTCCCTTTGGGACTTTCAGTAACTTGTAGGAATCCCTAACCTAATGCAGGTGTTCCGTTTTGATAGGGAATTGTTTTCACCGCTCCAATGAAAGTGATAGTTACTAAACTTTTCAGTGTGTCAGATGAAACCTTGCAAGCACTTCGAAAGTTCCGGTGCGTTGGCTCGGTGTGTAATGAAGGAAATGAGAAACCACCAGAGCAGGTCTGCAGAGAGCTTGCGGGTCAGGTCACCCCTGCTGCCTGAGAGTAGCCCAGACCAGCTCCCGGCTGGGGAGAGGATGGCCCGCCCGGCAGGAAGGGCTTGGGGTGGTTATGGCTGTTAATTTTCTCCTTTGATTCCGGACCCTGCTACCAAGAGATCTCTGTTCATCTCATTATTGCCTCCCTGGGTGGCAGCGGTGGATATGAATCCCTGTGGGGGCTCCCCCTGCCCCCCTTTTATTACCACTTTGTACCTTTTTATGCATTGCTAGCTTATGATCTCTCACTGCTCTGAGTTAAAGACAGCAAACAAATAACTATATGTAAATAAAATGAAAACTTACTTTGTTTAACCAATCTTTAGCCCTTTCAGAAAAAAAAAATATATATCTATATCTATTCTGAACTTCCCAATATATTTCTTAACTGTCATGTCTGGCTTTTTATAATAATCTTGGTAAATTTTAAGGCACTGCTGTCCAATATGGGAGCCCCCAGCCACGTTTGCTATTTAAATTTAAATTCATTTAAATTGAGTACAGTTAAAAATTCAGATCTTCCATCACACTAGCCTAGTGGGTTTTTGACTCGAGGTGATTTTGTACCCCAGGAGGCATCTGACAATGTCTGGGGACATTTTTGGTTGTCACAACTGGGGAGGAGGCGCTTACTGGCATGTGTTGGGTGGAGACCAAGGACATCGCTCAACACCCCACAATGCACAGGATGCCCCGACACAGGAAATCCTCTGGCCCCAAATGTCGATAGTGCTGAGGGTGAGAAACTGCACTGGCCATATTCAAGTGCTCAACATCCTTATATAGTTAGAGGCTGTGACACTGGATGGCACAGACATAGAGCATGCCCCTCCCTTACTGCAGACATTTAGTTTTATGGGACAGTAAGGTCTTGGGGGAAAGGGAGACAGAAATTAATGTGAAATGAGGCGGAGGACACAGCAGGGAAGTGATATTCTTATGAAAATAAATTTCTTTGAATAAGGTGTGACAGATTCTAGATTTCTTTTCCATAGACAATCTCTGTCTTAGGTTTTGGAAATTATGATTGTCACTGAAGTCATACCATTAGTAATAGTACTTGCTGTTTGTGTAGTACTCCGTGGTTGACAAATACTTTACCATAAATTGTCTGATTTAATTTTTGCAAAACTCTAAAACAGAGACCTCTCTATTTTACAGGTTATAAAAACGAGAGTGTAAGTGATTTATTTGGCTGTTGTATATGAATATATTTTTTAAAAAACTGGCTAGACCATGTCCCTGTTATGGGGGCAGGGAGCCCAGGTCTTCATACTTGTGAGTTACCGTCTTTTCCACTTTAATCACTGTTGCTTCTTTGGTAAAGTTCTCAAGGATTAAATTAGTCAACATGAAACATTATAAATAGATCCAAAATATTTTTTACAATCTAATTTTCCATGGTCAGTGTTGAAAGGTGGAGAAAGTTATAAAGAAGATGTGATTGTCTGTCCCTCATTGAACAATAATGTGACACATATGGGATCGTCATGAATTCACAGATCGTCATTTTGCTGGAAATCTCCTTAAAGAAGAGAAGAACTCCATCCCTCCCCCACTTCAACAGAACTATTGACAAATGTTGTAATCCTTTATGGGAAGTATTAAGTCATTTTATTTTTTGTATTTGGGAAGACCATTTTGCTTGGATTAGTTTATGCAAATAAAGAGAACATAATGCCTGTATCTTAGCTTTCTTTTAGCTTCTATTTCAAAAAGAAAAGTTGGCGATGTCTTTAAGCAGTTATACAGTAGTTATGCTAGCTCAGCCAATGATCTAATTTGGAGAGGAAATCAAAGTATATAATATTAAACCAGATATATGGGAACTCAACCCACAAATTTAATAATTTGCTGGCCCTATGAAGTAAAGGTGGCTATTTGGGTTAAAAAAAAGACAAATCAGTCAAAACAGCATTTTGCTTACAAAAGTAAGGAATATAAATTAGGGCATCCAAGGAGAGACTACTCTTACCTGTTTCTAGGCTGTATTGTTGAGATTGAAGCATTAAAATTTGGAGACCCGTTAAATGGGCTTCTTGTGTTTAAATTTCTTGAGGGTTGCATTCTAGCAATGCTTAGGACCCACTGCTATTTTCAGCTCCACTTTTAGATAGAGGCTGCTGTTGTCATTATTTCCTGAGGCTTCATTATGAGTCCGGGTGGATGATCTTTGAACAGTACCACGGAGGAAGTGATTTCTGGTGAAGTGATTACCATGCCTTTCTTAGAGTAAAGGATTTGATGAACTCCTTTGAGATGCTGCTTTTCTGCAGTAAGAGTTGGTTGCAGGCAGCATGGGATCCATTTATGCATTACCATATGTTTTGGCCTAAAAGTGATGCCTATGAAAATGTGGAATACATTATGCTACAGGATACTTAGGAGTCCCTTTCTCTCTCTGTCTCAACTTTTGAAAGGAAATTTGTGCTAGTTGAGGGGTGCCAAATTCATGGCTTTCAGATTTTGAGAAACTAATTTCTTGCATAGGATGTATGGTAGCCCAAGCATGATAAACTCAATTTCTAGACTTTCTTCCCCGGCTCACATAACACATTTCAGATCATGTTTGGGAAGAATGACTGCAGTCAGAGAAAGGGCTGTGCAGATGAGGCTTTGCTATGATGCTAGATGCACTGGATTGTGTGGAAGGAAGACAGGACCGAAGGCAGAACAGGGGTGACCTCGTAGGGAGATAAAATGTACAAATGCTACAGTTTGCCTGAGAACATCCATTTGGAGTTTCTCTGTGGTTCGTGGGCTCCCCCACATTTTAGGGGTGAGTCAGAGATTTCTGTGTATGAATTACAAAGTTCCCATGAGTGGGCCATGTGCATTTGATGATGAAGTCCTCACCCCCATGCTTGTCATTTGGACCTCCTATGTTCTTGAGGCCCTGAAGAGTAGATAAAGCAACCACCCCACTCACTTGGGGACGTTTGTCATTTTAAGGGCTGATTCTTCTTCTATTTGTGAAACCTTTTGTTTTTATCAATCTGACTTCCCTGGATCACAAAAACACGAACAGAAACAGCAAGACAGACCAACTAGGCATTCACCCTCCCATTCCCATCTCTAAAAATAATGAACAAGAATACTTTTTTTCTAAAACATAAACTAGTCTAGACTTTCTGCACTTTTATAACAGGTTTGCATGTTGATTCTGCTTCTTGTTTTTCTATCAGGTAAGAGTGAAGAGATCTCTTTCTTTCATAGATCCTTTCTATGTCAAAAAAAAAAAAATCCAGATTATGAGTTTCTTGTTATAAAGAAAGAAGCCAAAAGGTTCTTACAGTTGGTTTATGAGGCCCTTCTCAGGAGTTTGTGAAGTCTCCTTTGCTGTTGGCATTTGGAACATGATGACAGATTGTTCGACACCTTGAGGAGAGAGAGAAAATAGAGTGAATTCAGGATGAAGAGCTTAGTGTGGGTGGGAAATGGCTTCTAGCCGAGGCCGCCTGCCTGCAAAGGTGTCAAGCTCATTTCGACCTCTGTGGCTCTCTCTGTCCCCACCCTGCTGTTCCCCTCCCTCCTCCAAGCATCGCACATTTGGTTGTTCCATCTTGCTGAAGCATTAACCTCAATGCAACCTGGAAAACCAATTAGGCCTTGTCTCCGCTCTGATTTTGGGATACTTTCCTAACATGATCATTGCAAAATCCGAGTTAGCATTATTTTACGTTCTAAAGCATAACAGAACTCACTGTCCATTTCTTAAAACTCCCCAAATCCAGAACAATGCGGACAGATAGAAATCAGGGGTCTATGTGCGCTCTGCAACGGAGTTCTCCTTCGAGATAACGTCGCTGCCAGGGTCATGCTGAATCTCGAAGGCTGACATATCATCGGGCTGCTCTGACCTCTCATTGTCCAGACCAGAGCACGCTTTTCTGACAGCATTTGGAAAAGCTCTTTGGCCCTGTCTGACAGGGGCTTTCCTTTCTCCATGAAGGTTGTGGTTATGGTGAACAGAAACGGGTAAGGCTGCCAAGTCCCATTGTCTGGATGTTTTTGAAGCAACATCATGTTGTGTAAGATTTTTTGTCAGCCTGTGAAAAAGAACAACAAAAGCATCATTCCTGATGACATCAATAAGTAGAGAAAATGGCCAATTTTTTTTGTTTTACTTGACAACTTAAAAAATGCATTCAGTTAGTTGTTCACCATGAATGAAGCATTCAGTATGGTTTGCTAAATTAATGCCCAAAGGTGAGTTGATGTGGCCCACTAAGAATGTTACATTTTTGGGTTTTATCTTACAATCATGTTACATCACTTTCATATTTTTATGTTAAAAGCGTCTAAAATAATAGATGATTTCAATGTAAAAAGTCATTCTTTTGTTATAGTTCTTTTTTCTATTGGGATGTACGACCGCAAAGTTGAGCAGTACACTGGTGCTCAATAGTAGATGATATCTATTTTGTTATGTGCTACTTGGATTAAGTTTTAATTTCTTGGTTGGTTCTGTTATTTTCCTAGGTTTTATTTTCCCTAGAGCAATTAAGAAAATGCCCTTTTACTCGCCTGTTGCTTCCTGAAAGCAACATGTACCGGTTACGGTCTCCCACCCGGCTAGATCAGACACCCTCTAACTGATGAGTTTCCTGTTGCGGTGAGGGTATCTCTGGTGTTCAGGCTGAACACCCCAGTTGATACATTAACAGATTCCTGAGTATCTTCATTGGCGGGCGCGGCCTGGAGTGCGGAGGGGGTCTCTTTCTCAATATTCCGTCCAGGGGACAGGAGATAAGCCTCCTGCGCCCCTCCCAGGGCTTCTGCTGCAGCTTTGTGAGCAGTGAAAGACTCCCACGCTGGGAACAAATGCACCCCGGCCGCTGACGGAGATAATAACCCTGACCTCCGACGCCTGACAAGGCAGCGATCTTGCGTGGGTCGACTTCCCACTGCTTCCAGCCAGCCCTAAATAGCCTATTCACGGGCAACTGGCCTGACAGATTAGGGATTTATGTGCACAGCTCTGTGCACTAGCAGCGGGGTGTCCTCAGCGCCTGGCCCTGGAGGCAGTTAACAGGCATTGAGAGCCTGGATGTTTATGTGTGCGCGCGTGTGTGTACGCACGTGCATGTGTGTGTGTGCACAGCCTTGAGGAGGCTACTTCTGTGAGATTTTTCTGGGGGAAGAAGAGTTTTTTAATGCAATTTAAGGAAATTAGGAGGCAGGCAGTTTGGGGAGGTGTCTGTCAAAAGCAACAAACTTTCAGTGAGACAGGAGGAATGAATTCAAGAGACCTAGTGTGCAACTTGGTGACCACAGTTAATAACAATGTATCGTATTCTTGAAAGTAGCTGAAAGAGTAGACTTTAATTGTTCTCAGCACAAAAAAATAAGTATGTGAGGTAATGCATATGCTAATTAGCTTGATGTAGCTATTCCACAATGGACACATGTTTTAAAACAACATGTTGTACACCACAAAGACGTACAGTTTTCATTTGTCAACTAAAAATAATATGTTTTTTAAAAGTTAAATAAAGAAAGTAAATTAATTCCTGTCACTGGATTTTTTTTTCATGGTCTTGTATACATGCATTGTGTGTGTGTGGTTATTTACATAATATGTAGCATCATAATGTAAGTTACTTACAAATGCTGGTAAGTTACTTATAAATGCTGGTATATTTGACAAAAGGTAGGGTTTTATAGGCATGCAGAAATATCACCTAAGACATAAAAACACATGTAACTCCTGGCAGATCTGGGCACTTGCTCGAGTTTACATCCCTGCATAATATCAAGGCTTCAGAACAATGTTCATTTTTTTTTCTTTTAAATGAATAGGAGCTTGTGTGTGGTAGCTCATGCCTGTAATCCCAGCACTTTAGGAGGCTGAGGCAGGAGGACTGCTTGAGGCCAGGAATTCGAAGCTGCACTGCACCCCAGCCTGGGTGACAGAGCAAGACCCTGTCTCTAAAATATAAACAAATGAATAAATAAATAAGAAATTACTATTCAGAAAATTAATTTGGCACTGTATTCGTTTGTTAACAACCAGAAAGGAAATGTAATTTGCACCTTTCTATAAATATCCTCTGATGTGACTTTCACATGGCTTGACCCAGTTTTCTGGAAATATATATTTGAATGTTAAATATTCAGAATGAAGCAATTCTTATTCATGGAGATGAAAGTGTCTTTCCTTAAAGTAAATGATGTGACCTTTTGTAAATACCTCGCCAGGTGCCAAGTGAATGTACTGGGGAGCACCTAGTATTTCCCTTCTCTCTCTCCCGGACGTAAGGTTTGCTCACAGGTAGTGAGCGCCCTCACATCACCGCACGGACCATAAACACTTAAATATGAGAGGGACATTTTCCCTTCCTGTGACATAGAGAGGGTGGTGTAAATATTTAGTGAATGCAGAAATTCTGACGCTAACATATTTCTCCTGTTTGAAATAATCAATTAAATTGTACCATTTATTCATTCATTTGCTTTATATATTTTTTATTTTTATTTATTTTTTTATTTATTTTTACCTATTCTGTGCTGGATGCTTTCCAGGTAAGGTACCACCCATGGGCACAGACCCTGCCTTCAAGGAGTGGAATGAATATAATACACGCAGAGGGACATAAAGAAGGAAGGAAGGCAGACATTTCAGAAATGAATCCACAATATATCACGCACCTTGAAGAAAATGGGATGCTGTGACAAGAAAGATAGGAGATAGGACTTGTTTAAAAAGTCCTCTGAGGATGAGGAATTTTGAAGAGCAGGATTTTCTAGGCAAAGAGGAGAGCGTGTGCAAAGGCACTGAGGTGGGGAAGAATTTGGAGAACTTTACCGAGCTGTTATATGGTGATGAGAGACATGGACAGCAGGGCCTTAGCCACCACATATTTTATTTGTTGTCTGAAGGGCAGCTACTGTCCTGCCTGGCTCCTTGGGAAAGTGGGGAGGAGGCCAGGCTGGTCATTCAGGTGAAGGGAATGGAGGAGGAGCTGGGCTTTTCCTCGTGGGGAGAGGCGAAGCCACACGCGGACATTCATTCTGGTCATGATACATTTAAACCAGTGGGACTGTCAAGGGGGGTATTAAACTGACAGGTGCATGTCTCTAGCTGAGAAGCAGTCAGGACTATCATGTAAATCTGAGTTGTCCATGATCACATGGTGCTGATGGCACCTAAGAAAACCGTGGGGTAATTCCAACATTTCTGAATGTTGCTGGGATTCTTCTAGAGTCTGGCCCCAGAGAGTAGCTGTAATTGCTTCCCTCAGCAATAGTTCAACAAACACGGTCAGAGTGATGAGGACTGGTGTTTTCTGGAATCTTGTCCTCACTAAGAAAGCAACATGGTGGACATTAGGGACAGAGGCGGAGGTCCCAGGGCCTACACGGAATCCAGTCCTGACTCTCAGCCACACCATTGCCATCCTCTTCCTGCCCCGTTCTCCTCCAGCACAAGGAATATAGAAATAAAACTCCACCTTGCGGGATCATGAGGTTTCAACAACATAGGGAAGCATGATTTCTGTAAACTTTCTAGCATGTCATAGGCACTATGCTGGAAGGTGCTCTCTGAACTCCTGGGAGGAAGGAGAGGATGAGCCCAAATGCCAATGATGGTGCTGATGGGGGACCATCCCTGAAGCTGTTTGATTCCACAAGATTAACAAATAGGATGAGGACCCTACTTTTAATGGAACTAATCACATAGCTCCAATGCATTTGGTGGGGAGATTGGATTATCTGAATTAACTGGTTATCTATTGGGCAAGCTACCATCACCTGTCCTACACTGGAATGAAAGATCCTCAATAATATGTGCCAACTGGCCTTTTCACCATATGCAAATGAGGGTAAGTAATTAGACCAATAGTTTCTTATGTGTCTGCTTTTTAAAAAACCTATAAAGGATTTTAAATTGTGCTTTTTTTCTCATCCATAATATCGACTCAACCCACACACCTTCTCTGAGCAGGTGTTAATTTCAAGACAGTTTTTGTACATATGTGATGAATTTATTTCTAGAGATATTATCCTTGATTGAATATTCATATGTTTAGTATATGTATAAGAATATTAAGAGATTTTGGATTTTTAAAAAATAATAGACTTTTTTGAGCAGTTTTAGGTTTATAGAAAAATGGAATGGAAAGTACAGAGTCCCCACACTCTCTCTTCCTCTTCCTGCTTAGCCTGTTATTGACATCTTGTGGCCAGGGGCGGTGGCTCACACCTGTAATCCTAGCACTTTGGGAAGCTGAGGCAGGAGAATCACTTGAGGCCAGGAGTTTGAGACCAGCTTGGGCAATATAGCGAGACCCCATCTCTACAAAAAAAAAATAGAAAAATTAGCCTGCCTTGGGTCCCTGGTATTCTGGAAGGCACACCGGCACCTCTGTTTATAATACCAATTCTGCTGCTATGAACATAGAGGTTTTCATTGCTGTTGTTTTAACTGAATAGACCTCCTGTGCTCCTGGCACTCATAAGCATTTTGCAAGTGCTAACTTGCTCAGACCTCACTGCAGTTCTATGAAGGAGTTACTCTTTGGGAGAATCTGGGAGTGACAGGAGTAGAATCCAGACCCTCTGTCTCTACTCTTTTGCAGCTATAGTCTTGCCCTTCTGACCTAGGCAGCATTTGGGAGAATGCCTTCAGAAAAGACACTGGTCCTTTCTGGTCCTTGGCAACTAAATCCCTTAATGTACTCTCTTCTTGCTCCACCCCCCACCCCCAAAAAAAGAAACCCACCATGTTGCTGAAGATATTCTATGTCCAGTGGACCTCGCAGGGTCTGAAGTGGATGAGGGGTGATGTCATGATCAACACTTGTTCCCCTGCCTGCTGTGCAAGCCCAGTTCCAGGGTCATTTTCATCCTCTGGAACTCCGCTTTTCTATTTGAACTGTGAAATGACTTGATGAGATGGTTTCCTGAGGTTTTGTCTAAGATTAATGGTGACACTGTAAAGCTTGTATAAAGCCAGATGCCGTGGCTCACAGTACCTGTAGTCCCAGCTCCTCGGGAGGCCAAGGTGGGAGGATCACTTAAGCCAAGGAGTTCAAGACCAGCCTGGGCAATATAGTGAGACCCTCCCCCTCCCCCACAAAAAACTTGCATGAAATTCGAGAAGAGTTTCATTTATACAATGCAGGAAGGCTTGAATCTCCAATCAGGTCAAGCCAGTGTAAACCCATTTTCCTCCTTATTTTAGACTTGAATTTTATTTTACATGTGCTAGAATTTTAATGGGACAATTCAGCAACTCTGAGCACCCCATGGGGCAAGGCTGGGTGAAAGCATATGGTGGACAGAATTTACAATTTCTGATGCCTACAGAGTTCTACACTTTTCAGCCCAAGGCCATGGCTAATGGCTGGTATTTCTACTCTTTTTAATAGTCAAATTAGCCTAGAGCAGGGTGTATTTTCTCCCAGGCTGTTCCTATTGTTGACACTTGGTGTGTTTGTTTAGGGTAGGGCAAGAGGGTGGTTTGCTGGCATGGGGTGATGCTGTCAGCCCTCGGGGCCCCTCTGCCGTATGCCAGGGCACACAAGGAGAGGGGAGTCAAATATGCCAGTTATGAAGAGGTCTGGAGACTGGGAGGAAATAGAAAGTTGAAGCGCACTTATCGCCACTGATGTAAATCTCCACGTTTTGGATGGATGCCACCGTTTCATTTACTGCAAAACCAGTTTGTCCGTTTTTGCTCCTTGGACATTTGGAGAATGTTGAACATTTTTCCTCTTAAGGTTATCACCATGTCTGAGATACCAGATGCTTTGGGGGATATGTATTATAAATTCAGCCTTCTGGAATTTCCATTGTAACCAGCTGCAACAAGGCATCAGCATGTTGAAAGTTAAGACTTGAAAACATAGTTGACAAGTTTGCAGATTTTATGACTGCATTGTGTGTGTGTGTGTGTGTGTGTGTGTGTCTCTGTGTGTGTGTGTGTATTTTGTCTCAGGTTCTAGTAACATTATTTCATTTTTTATGATAACATTTATGACATAGGAAAGATAATCTAATACTGGTTTGGAAATCACTGAATTGCTAATAGTGAAAAAGTAAACCTTCTCATCCTTTTCCTATTTCCTTTATGTCCCCTGCACTCATGTTAGTCTTTAAAATTTTTTAAATATGACCAAGGAGACTCTTTATGTTCATAAATATGTGTCATACATTATAAAATAAGGTTAAAATTTATAATCTTTTTTTCCCTTTTTTTTTGTGGGACATGGAAGAGTTGGGGTAAAGGAATGTCAGTGTTTTAAATTTTAAAGAACATTCTCTAAAGTAATCCACTTTGTAATAACAAACATGGTACACACTGCCACTGTTACCTGCTTGAAGTTGCGCAAAGTTAAATTAAATGATCAGATTATTTTTCAATACTGGTAACTTAGGTAGAAGGGGAATATTAACAACAACTAAATGAATTGAGTCCTTAACATTTCAGCACCTGAAATATCCACATCCCTCTTGAGTGGTCTTAATAATGAAGTGTTTTGATATTTTAGACTTTGACAATTGTCTTTATGAATACATAGTATTAAAATATGCTGCTTTCATGAGAAAAACAATACACCAGTACACCCAGCAGCTGAGTGAACGGGCTATGACCAACTCATTGTGAAGGATAACCAAGAAAGGTAGGTGCCTTAAAACATCACTGCTGGGACTTGGAGGTATGTTTTTGTTCCCATTGTGTGGATGAGAAAACTGAGGCAGAGAAAGGCTACACAACTTGCCAGGCTCTCGGGGCATTTCACAACAGGGCATTCCGATGCCTCAGCCTATGTGCTTAACCTCCATTGCTGGATCCAGGTATAGAGGTAGTGGGTTCCGCCCTACCGCGATATAAGGAAGAATGCTCCTCTAATTTGAGGCATTTGCAGGAATGCGACAAGACACCTTGAGAGGGTGCTGGAGCTGTGTGCGCAGTGGTCAGACATTGCAAGCCTAAACAGTGGGGCCTCTTTGCATCCTCCGATTCCTTAGCTCTCTTCCCTTCAGCCCAGCCGGTATTTGCTGAGTGCTGCTCTGGGCAAGGGCTGGTGCTGGCATCTGTGGTCACGGTGTTGGGTATCGATTCAGGGATCTGGGGCATCAAAGGGACCATTTCACAGTTCCGCTTACTCCCCTGATGTTGGCGGATTGGACCGCACGACATCCCCTCAGATAAAACCAGCTTCTCCACTTTTCCCAGCCGGTGAACTTTCTGGAAGAGATAAACTTGCTTTGTAACTGCCAGAGCCCTGTTTTGCTAATTGTACGAACAGTGCTTGCTTTATTAGATAAAAGTAAATACTCGTGAGATCTCAGACCATTTCCAAAGGTCAGGATCTGGCTGGCAATTTCAGTTCGTTTTTAATAAACATTCGATGAATATCAGCTCTGTACAGGTCCCTGCTGTATTGTGGGGAGTAGGACATGAATTTGACCAGAGACTGGCAAGTTCTTTCTCTAAAGAGCCAGATAGGAAGTGTTTTGGACTTTGTGGGACATGGTGGTCCCTACTGCAACTACTCCATCCTGCTGGTGTGTAGCATGAAAGCAGCCGTGGACAATACCTAGATGAACGGGCGTGGCTGTGTTCCAATGAAACTTTGTTTTTGGCCAGCGATGTTTGATTTTCATATAATTATCTGATGCTACGGAATATTATTTTTCAACTATTTGAAAATTAGAAATCATGATTAGGTTGCAGGCTGCACAAAAACAGGTGTAGGGCTGGATTTGGTGTCCGGCGACTTTAGCCTGCCAAACTTTCAAGGAGACACACAAGCCCTGATTTTAAGGAGCTTATAGCTTATTCTAGAGCAGTAAACAGACGGGTAAATCATGTCAACACACTGCAGTGTGAGTGGTAGTTGTGGAACAGAGATCATTAGTGGGTCTTAAGTTAGCTCCTGGACACGTGCTAAAGGCGTTTTATGTTTAATTCTTTAAAAAGCATACTGCTTCTATATTTAGTGAATTGAGTAGAGAGAAAAGCAAGAATCCAGGTTTGTAAAATATTCCCTACTTGCTGAAAAAGGACTTTTATGTATTTTTCTTTTGGATGGCGAGTTTCTAGCAGAAGGTCAGAAACATTTGGTTCCTGAGATAAATACCTCTTTAGGCTAATGAAATAGAGATACATTTTCAATAAGACCACAGTGTTTTTTTTTCTTTTATGGCATTCTATTCCTTAGCAGCAGAGCACAGATTTGTCTTTGTTGGGGGGCATTTGTGTTTATTGAGTGGTCTTTGGCTATGCATGTGGTTTGTTTACACTGAAGTCCTGCACCAATATCATCTGAGCTCCTGGTGTAGACCCATGGGAGACAGGACACCAGATCCAGATTCAAGCACTGGGGACACAGGCTTGGCACAGGTGGCCTCAGCTCTGGCTTTAGGGCTGCGTGGCTTGGAGTTGCGAGTAAGGACAGAGAAGAGGTGGAGGCTTAAGCTGATGTTCACAGCCATGAATTTCATCACATTCAGGGTCAGTGCCAAGGAGTTTAGCTGGAAAATTCCATGAGGGCTACAGTCATGTCCGTTTTGGTCACAACGAACCCCTAGCATGCAGTACTGTGCTTGCTACTCAATACAGTTTAACGGGGAAACAAAGCTATTGTCTTCGTATCTCCAGCCCTGAGTTATGTCCTGTCATTCTTCACTCATGCAGTGGACATTTACTGAACACCTGCTCTGGTCTGTAGAGTGAAAAGGCAGACACACCCCACGCCCACATGCAGCTCTCCGCTAGTGTGAGGGGCCGTTGAGAAACACAATAAGTTGAACAGAACACGGTGGTTACTAAGGAGGGAAAGGAAGAAAAATTAAGCCAGAAAAAGGGGAGATAGAGTTTGGGGAGAGTGTTTATTTTGGAGTGTATCCAAGAGGTAACTGCAAAAGGTCTTGTGTATTTGCACACATGAGCAAGTGAAGGAGAGAAGGGAGGTGCTTTGGGAAATATTTTGAAGGTGAAGCCAACAGGATCTGCTGAAGGATTGAAATTGGGGGATGAGAGGAAGAAAGATGTCCACGGTGACTCCAGGGATGGAAGGCCCACTTCACCTCCTGGGGTAGACACTAAGAATTCAGAATCCGGGTACTTCCCTTCAATTCAGGAGAGCATCCAAGTAAAATGATAGTGGCTTCAGGTAGACCTGTTCAGATAGCTGTAAGTTGAGTTGTATTTCTTCCATCTTTCACCCCAAAACCACCCAACCTAAAACAAGTACAAGGAAGAGAGGAGCAGATGGCGAAAGCAAAAGTGAAAGAAAAAAACCTTCTTGCGAATGTTGTGAATTATACCAGGTGTTGTAAATAGACATGAAGACTGGTTTAGTCCACTTGGGCAGAGGGCTGGTAGGCAAGATTTGCCGGTCCCTGCAGAATTGAAACTGTTGACCTTGCTTTGGTGAGATGCCACCCTTTCATGCAGCGTGCGTGAGAAAGAGCTCTATGAAGCTCCTCAGCAATGCTGCTATGAAGATCTTCTCGAGTTCATTCTACTGTGAGTACATGGTATTCTGAGCCTCAGAAGACAATTATTTTTAGATTATATATTGGGAATAATTGCTCACCTAGCCTCCATGCAGGTTTTTAAGTTTATGAATACTTGCATCGTAGGGACCGATCAAGTTATTCTTTTCCTGTTGGGAAGTAGAAAGCAGAAAGCTGAAACCAAAGTCCGTGGCCTTCCTTCGGTGGGTTGGAGACTCTGTGTAATATAATTTGGTGCCAGACTCTTCTTGGATTCATTCGACGTCCTTGTTCACTCTTATTTCTTTTCATCAACTTCCCATTTAGGTCATTTTGCTATTTCTTATGAATATTTGTCATCTTAAATCATTCCTAAAAACAACAAAAAACCCCAAAACTAAATGCACACCAGTTCGGCGCTAACGAGCTCCTTGTTTTCTTTACCTGCTGTCTGAAATGTACGTCCACTGGGGAGATCTCATACCAGGGAGACGGGACCTCTGATCCCTTTGACCACGACTTGTAGCTGAAAGTCAGTGAAACATCAGCTGCACTACGAGGGATATAGGAGTTTATCTCATGTAGGTAAGAAGGCGACAACCCGCCTAGGTTTATATGGGTTGTTTCCCACTCCTAAGCGTTTTATTATTGTGTGACTTTGTGGAATCCAGCAGCAAAATCTCAATTAAGGAAATTGTTTCTCGATTTCACATATTTTTAAATTTTAAATGAGGTCCATCCCTCCGACAAACAGCTGTTCTGAATCTGATAAAAACGATGAATTTGATGGCACGTGGCTACCCATTATTGGATGAGAACATCGTCCTGGACAAGGATTTCTCTTCAATTTTACCCACATGATCTTTTTTTCCCTTTTCCATCAATGAGGTGACAGCTCTGTTACTTTGCCAATCTCCAGTTCATTTTATTTAACATTTCCTCCCCAGTTCTTCAAGGTCTTAACGTATTCAGTTCTCCTTTCAGTGCATACGGGAGTATTGAACAGTTCTGGGAGGCGATTTGCATTGGTTTTCAGGGAGAGGGCATGGGAAGGCCACCCGCTTTTGAGCGGGGTGTGCGTTCGTGGTTTGAGAGGTAAGGGGCCCCAGCAGAGCCATCTCCCAGCTCCCAGTGCTGGCTGGGCTGGAGCCCTGCGTTCCGCTGCCTGCCTGGCCCTGCTGCACCGGAGTTCCCAGGGTACGAGGTGACCGCACGGGGGTCTGAGTGCCCCGCACATGCCACGGCCTCCCAGCCATCGCTCCGTCCGGAGACACTGTGTGCTTTCTTTCAGGTGTCAGTGCAGATCAAAGCCACGCAAAGAGCATTTGCATGAGAATCCAGGGAATGATTAATTAGCAATGGGCATTGGTGATTTCTCCTTCAAGGCTTGAAAATGTCTTTCACTGATAAACTGGTTCTGTTGAAGCCCCGACTCCTTTTCAAAATGTTTTTCACCCAGTTCTCCCTCTGTGACTACAAATTGGACTGTTCCCCCCCGCTGTCCACACCTCTCCTCGCACTTTGATTCAGAAGGGTGGTCAAAAGGACAGCGTCCCATGCGCGATGATTCATGTACATCAGCCTGTGTGTCTTTTTCCGACAATATTCTAAAGCATGGCACCTCCCACCCTCCCTTGTTTGCCATCTTCTTGTAATTCCTGCGGTTGTTCCGTTTAACCTGTCTTCCAGTTTGCTCTACTTTCTCACCGTGCTGTTCTCGTTTGCAAATAGAAGGTGATTTGGTACATTCTGATTCTTACTAGGCTCTTCCTGGTTTTCCAAGCAGGCTGTGGGGGTGTCCTCAGAAAGAGCAAATGGGAAATGCACCCACAGATGTGTTTGTGAGCACACACTGAAGCAACAGTTGGGCGAAGCCCAGGGATGCTGTTGTGTTCTGCAGCTGCCTGAGAACACCCAGGGGAGACCCAGGAGAACTGGAGCCTCCAGGAGAAGTCTCGGGCATCAGCAAGGGGGTCATACTACCTGTGGGGCAGTGGCCAGCTCCCCAGGCAGCAGATATAAGGAACACTGGCTAAGTCCTTGCCAAACATTAATATAAAGCTCATCACCGCCACAGGGTTGAGGTGTGTGGAACGGAAGCTTACGTAGTTAAGAAAAATAGAAGAAAATATGTTAATTTTGCAAATTTTCTACATGAACACATCACCCAGACTCTTCCAGTGCTTTGGAGGGGGCTACAGTGAGGGGCTGCCCTTGGCATGAGCAGCTTCCTGGGGTGTCCCTGGCAGCCCCGAGGTGGGGAGGACTCAGAAACCTGTCGTACCGAGGAGTATCTCAGAGGTACATGGGATTTGTTGGAGCAACACTTTGTGCAGGCAAAATTTGGGATGAGCATTCCTTCTGGTGAGAAAGGTTAAATTGTAGAACTTGGTCGTGTGAAGCCTGAGGTTGCTGGCATTTTATTGCCATCTATAGTCATTCACTGAGGACTCCTGCTTATGCTGAGTATTCCTGGGGATGCTGGTGGGAGCGAGATGGCACTCTGTCCTCATGGATCTAAGAGAAGAGGATAAAAAGGCTATGGGGGAAAGTGAGGCAGGGGAGGAGAGGGGAATGCAATGGTAGGTCCCTTCTCTGTGGACACAGAGACACGGTGGTGCGTTGGTGAATCCAGGGGGTGACGAATGGCTGGTGATGATGAGATACATCTTCAAGTTCCAGTTTTGTCATGATCAATCCATACTGCCTTGACTTAGTCACATCTGCCAACCCTCTGGGTCATGAAGTCCTCAGCAGAAAAATGGGACTCACTTGCTCCTACCTGGGGTTTATAAACCTTGACATTTTGTCTTCTTTATCTCATGCCTGAGTCTCAAGATTCCACCCCTATCTGCCTCTCGCCATCAGAGTTGGAGACAATAGATTTGAATTTGCATTTTATGAAACAGCTTGGAGTTAAGGACTGGGCTCTTTGTAAACACTCTGGGTACTTAAGGAATGTGAGTGTGTTCCTGGGGAAGGAGTAGACTACAGCAGCATCTGTCTAGTGAGTATTCACCTCTTTAAATTTTTCTGTATTAGAATCATTGTATCTGGTGATCAGGGAGATGCTGACTTGGGAGATTAACCATTTCTTGGTTCCTTATAATAAAGAAACGATATCTAAGTGAATACTCACTCCTGGATTCACTCTCTATTTACTAAACACCTAAGAGTGCACCTGATTCTGGGTAGTGTCCCTTAACATCCCCCAGGACTAATTTTTACATTTATTTAAAAAAAGACATAAAACTAAAAAAAAAAATCGCATATGTCAAAACTCACTATTTTGTAACAAATCTGGACCATATGGAGATTCATGAAAGTATTGTTAAAATAATATTGTTACTAGATATAAATAGAGTAACAAGTTTCTATGGTATCCTAATTTTATGAAGTGATAATATAGAGTGAAAATAAAAAGAATTTAAAATCAACATATATTAAAGAATTTTCACTCTTCAATTTAATTTAGGTATAGCAAAATCATAAAAACTTTACCCATTTTAAAATTGTTTTGGTTATTTTAGGTTCTAGAATTATAGCAAATATTAATAGTTTGAACATTTATTGGATTTTTTTTCTAGCATTTACTTGATCCAGTTAAATTTGTTTCCTTTGTTACACAATTATCTTTATGTAATTATTCTATTTTAATATATCATACTGGTCCACTTTGGAAGCATATAAATTATTTTCTAGTATGAAGGTTAACCTGGTAAGCCTTATTTTAATTGACTAATCTATCAATTTATAATATTTTGCTTGTAGCTAAGAGGAAAAATGTATCTAATGTAGCTTCTAGCTGGATATATTCAACTCACTAAAAAGCTAGCAGATCTTACTTCTTTTACATAAATATTCCAAATATATCACAGAAACACTCTTCAAAGCAGCATTGATTTGTAGCAATTCTTTGTGGAAAATTCTCTCAAGTTATTTTCATTATACTTGCTATTGTTTGTTTTACTTATTTTTTTTTAATCCTTTAAATTGTTGTGATAGTGAGTTACTTCTCTTCAAACCTAGTTGTTTTAGCACCCTTTCAGAATTTCAGTCAGGATTACATTATTAGGAAATTGATATTGTGGAGACTCAGACCTGTAGGTTTATTGAATTGTGTTTTGGTTTTTTTTAACATTCACTCGAAAAGCCCTGAATGCTTTTCGCCATGGTAGGGATGGTTTTGTGCTTATTTATTTATAAGCTCTTACCCTGTCCCACTGGTTCTCAACCAGGGATAGTTCTTTCCCATGGGGGGCATTTGGCCATGTTTTGAGACGTTTTAGATTTTTGCACCTGGGGATAGAAGTGCTACTGGCATCTAGTGGGCAGAAGCCAAGGAAGTTGCTAACATCCTCTAAGGCACAGGAAAGCCACCCACAAAGAAGATTTGTCCAGCCCCAGCTGTCAATAGTGCTCTGGCTGAGAAACTGCCAATTCTAGACCAGTAGCACATTCCCTGCCTTTGGTGATGGAGGAGTTTTGTATGCACACAACAAATGGTACCACGTGGAGTCAGGCCCTTAACCTTAATCTCATTAGTAGCATGGAAATGCCATATGAAATACTCTTTTAAGATATGATTTTATTTTCAAGTCCTTTCCCTTTAGCGGGTAGCCTTTCCTTATCATTGCCATCTGCAAAAGGTATAAAGCTTTCTATTGTAGCCAAGTAAAGACAGAGAAAGGGTGCTAGTGTTCCCGTTTATTTTCATGCTAAGAAATATGACATCATTTCAGTGTAGCAAGTCTCAAAGCACTACAAAAGCCTGGCAGTGGTTTCCCAGATCACTCGGCTCACAAAATTCTGATTTATCTGCCTAAAGATCTCTTCCTTGACTGTCCCATGTTTATTGCCCCTGTCGCTGAACTTACCATCTTTTCCTCTGCTCTTTATTATTAACCTAAAAGAATAAAGCTGTGATAGACACATTTTGTCATCTTACTTCTTCCTCAGGTCAAGATTCTTATAAGACTAAATGCCTAGATGTACTTAGATATGTTCTTGCCTCTTTTGAAAAAATAAATGATGGGGAGTTTCAAGACAAGCTATCTATTTTCCAGAATTGGAAGGAAGGACCTCCCTGGGAATCCCCCCGGGTAGAGAAACTCAGATTGTTCATTTTCTGTTTAAGGGGTAGACTTGTTTGCTGAACTTTCCGATATCAGCTGGTACGTGTCAGCATGAGTGGCTTTTGGATTAAGGGTGTAAACAAAGCTGAAATTCGATTACAGAGATTCCCCCTGGAGGATTGTAGCCATCTTCAGAGATGATTTTGCCCTGAGAGATCCACTGGAGTTTTTGATGTGGGGTTTTCAATATTCTTAGATGAGTTTATAACTGAGGAATTCCCCTGTATATACCAACTCCCTCCCACCCCCCAAATCTTATGTTAGAAGAAAAACTTATGAAATGCTGTATTGGGTTGACCCAATTTTCTGGATTCAGACAAGGCTTGAGCTCATGTTTCTTCTCTTAGAATGGAAAGATAATATGTATTTCAAAGTAAATGGAAACAACAGCAGCCACACGAAAGCTTAAAGATGACACATTCCAAAAAAGAGCGGAGAAACACAAAGAGGGGAATTAAATGTAAAAACACCAAGCCCAACCAGGTGTATCTGCCACTGTGTTAGGCAAGGTTATTTACTGACATTCAGTTGACTGAAAAGTCCTCGTGTTTTGAGTGTGGAGTGTGAGTGTCCATATAGAAAGTATTTCTTCAGAAGGGCCAGGGTGAAAGCTTAGCCAGTGCGGAAAACCTGCACCTGCGGAAAACCCTCCGGTTCCCCTTTCTGCTTCAGACATGCTCATTTCCCCTCCTGCTGGACAAAAGCAGGCCTTGAATCCCGTGTACCCATGTTGGATGCAGGTCACAGCTACTCCTCTGCCTCATGAGCTTCTCCCTGGAGGAGCTTTAAGTTGCCTGTTGAAGGGACTCATTTGAAATTGAGTCCCTTTATGGTAGAAACATATATTTCAAAATTATACGTGGGAGGTCCCTCTAATATGATGTTAAGGTTGAATGGTACTCTGCACAATGGCATGCTCTTCAACCTAAATCTTAAACAGAATCAGAACAGAACAACAGAGTGGAAGGGCCTAATTCATTAGTGCAACATGCAATTTGTGCTGAAAATTGTAGTCACCAGTGTCTTGGGATGATATATCATTTTGACTAATTAAAAAAGGATACAGGATTCCGAGTTGCAAACATATTTTTTTCCCCCAATATAAAGACCTTCTCTATATGCACTGTTAGGAATTCATTGAGTGCCAATTCTTGTGTTGGTATGGCTATAATCTATTTTTCAAAAGGTCATTTTTCCTAGGTCACCAATACATTAAAAAAACAGGTTTCAGTTGTCTTATAAAGTTTAAGATAATGTAATTGTTTTCTGAATCAATCAATAAATAAAATGTCGTATGTGTACACCATGGAGTACTACTCAGCCATAAAAAACAGTGAACTAATACCTCTTATGTTATCCTGGATGGAGCTGGAACCCATTCTCTTAAGTGAAGTATCTAAAGAATGGAAAAACAAACCCCACATATACTCACTATTAAATTGGAACTAACTGATGAGCACACATGTGCACAGAGGGAAGTAAAACTCAATGGAAATCAAGCAGGGGGAAGGTGAGGAGGAGGGGATGGGCAAAAACCTACCTAACAGGTACAATGAACACTATCTGGGTGACAGGCACACTTTTAACCCTGATGCAAGCATCACAAAGGTGATCCACGTAACTAAAAACATTTGTACCCCCCTAATATTTTGAAATTAAAACAAATTCCCATTTTTATATGGCCAGTATATATTTGCATACTTGGTATAATTAGAAGCGTTGCTGTCATTTGGATCATGACTCAAGTTCAGCCTGTTGAAGGATCACCTGGGCTGCCCATGGGATGCTTCTTCCTGCCTGGAACTTCAAATCTGCTTATCTTCTTAATCTGAATCTTGGCAAAGTGGGGGGCAGGGGAAGACACAGCCGGCACTTGAAGGGGCATCAATCTACATGCTTAGCCCTCTGAATGGACTACATTCAAAATAGAATAGTTGAAGATCACTAAAGTTTTAACTTACAATTTGAAGATTTGGCATGAAAAAAACCAGTTAATTTTTAATCATTGCTCAATATGAATTATATGTTAGTGAATCAAGAAATTATTTTTTACATAGTATCATTATTGAGATATAATTTCCATGCCATATAATTTACCCATTTGAACAGTTTAATAATTTTTGTATATTCATAGAGTTGTACAGTTTTCAGCACAATTATAGAATATTTTAATCACTACTTCCAGAAAAACACCACTGCCATTAGCAATTCTCCAATTCTTTCCCTCCAGTTCTTTCAGTCCTACATAACCACTAATCTATGTTGGTTGAGTCATTCTAGATGTTTCATATAAGTGGAATCATATAGTGCATGGTCTTTTGTATGTGGTTCCTTTTACTTAGCATAATGTTTTTAAGGTCCATTTATGCTGTAGCAGGTATTTGTATTCTATTCTTTTAAATTGCCAAATAGTATCCCATTGTATTTTTTCATTTTATTTATTCATTCCTCAGTTAATGTGCGTTAGGGTTGTTTTCACTTTTTGGCTGTTATGAACAATGCCATTGTGAACATTTGTGTACAGGTTTTTAGTGGTATGGATAGAATTATAAACATTTTGGGTATATTTTATCCTGGTATTTTTACATTAAATTTATGTCTAATTTATTCTATAATTATGTTGCAGTATTAAAATAAACTCTATGTTTCTCCCTTTGCCTCCATTGCAAATCCTTGATATCATAAAACCAAAATCCCTAATAAAAAAACAATAACAAAAAAACCTCCAGAAAACAAATCAGAGTGGGTGCCCTTCTGGAATATTAAACACTAACCTTAAGTTACCTTTGGGGGAGTTTTGACTAATACTCTTTAGAAAAGATGAATAGGCTAACTAAACACCACGCAATGTCAAATCATTACTTTGGAATGACATTTACTTTCATGCTCTGAACTAACTGTGGTCTGTATTTAGTACTTAAAGTAATATCCCCCTGGGCGTCAAGAAATCCATGAACATTTCAAATAAAATAGCATCCATTCATATCTGTGTGTGTATGCACATGAGTGTGATTTCCATTTCAGTTTCCTGATATGCAGGTCTTGCATATTTTATTTTATAGTATTCTGATAGAGCAACTCTGACATTTGTTAAAGAGGCTGACTCTCCAATGGATATTGTTTTTCTTTCAAAAATGTTAATGGAATAATTTCATCCACCTTGCTGAAGAAAAAAAGGATTACAGAGATAATGGTTTACTGAGAAGATGAATGTAAGAAACGCTATTTTATATCACTTGATACTCTGATGGTAGCCTCCTTTTTCCTCTTTCTGCACATCTGATTATTTCCTCCTTGACTGAGGATGGATTAGATAGTTGGCTTTTTTCTTTGTTGTCTGTGTGTGTATTTGTGTGTGTGTGCATGTATGTGCCCATCTGTATCTGATTATTTTTACAATGACTCTTCAGGGTCATGAAATATTTTATTTTGATTGATTTCTCCCCTATGAAATTCCTTACTCCTTTGCGTATTCCAGATGACTGACCTACTTATCTCCAATAATTTTCTCATAATTTAAAAAAGCGTATTCTTCTGCACATAGGGTGACCTGTTGACGTAAGCATCTAATCTTCAAGAATGATGTCATAGAAGGAAGTATAATCCTGTTATGATGAGAAAACATTGCTACGTAGGTTGTAATTGTATTAGAAAACCGACTCTGTTTTTGAACTGCCATATTCAATGGGTTGACATATTAGGGGATAATCTCTCCCTATTGGTTTCTCTATGGAGTAGACATTATATCTGTAACTTATAGAAATAATTGATATTAGTCATGTCCTATAAAGCCTTTCTACATAGAGATTTTCTTTAAATGGAATAAGCTCTTTATTAGCCTTGAGTAGCAAATGTCTCCTAAGTATAGCAACAGGTTTCTTGTATGGAGGAGAATTAATATCAAAATACTTTGATTTTATGGCAAGAGGGAAAAATCTAGAAATGCAATCTTTCCGACACCATTATTTATTTTGCACAGGTTCTTTTTGCTTATAAAAATTCTGAGCAGAAGTTTTGCTTTTTCTTCTCCTTGGAGCAACAAGTGAGGACTCAGCCTGTAAGAATGGAAAAGCTCCCTGTCTCACGGCTTAGTGGAATCGATTCAGTAGGACGGTCAGCGTGGTGGGCGGCGGATTTACATGGGCCTCACACTCCGTCCAGTGGCACAAGGGAATCCGTTTGCTCCTGTGAAGATGGTTTTCTGAAACCGGTTCCTCCCGGGTTTCCCTGACTCTCCCCCTCCTTGTTGGGAGATCATGGCATGAAGACAAACAGATGCCTACTGCCAAAATGCGGCGCTTAACCTGACCCTCAGCCGGCCCACAAAGGAGGGCTTTGAGATCCCCGGCGAGGCAGCCCTGCATTTTATCATGCCGTGAAATTGGCAGTGAAAGCCCCTGGCTCCGCTGTTTAGCCATGCGGGGTATGCGGCGGGGGTGCGGGGAGGGGAGTGGGAAGCCAGAGGGAAGAAACACAAAGTAACAGTGGGGACAAAGGGGGCCTCCCCCCCAGCCCCCCTCTGTGATTGTTAGGTGGTCTATAAACTCCCTGAGGAATCTCTGTGATTGTTAGGGGGGTCTATAAACGCCCTGAGGAATCGTGGCCGGGGCACAAGAGCATTTGGTTGTCACTGGTTCATTTAGTCCTCTGGGTGGGGAAGTGCTGGAGGCAGTGACGGGGGGAGTCATTTCTGAGCTCCAGGGGTCACTGGCTTTGCTCATTAACAAACAGTGACAGAAACTACATTTAGAGAGAGAGAGAGAATGAAAAAGAAAGAGAGGGAGAGAGAAGCTTATCACTTCATGGAAAGGACTTGAGGACTTGCCTTATCTGACAGATGTGGAATCTCTAAAAATACATAGCAGACTCTGTTTCCTGCAGAAGATGCCATTCTGACGTTTTATTTTTGCCTTGCGTTCTCTGTGCAATACAATCTTTGCATTTTAGTCCATCATGCTTCCTATTAAACATTAAAAACAAATTGGGTAAGAGTTTCTGATGTTTTATATGAACACGTGGAAGACATTTCTATTAAATTAAAGAAGTAGAAGAATAGCATTCCTTGAATTATAAAAGTGCATTAAATGCCATTAGGAATAAAACAAATCTATTTTCCTCAGTGAAGTGGGGCTACATTATCAGTTAGTGGCATCTTGGTGCTACAAGTTTTGGGGGAATTCAGGGTGTTTAGGTTACTCCCATGAATTGATACATGTATAAAAAACTGAATGCATTGGGAAGAAAATAATAAAACTTGGAAACAAGTGTCTTCTACTTTGCCTCTGTGTGTTCCTGGTCAGTTACAATGTTACATAGAGTGGCACCTCATTACACTAAGCTGCCTATTCAGATTTGTGGGGTTTGTATACCTGACATAAAATTTCCAAAATGACTGCATGTTTGACTAAGACTCTTTTTTGGCCTTGCCCAAATGGAAGAAAGCTGTCAATAACGGCATCACCTACCTCATAAATATCACGTGTCTGTTGTAATAAGGGGAGGCCCTGTACAAGCTATTTTCAGATGTGGAGCATTTTACTTAGGGAATTTTACCATTTGATAAAGCAGAACTTTGAATGCCGTCTTTGTGAGGCAACTAAATAATCGGTTTTACCAATGGCATTTGAAATTTGGGGAAACAGAAGCCAGGTCATTTGTCTCCGATAAAAGGAATATAAATTTCTTTAATAATGCAATCATTTCCCTTCCTTTCCTCTGTACTACAACACCATGGCTGCTATACTTTGGCAAACACATTCACCAGTCATTCTAAGTATTGCTAAGATCCAAGCTTCCCCTGTAATCCTAGCACTCTGGGAGGATCGCTCGAGGTCAGGAGTTCGAGACCAGTCTGAACAAGAGCGAGACCCTGTCTCTACTAAAAATAGAAAGAAATTAGCTGGACAACTAAAAATATATAGGAAAAAAATTAGCCGAGCATGGTGGTGCTTGCCTGTGGTCCCAGCTACTTGGGAGGCTGAGGCAGGAGGATTGCTTGAGCCCAGGAGTTTGAGGTTGCTATGAGCTAGGCTGACACCACGGCACTCTAGCCTGGGTAACAGAGTGAGACTCTGTCTCATAAACAAAGCAAAAACAAAAACAAACAAACAAAAAACCCAAAACCAAACAAACAAACAAAAAGATCCAAGCTTCCACTGGCCCCAAAGTGAAAGTGTACTCTGTGTAGCTGTGAATTAGAGACCATTCATGTCTTTCATCTCAGAACAGCGGCAACCTATGGAGTGAATCTTCGCTGCTGCAATTTATAGCTTTATTTTCATGCTTAAAAAGATCAAATCTATCTGGAACATAATCTTCTTCCAGCCCTCCTGCTTTTGCCTGGTTAATCCTGCTCATCATTTTGTTTTCCACCTGGACATGTCCCTTCACCTGGGGAGTTTTGCATACCAGTCACTGAGGCTAGGTTTGTCCCATCTGAGCTTCTGTTCACCCTTTTCCCACAGCCGCTATCTCACTCTGCTGTTATGTCTTGATCACCGTTGTGTTCCATCACACGCTAAGGTCAAAGCATGCAGACTGTCTATTTTATCTGCTCCCAGTGTCCCTCAGATTGCCAGGCACAGACGTGGCTCAGTAAATATATGTGCAGGGAAGGGAGGGAGGGGGAGAAAGAAATTACAAAGTAAAGGGAGAATCTTGTAAGGGCACAAATGAACACTGGTGACACAAGAGACAACTGGAGAAGCTGTGGCTACATTCCTTGTATTTTTTGATGGCACAGAGAATAAATTTGAACACACATCTATCATCTTACTTGTTCGCATCAGGCAGTGTCAGTGAAGAAAACAAGCTACTCTAGGTACGTAAACTGGAAAGAATTTAATACAGGGGATTAGACGCTTCTGAAATGATTGGAATTGTTGAAGGAATGGGCTCTGGGCTAAGCCTCCAGAAATGATTCCAAGCAATAGAGAGCTGGCTCCCCTGCTTCCTCTGAGGGCCTTCTGGAGCAACAGTGGCAAAGCCTCCCCCAGTGAAGGCTCTCCAGACACCCAGGAATGGAGACTTACAGCCCAAAGCAGAAAACCTTCACACTTCCACAGTGGTTCCAAGTTGCAGAAATAGTGAACAGGGCTCAGGCAACAAAATACATTTTGCTTTACTTCTGCCTTCAAATACTGCATAAACGTATTGGTAAGTATAACCAAATTGAATTCAGAATTGTAGTGGCATGGTCATCTGGGAAATGCAGTTTTTATTTCCTCTCCCACTAGAAAGTGTGGGCATCAAGGATGTTGAATGCACACTTATGTACTTTCCTTTTAATGCTCTGAATTTGTCTTCTCCTATATGGTAGCCACCTCACCACATATGGTTCCACAACTTTAATCAAGATGAAGTAAAATTAGATATTTCATTGTTTAGTCTCATTGGCCGCATTTCAAGTGCTCAATGGCCTCTTGTAGCTGATGGCTACCATATTGGACAGGGTATCTATGGAACCTTCCCACCTTCATATTATGTTGTAAACCACTGCTGTAGATAATGTGAGTTGCATTTTTTTTTTCACTTTTCTGTTCCAGCAGAGCAACTATGAACAAGTAGGTAAAGGAGTCAAGAGCGTAAGCTGAAAAGAGTTAATCAGAGTCCAATTAGCTGAGTTGTGAAATGCAAAATGACAAGAAGAGGCATCTTCGGTTGAGTTCTTAAATGTGTGCTTCAGGTAAAGGGAGTAACAAGGGAAAATAAGCTCAAGAAATTGAGGTCTGCATTGCCCTCAGTATGAAGGAGGCTATTTTAGACCCTGTGCAAAATCTCCTGAAAGACTCGGATAATTAAACAAACTTCATTTTGATCCAAATTTACTGAGTTTGTGCTTGCTGCTGGTTTTGGTTGGGTTCACAAATAGCTTTAATTATCATTTTATTATAATGCAATTCCATTGGCCACAAGAACCTCAACATTGCCCCTCTTGGGGGTGAAGAGACAATAAAATTAAATATCCAAGTGAGATTGTGCAAGTTTTGAGTTTGGGTTAAAGGCTGAATAGGTTCTATTATAAATAGGGTTTCCCATCCCTGACTAACATGTATGCTCTACCATGGTGTTTCTTGTTCTGAAAAGTTATGAATATCACGTCTAACTTGTGAGTCTGGAGCAGACCTACCACATAACGCCAGCTTGAATGGGTTTGGTCAGGGGTGCACTAATGTCTTGGAGGACCTTTCATGTTGACAAAGCTGGGGGTGATTCGATCTGGCAAGGGCCACAGGAAACATGAACGTCCCATGGGATTTGTCTCTCTGGTCCTTACAAGGGCGCACCATGCCTTCCTTGAGCTTGACATGTCAGACAACCAAACCACACAGACAGATATTAAGCTGTCAGTGTTACAGGCTACTTCTATCTGAAAAGGATTAGTGTTGACACCGTTGCTTATTTATCTGACTGCAAGGACATGCTTCATTTTAGGTTCTCTCTTAGAACCTGCTATACCCATTCACCTCTCAGACAATCAGGTTTCATTTCTTGGAAATAATAAGCAGACAGTATATAACCACCCATGGCATTCTTATGTGCTGCCGATATAAACAAGCTTATGAAGCAGGAAGCAGATATTATAAATGAGACAGGCTCGTAAGTAGCTCTGTGAGATTTACCACAGGGACAAAGAACAGGATCCAGTTCCTTCTGTGATGTACGCCACATTTTATAAAGTCATTAGTATGAGAAAAAGGCTGCCAGGCCACCCAGATTGGGAAGACAATTGACATGGTTCTCCAGAACTACCAATTAAATGTTTTCTTAGGAATCGTGTGTTGTCAAGAAAGATGTGTAGGAAAAAAATATATAGAGAGATAAAGATTTGTGCTAGTCTTGCATAAGCTTTTAAATTTAGCATGAAGTAAGCGGACTCCTAATCTCCATTCAACTTGTCACAGAGGAGTTTTTTCACCTTGGGGCTCAATGCTGTCAGGATCATGCTGTGCAGATTAAAGCCTAACTTTCATTGCAGGAGATGGGAGGTCTGGATGTTTAAGCCCTGGGAGTGCTGTGGCTGGCGATTCCAGTTGGGTTACACAAAATCTGATCTAATGAACGCTTGAGATTCCGGGTGCCCAAAGCGCTTCTCCTTAATTCAGCCTATAAAAACTGACTAGAGGTTCTGCCAGGACTCTTGAATTATTTTGATTACCTGGGAGTCAATACTGGAGAAAACTGAGTAGTTGATTTGACAGCCTGCCAAAGAGCATAGATGCTTATAATCAAACTATAATTAAAAAATGGGACGTGCGTGTGTGTGTGTGTGTGTGTGTGTGTGTGTGTGTGTGTTACACTTTCTGGGTTTGAAATTATGTGTAGCTCTTTTCTAGCAATTATTTTCTAGCCATTATTGAGTTTTTGAGCGCTTTGATTAAATATGCATGTTTTATTTTCCCAGAGAAAAGGCTGTCTTGTGATGTATATCATTTTCTTGGGCTGTCTTCTCCTCCAGCAAATTTCCACTGAGGGCCACTGAACCCACTGAGGGCTGGTTCCTTTAGTGTCTTTAGGAAAATGTTCTTGTTAGGATGTGGACTTCGTCATGTGAGGAAAGAGCACCCCCTTCTCCTTCACTTCTCTGTCTTGGCCTGACACCAACACTGGCTTTCCCTCCCTGGACTGTTAACAAACACGGAGTGATTTCGTTGTTTTTAAAACTTGTGCGGAAAGCACACATACTACTCACTGAGAGCTAATACTTATTCAGGACGTGCTGTGGGGTAGTTTGCAACTGCCAAAGAAGTGGGTTATATTCATTTCCCACTTTCATTGTGAGGAACATTTTGCTTTGACATTGTCAGAATGGTTTATTTAGTGTAAAGGAGGGAGGGACATTCTGAGACTGTGGTGCTGGATAAACTTGTTTCCTGCATGTTGTAATTAGGAGCCAAGACCCAGAGGCAGGACAAGTGGGATCCTTACAGAGCCGCCCTGTAGTTAACCTGGGACTTCCAAGATGACAGAAGCCACTCTGGCTCCTGTCCCTTTGGGTTCCTGAGGCAGTGGTTAAACCACCTGTTTATAGAGCAGACTTTACAGGGCCTGAATGATTCCAGGCTTTTGTCTCTCTCTTCTTAACCAGTTTTGTGGGAAGACAGGCCACCCAGTTACTGTGAGGTTTCTGTCCTCAGGCATTTGTCTTTAAATCTCCATTTCCTCCTATAAGCACTTTAATTTTTAAATAATCTTTGCCCATAGGTTTATATCCATAATAGCTTTTGAGTGATTCTTGCTGAAAACAAATTGTGATTTTGAGATTTTAAGTGACTTTAAGATTATTTTCTAAATTTATTTTTAAATTTTAACTTTATTTTTTAAAAAAACAGAACTTAAGGAAGTTCTAAGAATAGTGCAAAGAACTTCCATATACTTTTCATCTAAACCAGGGTATAGCAAACTTTATGTCAGAAACTTGTAAATATTTTTGGCTTGCTTGGTCATCTGTTGCAACCACTCAGCCCTACTCTTGTAGCACAGAGGCGGCCATAAACAATGCCTAAGTGAATGGGCGTTGCTGTGTTGCAATAAAACTTTATTTATAAAAGCAGGAGGTGGGGCAGATTTGGTCCCTGGTTTCTAGTTTCTTAACCCAATCTAGAGATATCAATTATTAACTTTTCCTTTTTAAAAAATATTTGCTTTGTCTCTCTGTCTCCATATATATATATATATATGTATGTATGCACATTCAAGATAATTTTTCAACTACTTAAAAATAAATTGCAGACATCATGACTCTTTCCATCCAAATAATTAAGCATGCACTTCTTAAGAACAAGTATATTCTCTTAACTACTGTGGAATTATCCAATTCAAGCAATTTAACAGTGACGTAACACTAGTATCGAATCTATGACCCATATTTAACTTTCTCTGGTTGCCCCAATCTTGTCCTCTGTAGCCTATCTTGTCTGATTCAGGATCCCATCCATCATCGTGCAGGGCATTTCGTTGTCCTGTATCTTTATTCTCCCCGAGTCTGGAACTGTTCCTCAGCCTCTCTTTGTCTTTCAGGATGCTGATACTTTTGAAGACAGGAGGCTGTGTGCTTTGCAGAAGGCACCTCACTCTGGATTTGTTTGGTGTTTCCTCATGGTTAGAGGCAGGTTCTGCATATCGGGCAGGAATCCTGCCTCCGTGATGCTGTTTCCTTCCTAGTGCACCCTTTCAGGAGGCACCTGAGCTTTGTTTTGTTTTTTCCACCCCTCCCTCTGCATTCTTGGAGGTGTTGCCTTTGATCCCTTAGGTGAGGTGCTCTCCGCCAGGTTTCTCTGCCGTAAAGTTATTGCTTTCACTTCATAATCAATATCTTTTGAATTTGAGATGTGACCATGAGAATCCTCTTTGAAGCTTCGGTACTATGCTAGAATGCCACAGCAGAAGACTGGGTTTGAAAAATCTGGCTACTAAGAAGGCATGGTTGGGCTTCCACGCCACAGAGTTCCAGGACACGTCTACTCCAAGGGACTCGATCGTGTGCACAGTGGTCTAGTTTAAGTAAGAAAGAATTACAACAGCAGTGTGGCTCTCTGATAATAACTACCTTGATTAATTATTTTTCTCTTATTTATTTATTTGTGTAGTTTCTAAATACTTTCCTTGAAACCGAAAGAGCCCTTGATGCCTGGACTCCCTTTATGGTGAAAAATGGTTGTGATAAAACGGGGCCCAGGTTTCCTGATAAGCATGGTGATGGGAGAGCAATTGCCCTTTGACTGTCTCAGAGCGGGTTGGTCTGCGCTGGGAGTCGTCGCGGGCGCTCGGCTGTGCTGGGCTGGCATGCTAATCCTCTGACGATTGTTCGCTGCGCTTCTGAGGGCCGTCTGCCAAAAGACTTCATTATTTTGGCAAGACACAGTGCGCTTTTCGACACACAGGATTGTAACAACTTCTACACAGCACCAATTTAGAGCTGGAGGGAGTCCACAAATACTTCTAAAGGCAGTAGAGTGCGCATATTTTAGGAAATATTTTGGAAGGAAAGAAGAAAACTTCCATCTAAAATAGCAGATTCACAATTTCCCAGAGAAATTTGCTGCTGTTAATTCAGAAAGCAGAAATGGTCTTTGCAACCTTCTGTGGAGAGCATTATCATGTGCTATGAACGCGTACCTGTATAAAATAAAAAAAGTTGGATTTTCGGGTAGAACTCAAGCCTCATTCCTTATATCCAGGCAATAATCATGACAGAAATTAAACATAAACCATTATTTGCTTTTTAATTATTCAACAGAAAATATTTCTGTGAACGCATACCATATGTCCTACAAAACACACACTGCCCTAGTCTTGGAATAGCCCTTTTCATGCCACATTTGTCTTGGTGCCAGCATCATGTCTTTTCAGATCTAGGTTAGACATTTTCATGCCTTTTCCCATTTTCGTTTCTCTCTCATTCCCATATTTCAAAGCAAATCAGAAACTATGTCCGTGAACTTGCACATCCATATTGCCTTTCATAGGTTAATTTTCCTTTCCCTTTCTCCTGGTGTCCCCTGCCACCCAAATGGTATATGGACACTAGAAATAATGGAGAGAAGATTTGGAAGACATTGTAAAGACTTTTGCTCTGGTTTCATTGCCTCTAATATCTTGCCTTTCTACACCTACCTTCTATTCCAACACTCAAGTCATTTTAAACATGAAGTAGAGCAAGCAACTCTCCCTTCTGAGAGTGTCAGTGGGTCCTCGTTGAATCCCAAGGGCTATCATTCCTGCGTGGTTTTCTACTACGTCTTCTCTCCTTTTAGCAACACATACCACACTCCTGCCCCAATGTACTTACAGTATTATCAGGCCCCAAATCTTAACAGTTGTTCAAGTCCTGCTCATCCTTTTAAGTAAACGCATGAGTCCCCAATATTACAAAATCCTCTCCCATGATCCTGTATGGATATACATGCCAGCTTTTTAGTTTCTTACAGCATGTTGTTCTTTTCTCTCTCTTTTTTTAATGCTTCCTTGATGCAGACTTATTTATCTACATCCTTTTCTCCTAGAAGAGATTGTATACTACCTCAGAGCCCAGTGATTCTTGTCACATTTTCCTCTGCTTTGGTGACTAGACAAATACTTTGCACGTAGGAAATATTAATCTGTATCTGTTGATTTAGCTAATTGAATTGCTAATTTGAACAGGTTGAAATGTATGGTGTGCTAGTTGCTTTGTTTTAGCTTGGGTTCTATTTCTTTAGCATCACCTAATTGTGGGTTCTACTTCCTTGATTATTGGGCATGTGTGAAAATTCATATTTTGTGTGAACCTTTTTTGCATCAGAATTTATAGTATTTGCCATTTTGGTAATAAAATTTCCTCTGTTGTGCTTTTATGAAAGTGTTTGGCTAAATGTGTGAGTTATAGAATTTAGTGCTTCAATTGGCCAGATGGTAGTTCGCCGCTGAAGTAATATCAACAATTTCCTTGATAGCTGGTACTTCTGCTCATGAGTTGGATGTCTTTCTCCGTGACATGAAATACTTATATTATTGATTGTGTTCATAAATGCTTTGGAAAATCTAGCACCTAGGGCATTTTGGAACTGAATCCTCTCTGGCAGCATAATAATTTAGTAAAGTAAAAATAGATTTACGAAGTGCTTTCCAGTTTACAAATCTCTTTTACATACATGGTCTCATGAAGCCCCTGCAGCAAGTGGCGTAAACAGGGTGATGCTTTATCACAGCAATAACAGTCCTGTGCATGTGCCGAAGCGTGGGTTCCAATCCCAGTCCCCCACTCGCTCCCATAGTTACTGGCTTTGCTTCTTCCCCTCCCTACACTTGAGTGTTTCCTCTCAAAAATGTAAGGATAATAGCACCCGCTTTTACATACTTCCGGATTTGTCATGATGAGCAGATAGTTCTAAAAGTGCTCCATAATCTGTAAAGGTTCTAGGTACTAGGTTAAATAAAAAGTAATCGCTATCTTCATGTCAAACAATGACATCTATGATTAGCTTTCTAAACATGTATTTTTCTTTGAAATTTAATGTTCTCTTCATTGGGCTTGAAGCAGTAGCCTAGGAAGACATGATTTCAAACAGTCTATCATCCTAACACTTGAAAGTCTAAAACACTTGCTAAAAATACTAACTTTGGTTACTGTTCTGGGTAGTGTTAGGCAATACACGATCACAGCACTTACAGCTCTGATAGGTAATAAATTCCAAAGCAGTTGTCTGCTGGTGTTACCATTTCTCTCACATTCACTTCTCTCATGGGAGAGACCCATAGGGATCTTGCCTTTTGGCAAACCTGTTTTATTGCTTGGAGAATCAGGAAGTGTTTTCTTCTATATGAAGTGGAAAAGAAATGGCTATCATTTCCCCCTACCCCCTTCATTTTAGCTTTTGTTGAAATCCTTTTTTATTGGCTGGAGTACTATAAAGAAATAGAGTTTTGGCAAATTCCTCCTGCAAAGATTTACTCAGATGACTGCATCTGACCTATTCTTGTCAGGTGGATTTTATAAAGAATTATTGAAAGAAAAATTGGCGATCACTAATAACATTTTGAGATATACCTTTAGACACTGCTGATTACTAGCAATTGGAAATGAGGCAAGCTTGCAATTAAAATGGAACTTTAAATGAATTGCCTATGCCAATGCAAGACTTGGCAGACAGAGATGCTGGATTAATAGGAAGACAAGTGTGTTACGTATTGCGTCTATTAGTGTTTCAGAAATATGCCTGTTTTTGTAAATGATATTTGTTTTATATAAGGTATTTGACCATTCCACAAGCTGTCAGGACCATGGTTATGTGGAATTATGAAGATCTCAAATGACTGAGACTTTTTGTGCAGTGATACCTATAGTTGTGAAAATGCAATTAGGTACACATGTAGCAGCATATTTTCATAACTTACATTTTAGTAATGACAGAAAGAATTACACAATTACAATATTTTGAGACATTGTTAGCCAGATAGCATTTAACAGTTTCTTTATGAAATAAATGCCTATTGGATGTCTCTTGAGCGCAATGACAAAGGTTTACCTTGCTAGTAGCTGAATCTGTGTCCATGAACAATCCCCAGATCTTGGGGAGTGGTCCTGCTACCTCGTAGGACACTTTGTGGACTGAACAAAATCTCAAGGCATTTTGAAGAGTGCCATTCATTAATTTCAAATGATCTTGAGGAAGAATTAAGTCTAAGCATACATATCAAATAACTGCTAAACTGTTTTGCCTAGGAGTCAATGTCTGCCAAAAAAAAAAAAAAAAAAGAGCTCTGGGGATAAAGCAATAATATAGCCTTTGGAAACAAAACTAACTTTCTAAGGAACTCATCAAATATGTAAGGTAGACAAGTTTTTAAACAATGTTTCATTGATATTACAAAAATGGCATTCTTTTAAAATTGTTACATTGGTGAAAAATTGTACATTTGTTTTTGACGTGCTTGGGAGAGGTAACATTAAAACTTGGGACAAGCTCATAGAAGTCTTGGGAAAGAATTATTAAAGAGCTCGAGTTTACTTTTTTTAAAATTAAAATGATTAAAAATGAATTGTTCACATGCAACATTACTGAACATAGTATCTCCAATATTCTCATAAGAATATTTGTTCCTAATGAAACTTATATGAAACAAGAAAGAGACATTACAGACTCTACAGATTTGATCACAGTTCTTTTTGAAGTTTAGAAAGCAACGGAACTTCTAGTAGAACTTACTAGAAGAGATTCCCAGGCCCTGCTCCAGAGAATCTGACTCTGCAGGTTGAGAAAGAGGCCCATGAGTTTGTGTTTCTAATAAACTCCAAGGGGGGACCCATAATATTTGTCATTAATCACATTTTGAGTAGTATTGCTGGAGAGGATTGATTGTTGATACAGGGGCCATTGTTTTCGTATATATCTTTGATTAAAAAATGGCAATGAATATTTGAAAATTAAGCTCCATCATAGAGTCTTCCAGCATATCTTCCAACTATATCTGTATTTTAAAACAGGGAGAAGGTTACTAGAAAATAGAGTGAAGAAATAGTATCTGTATAGCATATGTCCTGAATACTATATTATATGTGTTTGAAATTTAACTGAAAGTTTCTATTCCACTTGGAAAATTTATCAACAATGAAATAAAAATAATATAGATAAAATAATTATGAGCTCATGAAAGCGAGGGCTATGCCTATATTTAAATGATTTACATTTGACTGTACATGACTATTAACTTTTACTAATTAAAACTTGCATTAAAATAAAATTTTGAGAATCAAATATTCATGCATCTCAATGTAACATTTTTTTCAACCCTGAGTGAGGGATGACACTATCATACACACACATGCACATACCATATATACACACATTCTATATATACCTTATATACAGTATATGTGGTAATAAACTATATGTTATATATGTATGTAGTTTGTTTATTCAACAATGTTATTTAATGTTATAATTATTACTGAACAATGGAGATTGGCTAGTGTGTTTGATTTGTCAGAATATATAAAGTAGTAAGTTAGGGGTATGTGTGTTTAAGTGAACTTTATTTTCTGTTATGAAACTCTCATGTCAGAATCTAGCATTTACATTTATTCAATATATTTTCAAAGAGCGATTAAATTGGATGAATGTTAATGCTGGTAGACTCATTGAGGTAAAAACATAAATAACAACAATGTATGTGTACATTTAATACAATGCATTTTCACTTAATCATTTGTAGAAGAGTGTACAAAAAATAGCCCTATGTTGCCAACCAAAAGCAAGTTAATATTAAATTGTATGAGAAAAATATTTCATCTGAACAACCTTTAAAATTATTTCTTATTGCAAACAAAATAATTTCTTACCAAATTCTTCTGCCTTATAGTGAAATCATTTATATTATATCCAGTTAAAATGATCAGCTGATAGCTGGATTTCCTAAACTAATTGGGAAAAACAGGCACTGAAAAGCAACCACCACAGGTGAATTCTTTCTGTTCTCCTCTTGGCTTTGCTGCTTAGCCATGTTTTATTTCTGTTTGTTGTTCCTGTCTTCCAGTGCTTGGAGCCGTGCAAGGACTCGGGGGACCTGCGGAAGCAGCAGTGCCAGAGCTTCTGCGAGGTAAGGGTGGCGGAGGTGCTGTCCACTCTGCCCAAAGCCGACTGTGCGTAGTGGGGTGGTTGGTAGGAGCGGGCATTCTTGTTCTTCTACAGCCTGGCGATCAGCTTACTCCAGGGGTGTGCATGTATGTGTATGCAAATTCATGTAAAAAAGAGAAAAAAAATTCTTGAGCCTTCCTAAAACCTAGCTACCCACTGCTTATGTTATTGGTTAACCAGACAGGAAAAAAAAATATTACGTATAGATGGAAGACTAGAAGCTTTTTAAAGGTACAAACTGTCTCTGCTCTCCCACCTCACATCATGGCTATTCTAGGAGCAGTTCTGCACATGTCATTGAAATGTTCAAGCCGTTTGAGGGAAGTGACCCGTATAACTGCGATCAGGGATTCTCAGACATTTTCATCTTCCTGTTTTCTCTCGGGACTCCTCCCTGTGACCTGGGCAGAATGCTGGCCCAGTTTTACCTGCATGGGAGGGAGGCATCTGACTTCACCTATGCTGTCAGTTGCATCATCTACCTACATACCTACCTACCTATCTATCATCTATCCACCTATTATCCTTAGGAGGAGAATGTACCATGCAGGAGGAATGCTGTCTAGCATCGTCAACAGTGTGAAAGAGGGGAGAGAGGCTTTGATGCACTGTCTCCCTCAGGGTATAAGAGAGACACAGGCTCTGTACGGCCTGGGTTCTGCTAAGGTGTAGCCAGAAAGACGTGGGGCCCAGCAGGCTGCCTGGTTCCAAAGACAGTGGCCTCAAGAAGCCAAGAGAATCTGAAAGTCCTTGAGGGCCAGTAGAGAACAAGCTGCAAGAATGCACCAGAACAATCAGGGAAGTCCAGGAGAGGGCTTGGGGAGTAGCCACAAGAGGTGCCCCTTGACATCAGAATGAAATGATATTATGGGGCATCTGAACACAACTGGGGGTAGAAAGGGGGCTCTCCCAGGGGATCCAGAGAAGCGTGGTGGTCTGGTCTCCACCCACTGCTACTGCTGGGATCCTGTTGCCTGGGTTTCACTCTGGAATGTACCCAGATCCTATCCTGAGAAGATGACTGTGGAATTGGGATAATAATGGCTTCATCAATATACAGTATGCATAAAATCTCTTCATGATCTTATCTGGCCTTCTCGATTACCCTAGAGTTAAGCAAGGCAGATAGTGAGCCCCCAAGAGTTGTGTGCAGAAGCCACGAGGACTGGGAAGTTGAGGCTGGTCAGGTGAGTGGCTCTCCCAGGGGCCAGCACTCCAGGTGGAAGGGCTGGGTCTAAAGCGCTTGTCTTCTGGCACCACTTGCTAAATAAGAGTTGTTGCTGGTGGACTCCATGTGGTCCATCTCCAGGGGTCATAGTTTTACAGTGTTATTTCAGAAAAGTGGAATGAAAGTGTTTCTCAATTACTGAAGTGATCAATACACGATTGTCCTTGTCTCAGTTTTATTTTGCTCTGATAGTTCCTGCTCAGCATTCTGTGACTGGTGGAATACAGGTTGTTTGCAAACCTTTACATAAGCATGCCTGTCGCTAGAAGCACTCAGGCCTGAGGATTCCTGTCCACGTCGTCTTTGAAACATTTTGTAATTGTGAACATTAAAATGCTTCAAATAATACATAGGACTGCTGGCTATTTAGCCATTGCTCTGCGACTGACACCCATGGCTAGGGTCATGATTTAGTGTTAGATCAAATAGAAAAAGAACCTTCAAATGTCTTTTTGTATCCAGAACTTTTCTAGATGCCAGGAATGGTATGGAGTTGTATAAATTGTGCTTTCTGCCATCCCTCAAGGGAATTGACATATTATCCATCTGTTTTATCAAAATGCAAACTTTTCTAGCAAACATATGTACCAAGTATAACATATCTTTGTATTAGCTATCATTGCTGCATAACAAATTACCCCAAATCTAGTAGCTTAAAACAACACACCTTACCAGCTCACAGTGTCTGCGGTTAGGAGTTGGGGTGCAGCTCACTGCAGCCTCTGGGTCAGGGTGTCACAAGGTTTTAATCAAGGTGTCAGCTGGGCTGTATTCTAGTCCTGGGGCTCTGCCAGGCACAGAGCTGCTTCCAGGCTCATTCTGCTTGTTGGCAGGATTCCCTTCCTTGCGGTTGTGGGACACAGGTTTTCTTTTTTTTTGCTGGCCGTTGGCCACATTCCATGCTCAGCTCCTAGAGGCACCTGCAGTTCCTTGTCAGGTGGCCCTTTTACGGGCAGTTCCTGACATGCCTATGTGCTCCCTCGAAGCCAGCAGGAGAATCTTGCTTTCCAGTCTGCTAAGACGTATTCCTGGGTGTCACAGCCTGATCACAGCAGTGACGCCTTCGCCTTTGGCAAATGCTATGGGCTGGGAGCAAGTCGCAGGTTCCTAGCACTCCCTAGCACACCAATAAGGGGGGATGATGGCACCAACGTGTGAGTCAGTGGGGTCACTGAGGGCGTCTACTGCGGAAAGCAAATCCAAAGTAAGGATTTAGGTCCACTGACACATAGAAGAGGCAGCAGAAATAAAACAACACCCAAAAATTGATGTGAAGACAAGGGCAGTGAGGCCATCCGGTGCCTTTTTCTACATTCTGTAAAGGATGTTCCCACTTGTACTTTTTAGAAAAGATTTATTCAACATGAACTTTTTGAGTACCTACAGCGTGCCCTGCAGTTTGTTGGAAGGCGCTGCAATGTGTTTATGGCAGTAAACCAATCAGACAAAAATTCCTGCCTCGGTGGGGTTTATTTTCTCCTGGGTGGAAGAAGATCTCAGCTGGGAACGAGGAGAAGGTGACTCTAATCCTAACTTCAGAACTGACTCACGACATGTATTCAGGCAAATCACTTAATTCGTGTCTTTAACTTCATTTTGAAATGAGGGATTTATCCTATTTATCTTACACAGTGTTGTCATTAAAATAGATAATGAATGTGAACGCACTATATGGAGCTTATCAAGCTAAATGAAGTAACAGAATATATATATTTATTTATATTGTATATATGTGTTAATGGCTTGTAGGTCACAGCTCTGGGAGGTGTCTGAATCAGCTGTTAATTCTGAATTCTTGCATTGATAATCTATATTGATGCAATTAGATCAAAATGTCTAGTCGAGTGACTATTGCACCCCTACTTTTATTTTATATTCTATTCTGCACATAAAACATGTATCTGTATGAAGTAAAATATATTTTTATAGACTTTTGAGGAACAAGGTGTGCTGTGCTACTTGTTTTATAAGTTTATTATCCCTAAATATCAGTGACTCTGGGCTGATATTTTTTATATTTGATCCCGGGGAAGGAAGATATAATCGAAGATCATTTGAAACCTTTCTCCCTGGACATTCCAAGTGCAAGAGCTGGATTCTGTAACTGCCATTCTTTAAGATAACTGTAAGGTCTTCTGAACCAAATCCAGTTTGTTAAAATGAGACTCAGGTATTCGAATTGTGATTCGCTCTGGCAGGAAAGGTTAACTGAAGCATAAAGGTGGGCAAAACAGATGCCAGTTAACGTGAGGAACTTCGTTGAGCTGCCTCAGCCCAATGGTCAAATAACTCAAGCCTTGATGCACCATTTTAGTTGCTTTGATTATTTTTATGTTTCTGTGTTGTTTTTCCTTCCGTTTTATTTTGCAGTAAGTATATCTGACTATTGTGTTGAAATAAGCTAAACCCTCTAAACACTGAAGGCTGTTTCAGCATTGTTAAGGCTCGTCATTTCTTGAGGCAGGCCTGATGCAACCCTGTCCAACCTCTCCATTCTCATGTTATTTAAAAATGCGTGCAGAGTCCACGTTGGCATGACTCTCAGCTTTCACTTTGTAAAAGTTCAGACTCAAAAGGGATTCTAGATTTCATTCTTCTTCAACTGAAACAACTAGACTGTTAGATATGTTTGGCCCAATGTGCTTATTTGCAAGATAGTCTGAGCTTTATTTGTCTTCTAAGGAGTGAGTTGGCCAACCATGACCTACACAGCAAACTGCCCTGCCTCTTGTTTTTGTAAATAAAGTTTTATTGGAAAACAGCCACACTGGTTTGTTTACACACTGACTATAGCTGTTTTTGTGCTACGACAACATAGCTGAGTAGTTGTGACAGATCATGTGGCCCTTAGAGCTGAGGCTACTTACAATCTGGCCCTTTGCAGAAAAAGTTTTCCAACTCCTGCATGAAGAGGAAGAACTGTGATAATTATTTCACAAAATCTACCTAACAATTTGCAGTGTTATTTTTTAATCAGTATTACCGTCACCCATTTCTAAACATAATGCATTGTCTTTGGTCATTTTTAATCACAATGTAAATTTTCCTCCAAGGAAGAGACTTTTGGAGGCATGTTAGTAATAACATACTTAGAATCGGTTCTTTGCTTTCTGATGTGCTGATTTCTTTCACTTCTCATTTGATTATCCATACTTTGTTATAGATAACCAAATAACTTTTGCTATTGTTAGGCTGATGTCAGAGTTAATAATGCTATTTTTAAAATGAAGACGTTAAATGTTTGTGTTAGAACAGGAATAAAACAGAACTTTCAGGAGTCCTTCTCCAGATTTATGGGATAATTTTTCATGCTCTGTTTTTTTAGAACATGGTGAGCCATGATAGATACTTAGGCAGATAGATCCTGCTTTGCTAGTTTATTTTATAAGCTAACTGTTACCACCATTCTCCTGTTTTTAAAAATCTTAAGAACCATGTTAAACCTTTTCTCACTGATCACAAAATGTACATTTTTATACATTTAAACATCCCTTTCTCACAGTTGATGGGATCTTAAAATTATAAATGATAATAATTTCTTTCTCATTATTAATAGTGTACAAAATAATCACATGTATTATAAGCAGTGTTGTCTTAGTTTTGATGACACTGAGTGTATCATATTTTCTGAGTTGCCTGCCGGCTGGAGAAAACACCATCTTTGAATCTGATGTTTCTCATTTGTGACATCTCCGTGCCAGGTACAAACCCACTGGGATGTCAACATGGGAAGTATGGAATACACACTGGGGCCATGGAAAGCTGAAACCTCACCTACTTCAGGAATCAATTAAGGACAAAAATATAAGTTGTGCTGGATCAACATGCGTTCTGAGATGTGCAGTCTTATCAGCCTGAAAGCAGGAAGGAAAAGAAGGTGTTCGTTCTACTACATATATAATTACTGAGCCATTTCTTTGTGCTTTTTGCTTTTCAAAATGTTATTCAAGCTTATTGGATTTGATTTCCATAACATTTCTTGGAAGGATTTAGGTCCAAATTTCATTAGGTAAACTGTACAGACAACTGATGTACAAGGAGAAAACAGGCTTATGTGGCCATGATCACATAGTTAGATAGTGGAGGTATAGGATCTGAAATCCAGGTTGTACCACTTCTCGTTACATTTCTTTTCTACTATATTCTATTCCAGGATCTCCCTTCTAAACCTATTCTATATCACTGCATTCAAAGTAGAGGATGAGGTTTTACTTCCCTTACTGGGAAATAAAGGACGCACCTGTGTCTAATGTAAAGTCGTCGGCCCAACCAGCCGTGCTGGAACAGGCTCACCCTAAAACGAGCAGGAAGCTTTAGTTATTCGACATCATAGGTAATTAATGGCACCTCAAGGAAAAGAAGAAAGACAAGGCTCCCTACGCTTTCAGGTAGCCATGAAAGAAATATTTCGACACTACTGAAACGAGACCTCAGAAAGTAGAAGGGCTAAGATGCATCGCTGTCCTGTGTGGCAATTTCTTGCACTCAAAATGTTTTATCTTGTCACCGTTACACAACCCCGTTTCACGTCTTAAACTCTAGAGTATGAATTCAATGCATCCTTTTAGTAATTGAAACAGAGCCTTCACCTGTCTGGATAAACCTGTAAAATAGTTAAAGGTACTGAAAGAAGCTTATGAGAGCGAGACGTGAAAATGGTATAATATGCCCCAGGTGTGTGTGGATCAGCACACAGAATTTAGCAGCATTTGGTCATCTTTTGCTTAATATGGAGAATAATAGCTTACCTAGTTAGAATACTCTTGTGAGGCGATCTATAATTAATTAACCTATACTGATTCCCATCATTTCTTGTAGAATTTCTAGAACTGTATTTAGAAATTCTGATACATATATTAGTGGCTAGCACTAATGGCACCTTTATTATGCACCAAAATCAGGGCTAAGTATTGTGGAAGCTTTATTTAATTTAAGGCTTTAAATAATATTTGATCCTCCTTTTGTATTTGGAGAAACTGAGACTTGCAGAATTAATTTTGCCCTCCGTCATCCAGCGCCTACCCTCCTGATGCTGTGTTGCTCCTGCTCCCTCACACCTGCTGTGGCTCCCTATTGCTCTTCTGTTTTCCACATCACCTTTACCTGCTTAAATCTTCCTCAGTATTGATCTCAGTATGGATGGCTTGTCTTAAAACTTTTCTCCTTGTCTAACCCTTTGTGGACTTCATATTTACATCTGCACCTTCCCATCTACCTTTACTATGACACAAGTTAAACGGTTTAACGGTTTTACCTGTTTGTTAGTAAACATATAAAGTATAAGCTTAGTGGGGCACTGTTTTCCCAGTTTCATCTGTTCCCCATTAGAGTCCTAGTACCTAGAATGCCCCTTGAGTTTATGAATCGGTATATAAATGGCTTCGACGGACTAATCATTTCCTTGGCATTCTTGGTAATTCCCATTGACAAAATGCAGGAAGGAGGAGAGGGAACCAAATGACAGTTTAATCATGGTGTCCTGACCATCTCTGATTCTCTAGGATTTTTTGAATTTCTGGAATTATTTATGAGCCTGAAGATCTTGCAGCAAGATTCTGAAGTGCTGCTGACTCATACATGTCCCCAAAGTGACACATTTGCCTTCAAAATGAACAGAAGAACCATGCCAAGAAGAAGGAAGCCAAGACAAACATAAGCAAAGATTACTATAATTGAAAAAAGAGGGTATGCACTCATAGAAAAGTGAATTCCCTAGTAGGCAGGTTTCTAATTTTCTCCTAATTTTGTATTGCTCATGATTAATGTCCATAATTTGCCTGGGAATCACATTCATTGCAATCACATCTAATAAATTCGTATTTATATATAATTGAATTTCCAGCAAATTGTAATTGCATTGCTAAGCGTAAATTAGAAACATCTGAATTAAGAATTATTTTTTTATTTCACGCATACTTACTATTTGGGTGCATTCTTTGAAAGATATACTGGGCAGTTTTGCTTGATTTTATAAAAGCATATATCTTTATTTTTTAAACTATATATATCCATTAAAAAGTAAATATACAAACTACACAGAAGAGTGAAGCCAAACCATTTCTCCAGATTTATCATCTAGAAATAGCCATGTCCACCATCCAGAAAAGATTTAATGCAGAGGGTTGAGACTGCTCTCCTAATGCCTGCTTGCACGGCTGGCCCCGGCTGGCATCTGCAAATGCTACGCATGAGAGTTTTAAATAAATGCTTACAGTTTAATATGATTTGAATGTAACAGAACACAGAGACCCCCTCAAATTTTAGAAAAAAAAATTATGATAAATATTATGAAGCTGAAAGCATTATTTTTTTGAATTCTATACTTATTTACTGATGTCCAAACACTAAGTTTGAGGTAAGTCACATTCACAGGTTTTCTCCATCACTCCTTCCAAATGCCAATTTTTCTAATACATTTCTCTTATTTTTAGTTTTGTTACATCAAATGCTCTTTCTTAACCATAATTCGTACATTACTTAATTTTAGTTTTATGTTTATATGGATGGCAAAATGATTACTACTTTTTTAAGCCAGTTTATTCTTGGTTTTCTGAATTTGATTAATATCTTTATTTTTAAAAAAGGAATTTGTAGATGATGGGGTTTTTTTGAGTTTGTGCATGAGAAATTTTACTTACTGTTATATCCAAAGTATATCTTGGATTGGACAAACATTTTTCTTGCATAATATATATTACTTTATTTTATTTGGTTACTGAATATCTAGCCCATTTGTTGGGGGTTTTTTTATCTATAGAATGGCTAGATTTTGCCATTGGATGGTACAGACACACACACATGGAGTTTATCTTTCTTAGAATTATATAGACATTGTTCTATTGGCTTCACACATTAAACTTAACACAGAGAAATTTGGGGGTGGTAATATTTTCTTTTTCATAACCAACTTGCCTTTTTTACCTAGATGCCTGAAAAATTATATTAATGGTTTTACCCTTAGAATTCAATAGCATGAGTTATATTATGGTGTTGCTTGCCTTTTTTTCAATTATCCCTGGAACATAACCTGCCCTTTGATTTACAATTTTTTCCTCTATTCCATGCCTCTTTATTTCTAGTTTATTTCTAACTTTATGTTTTTGTTTTGCCTTACATTTTATATTTTTATTTGTAACTCTCTCTTCTCCCTTTACATCTCATTCGGTTGGCTCACTACCTTGTCTGTGGGTATTGAATCCCTAGTGTATAGAATTCACGTTCTGTCCATTTCCCTGCACTTTGAGAGGGGAGCTTCCAGTCATTCCGACTCACTCTCCCATCTCTTCCCAGGAATTGTAAGATGGCATTTTTGCATATTCATGTTATTTCTAAACATGTGTAGAATCATGCAATCTCTAATAACGAACACAAATCTAGATAGAGATCCATTCATCCAGGGTTTACTAGTCTAGCCATACATTGGGATCACCTGGGGTGCTTTAAAAAGAGCAGTTTCCAAAGTCCACGCCAGCAATGCTGAAGTGACAGGTCAGGAGTTCTCCTTGGGTATTAGTTTTTGAAGTTCATAAGAGGATTCTAATAGGGCAGCGGGCTGAAGCAACTGGGTTAGCCCAATGTTCTTGTTTTACTGTGAGATATGGTGGGGCCTTTGAAAAACACTGGCTCTCACAGTTGTCCAGACTCTTGTGATTTTGGGTACATCACGCTCCCCCTGAGCTTCTGTTTCCCCATTCGTGGAAAGGAAATAATAATGGTTGTTGGGGCTGGAAAGCAGTAAGTGAGAGGAAGAAGGAAAGCACGGTATAGCGTGAAGGCTGTGGAAGACATTGGCATCTGCTCCCTATGAACTGCCACGGCTGGGATGGGGATGATGGTAGAGCGCTCCTTTCAGGAGATTGCATGCGAGGTGGCAGTCCTGATGGTTTTCTGGCAGCAGGAAGAGAAGCCACCCATGGCCTGGCTCTTTGGAAAGCCCGCTGTGTTCCTAGCGAACTGGCACATGGTGCAATCTTGTTGAATTGAATCAATTCCAGATACGGTGTTCTCTCCATAGCCAAGGCCTCATAGTTACATGATTTTAAACATTTTAAGGTAGTTTACTGAATTGGATGTCTTTATGTTCGTCATTCCATGATTGCTGCACAATTATTTTAACTGTGCAATATCTTGCATTTTATACCAAACTTAAACAAAGACAATAGTATCTTTTTCTAGAAAAAATTCAAGAAATGTCACCTATCATTATTAGTATTTCATTTCATTTTTAGCCACTTACCACAAATAGGTAAAATAATATGTTTCATTTGTTTTTTCTTAATAGCACTTAGCATATTGTCCAGGTAAGGCACTAAAAAACACATCTTAGCTTTTAGCTCTTAGGAGATGAGATGTAGGAGAGATTGATGAGAATTAATTAATATTGCATATTTAATTTATATAATATGAGATACATATTCTTTAAAATATGAAGAAATTTTTACTTAATCCAATGCTAGGATTGAATTAAGCTATTTTTCTTTACCACTTTGCTTTATCTATCCCTTCTTTGTATGCATTTAGATACTAACTACTCTAAAAAATGCATAAACTTTGAAGACTCCTGCTTAGTTTTGGGGACAGTGAGAGCAGAGAAATGAGCAAAAATTAAGGAGCCTAGTAAACATATTTTTTCCAAATTTTAAACTGGAGCCAATGACGTGGCAAAAGATTGACACTTATGTGATTTGTGAAGTTATTCATATGGATAGTTTTATAATGGAAATTGTAGTTACATTAATTTTATAATTAATGATTTGCCTTAATTGCCTGAATATAATTGTATAGACAAGAAATACAACATTGAGCACATGTATTTGTGTTGCCACAAGTGTCTTCACTTGCCATAAAATTTATGGGCATTACACTGATTTGAATAATTTCTTTCCTAATATTTTCACACTCCTCTTAACAAGTCTCTGAGTAATTAACTTGTAATATCACAAGAAATTTTACATGCTTAATGGTCATAAATTGCTTTTCTGATGCCCACCTGACCTTTGCTCACAGGATTTCCTACAGACTATCAGGGAACCAATTTACACTTTTTCTTTTTATCTAGAGTATTAATATTCACACGTTGTTTTCTCTGACCTGCACACATTTTTCTCCATGTTTCATCAACTAGTAAATTCTCATTAAACTATGATTGAAGATAGGGATAGAGACCTTATGTACACATACCATATGTTCTCTCATTTATATTCAGACCATTAATATTTTTCGACCTGATCCAAGAATATTACACAAGAAAATTGATAGAGGCCATCAAAATTTGCCTTTGATTAATATCATCAACAGAACAGTTAAACAGAGCTCCTCTATAAGATTGTTTTACCAAATCTATGTTGTTATAAGATGAACTTCCTCTAAGCACAGACACCCGTATGAGTTCTAATAGCGTGAAGTTCCCCTAGAAGCGGAGTCCAGTGCTGACCCTGGGAGTGGCAGGTTGGAATCTAGTGGCCAGTCACATGGTAGGAAAAGGCAGAGCCTACTTTCTGGTTTGGGATCTCATAAAAATTTTTGTCAGAATATCAGGAGAATTTTGAAACATTACACAGTAAACTTGTAGCAGTGGGAAAAGAAAAAAGACACAAATTACTTAACTCTTACTAGTATACACAATAGGACTTAGTTCTTTATGTGTACTATCTCGTGTAATAGTCATAATGTTACCTATAATATTTCAAGGTTACATGCCAGTTTAGAAGCCATGAGTGCACAGGTGAACATATTTGTTTCCATGGTCCTCAAAATAATCACAGAAATCATTTTTGAATGTTTACAAAGGGAAAATATTTGAGTATCCCTGCAGAACATCTCTCACATCAACTGGAAGATCTAAATTATTGGGCTAATTAAGAGCATTCTCCTTTCATGGTCTCTGGGAACACATGCTTCATGTCTGTCCTAGGTCACACAGTCTTTGTGCATTTGTTTTCAGGTCTGCCTCATTAGCTCAGTGAGCCATGAAGACGAGTAGAGACTGTCTCTGTTCTCTTGCCCTCACAGTTCAAGGGTGTGGCAGTTGGCACATAGACACTCAGCGTAACATATGAATAGAGAACCCAAACTTTATCTGATTCTTGACTCATACTCTGATTCTTATGCAAAAAAGTATGTACCAAGTTGATTTTATTATGTCATGGTGCAAAACTACATCACTGTGATTTCCAAGTCAACAAGCGGTAAACACTTGCCAGATTTAATAAAATTATTTCTACCTGGAAATCTCAGTCCACGTGGTGGGGACTGACGATTTTGGTAACTAAGTATTTTTTCCAATACATGTAATGTATACCTTTTGTTGAAAGAAGAAAGTTGGCAAACACTACATAGTGTTATAGATCTGTTAGCATGCTTCTTTTATTACTAATTTAGGTTTGAACCTAGATTTAGAACTTCAAAAGCCAACGAAGTAAAACATATCTAGCAGCTAACAGAAAAATGAACTGTGAAATGAGTAAGACAGTAAAGACTTGAGAGTTGATGATGCTTTAAATGTTTAAAAAGGTTTTTTTTTTTTTTAAATTAACTAACTGCAAATCTGTGGTCATTCAATACTGACCACATGGCCTTTCTTCTACGTTTTACCTGTAAAGTTCTTAAACTGATAAACAAATTTAGTTCAGTGAATTCATGTTATTTTCAAATTTTATACATGATTATTAACAAACAACTGTACATGGCATCTATAATTTTAATTCAAATCTTGAAATTATACTTTGTCTAGCTTATGATTCTACTTTTTTCCTTTTGTTAATTAGTCTAAGAAAAGAACGTGCATTTAATTACGTTTAATTGTAACAAAGTATTGATACTTTGACATCTATTACATTCACAACGTCTGAAATATTACCGTGTCTGTAAAACAGCAATACTGTTAGATGCGGCACACATCCTCCTGGTGTACACAAATTTTCAGCTCTTTTGCAAATTTTTAAAATGCACAAAACATAACATTTACCACCTTAACTCTTACACATATTTTAAACTCAACACTGTTGGGGGAAAAGAACTGATGAGGCAACAGAGGACAATCTGTGCTGATGCTATGGTTACCCCAGGATTACTGGGATGTTCCCTTGCTGAAGTTATGTCTTGAGTTTTGGGTGGGATTTCCAGCTATCAGCATGAGAAATGACAGGCTAAAATGAATAAATGAACTGCCTTTTTGGAAAAGAGTTCCAGACATTCCCCTTGCCCGCAACCTCCCACCTTCTACCAGAGAGTTCAATAATGGTACATTTTTCAAAAATTAACATCCTTCCATCCTTCTACCATTGCGTGACACGTTCCCTGGCTAATAGCCCAAATCGTTCACTAATGCTGCCTCCTGCCAGGTTTCCGAGGTGCCACGAGGCACCTAGCTGAGTGCAGAGTGGTGTCGCCTGTCGGGGAGCCGCAGGCCGCGCGCCGGCGGGTTTGCAGGTTACCTGGAGGGGGGAGCCAGGTTGCCGACAAGCACCGGCAGCGCAGGGCCAGGCCTTCCCAGGTTTTCCAGGTGTTGCCCAGGCATTACCAGGCAGCGGCAGGTATGGCCAGGTGTTACTCAGGTGTCACTAGGTGGAGGACAGCCCTGTTCAGCCATCAGCGAGGACGAGCTGGCGTTGCCGGGAATGAGCCGCAGTCCGTCATCCCTATGAAGCGTCAGGCAGCACCGGGCCGGGAGCCGCGGCACGTTCGTGCCCTCCCCGGCCCGTGTTCACCAGGGCTACCGCGTTTATTTTTATATCCCTAACTGTGCTGTGACACCAGGTAAACAGAAAGTGCCCTCCTTGTCCAGCTCCTGCTTGCAACGTGGAGAAACCATGGCGGGAACCCTTGGATGTTGGTCCTTGCATGGGTCAGGGTAGGCTGGACTGCGATCGCGAACAGAGCTCGACTCGTGCAAGAGTTCAGGCACCTGCGGGCTCGCCTTCTGCACGCGGAGCGGTTCAAGGCAGACGTTCCTGCCGGGGTGCTGTCCTTCCCCACGTGGTCAGGCAGCACCCCGATTTCTTCCCTTCTGTGGCCCCGCCGTTCCCTACAGCTGTGGCATCCCCCACATCAAGCTAGTAAGCGAGAATGTGGGGGTGCGGCCCCCACTTCTTACAAGCCTGGGTCCACAGGGGCACGAAACTCTTCTGGCTGCATTCCATTCATGACAACGCGGCCACCCCGCGTAAAAGGAAGGCGGGAAAATTTAACCTGGCTGGGCAGGTGGCCTCCAGGTGAAAATGGATTTAGGGTTAGGGTAGTTTTCATGGAAACCATCTCCCATAAAGGTGAAAGGAGGTTTAGGGTAAAAGTCAGGCTTGTGGTGGCTGTCTTTCCAGCCATCTTTCATGACGCAGCAAGAGGGTCGCGGTCAGGGTCTGGGCAGGGGGGCTCCGGCTGGTTGGGGCTGCCTTGGCCATTCTCTTCCGTAAGGCAAAGGAGGGACAAAGCACCAAGAGCCTCATTCCCCTTTCTTTCCCTGGGAGGGGCAGCTTTTAGACACCTCAGCTGTGCCTCATTTCAGTAGCAGAAAAAAGCCATCATCTTCTGGCTGCAGCTCATGTTGTAGGGGTGACCGAGTGCTGTCCCGAACCATTTTTCCTAAGGAAAAAGATGTATTTGATAAATGGTTCTTTCTTATTACCCATGCTATTTCAATAATGCATCCCTCTAATGAGTCAAGGACTTCCTCTTCTCACTAATGATTGATTGATTCTGGGCTCAACCAAAGTGTCCTCAGCAAGATGTCATTCAGAGCCTGTTTCACAGATCACAGAGGTGCACCCTGATTTCTAAAGAAGATCCACGTTCTTTTACTGAGCAACTCATTGATAATTCCATATTAACTCTCAAAGCTAGATGCGATTGGAATATGTTTAATTAGCAGGCTTAGATAGCCTTGTGATATAATATAATACCAGTAAGTGTGTTATCATTGTGAGGATTGTGAAGTTTTATACAGCTACTACTATTCTGATGAGTATTACATTTATGATATATGAAAAAAATTAAAAAGAATAACTTGTTAGAAAACAAAAATGTATGTAATATATACAGTCCAAGAAGGCTCCTCAAATCGTACTTAATGTGTTTTGTGAATATTTATAATCAGTTTTTTGACAACCCTCTTTGAACTGAGATAGAATATAATGGTATGTGAATATGTGTGCATGTATATGGTGTGTGTTTTTTGCTTGCAATATAAAAGTCATAAAAGTCATCGCTCCTGGGTCATATTCTTTTGGGAAATCAGCACAACATGTCGCTTCGGTAGGGGGAAAGAAACAAATACATCTATTTTGTACAACATTCAAGGGAAATTTTGATGATATAAAAACGTTGAACTTTGTTTCAGATGTCTTGGAAACCGGATTTCATGGGTCTTTACTGAAATAATTTTTTAAAAATTCTTCTCTCTCTTAGCCTCTCTTCCCCAAGAAGAACTATGAGTGCTTGACTAGCTGCGAGTTCCTCAAGTACATCCTGCTGGTGAAGCAGGGCGACTGCCCGGCTCCTGAGAAAGCCAGTGGGTTTGCTGCCGCCTGTGTTGAAAGCTGCGAAGTTGACAATGAGTGTTCCGGGGTGAAGAAATGTTGTTCCAATGGGTGTGGGCACACCTGCCAGGTCCCCAAGACCCTGTACAAAGGTGAGGAGCACAGCTGAGCCTGTGACCAGACGTGCCCCTCCCCAGGAGTTTGTGTGTGCCCACGGCAGGGCATCGATCATGGCTGTGAATAGTCTACGAATAGGCAAAATTCTAAGAACATTTATTTTATGCCATACACAAACATTTAAAAATATTCAAGGGCCACAGAGATAAGCCAAAATATACTCAAATTGGGGCAGAGTAAGTCATTCATATTAATTCTTTTTAATTTAACATATATAGAGGACAGCAGCAATTCAGGAACCTTTTATATTTTTCTCCAGTAAGAATAGATCCATTAAGTTCTACCGGGAACATTGGAATAAACAAATGTAAATCCTTGGAAAATAGGCTGGGATGGGGTACACTTGAAAAATGCATAATAAATGTACTGGTATTTTGGTTTTACTGTTGGCTTAATCCAAGAACAGAAGTGTCATTGTACAGACTTTAAATATTTTGATTAGTAGCTTGAGGTCCTAGACAGAATATTTGCCCTCTTCCAAAAGATGGAGATTTTAATGTATCAAACCATTTAGCAGATGTAATAGTTTACATTCGAAAGCAGTTTCCAGAGCACTTCACTCCTTGATACTAAGTGCTAATTGCTTTTCTCCTGTGAATGTGACTAAGTTCTTTTACAACCTGATAATACAACCCGATTCCGTTGCATTATGTATAGTTTGAGATGCCATCAAAGAATCACAACATTTTGTTAATTTTTGGGGGTGTGATTGGAAGAATAAAATAGAATCAGTTGGTTGGCACTATTCATTACAAGTAGAAAGAGTAACAGATGTCTTCCTTTTCTCTCTCTTTCACACATTCACGCCAAATTTATATTATTTCCAAATACTGGTATGTTTTTTCTTTAGTGTGCATAAAGTGGAATTCACTCCTCAATGCCAGTTAAGAAGTCTGTGCTGGCTCACTATTTTTAGAAGTCCATCTTTACCCTTGCTCTCGTAACAATTCACATCTCCCAGAAGTTAGGTGTTGGCCTCATCTTCCTTTAGCTCCCAGTGGGAAATACTCTGAAATCTATGTCATCCATCCAGTTTTCCTCTGTTTTTATTGGATTCTTGGAAACATAGCATATGTACTATGTCTCAGATTCTAAATAATTGCTGCTCTCCCCTTTGTACTGAGTGACATTTCATTAATAGATTTAGCATTCTATTATTTTCATGCCTCTTATTATAAACTACATCAAATCACTTCTGCAAACCTTAAAACTATCTAATTTCCAAAACATCTGTTGTCATGAAAGCTTATCTGTTATTATTAGCATTCACCATAAAAATAGGATGCTTTTGGAATGATTGTTTTAAATGCATTTGTAAAACTTATAGTTCCTTAAAAGTGGGGCATTTTAAGAAGATATTATAAATTAAAATATGCATATTTTATAAAAACATTGAAGAATCACTATGAATTTCAAATATGCTTGTTTTACCAAGTGTATGGGGACTATTGTAGGAAAGGCCAGAATACATGATTAATTGTACAAAGACACTTGCACTGTGAACCTATGCTTCACTATTAATAAGATGGACTTTTTTTTAAGGGTGAGAAAAGTTTCTTTTTTTATTTCAAAATATTACAGGTTTTTGGTTACATGTATCGATTTTGTTATGCTTGAGTCAGGGTTATAAGTGTGCCCATCACCCAGATAGTGTTCATTGTACCCATTAGGTAGGTTTTCACCCATCCCCTCCTCCCCCACCACCCCTTGATTTCCACTGGGTTTTACTTCTCTTTGTGCACATGTGTGCTCATCACTCATCAGTTAGTATAAATTTAATAGCGAGTACATGTGGTGTTTGTTTTTCCATTCTTTACATACTTCACTTAGGATGATGGTCTCCAGTTCCATCCAAAATGTTGCAAAAGGACTTAATCCATCCTACTTCATGGCTGTGTACCATTCTGTAGTATATAAAATACACCACATTTTGTTAATCCACTCATGAACTGATGGGCATTTGGGTTAATTCCACATCTTTGCAAGTGTGAATTCTGCTGCAATAACATTCATGTGCAGATGCCTTTTTAATAAAATGACTTCTTTCCCTTTGGGTGAATACCCAGTAGTGGGATTGCTGGATGAAATGGTAGGTCTACTTTTAGTTCTTTAAAGAATCTCCATATGGTTTTCCATAGAGGTTGTACTAATTTGCAGTCCCACCAACAGTGTATAAGCATTCTTTTCTCTCTGTATCCATGCACACATCTACTGTTCTTGGACTTTATAATAAAGGCCATTCTGACTGGGGAAAGGTGATATCTCATTGTGGTTTTAATTTGCATTTCCCTGATGACTAGTGATGTTGAGCATTTTTTGGTATTTTTATTGGCCATTTGTCTATCTTCTTTTGAAAAGTTTCTGTTCATGTCTTTTGCCCACTTTTTAATGAGGTTATTTTTTGTGTGTACGTGCTGATTTGCTTGAGTTCTTTGTAGATTCTGGTTATTCGCCCTTTATTGGATATATAGCTTACATTTTCTCCCATTCTGTAGATTATCTATTTGCTCTGTTGATTATTTCCTTGGTTGTGCAGAAGGTTTTTAGTTTAATCAAGTCCTATTTATTTATTTTTGTTGCTGCTGTGATTGCCATTGGGGTCTTCTTCATAAATTCTTTGCCTAGGCCAATATCTAAAAAGGTTTTTCCAACATTTTCTTATAGAATTCTTATGGTTTCATGCCTTACATTTAGGTCTTTTATATGTCTTGAATTAATTTTTGTGAGTGGTGAGAGGTATGGATCCTGTTTCATTCTTCTGCATGTGGCTATCCAATTTTCCCAGCACCATTTATTGAATAAGGCTTCTTCTCCCCAGTGTATACTGTTGTCTCCTTTGTCAAAGATCAGGTGGCTGTAGGTAGATGGTTTTATATCTGAGTTGTCTGTTCTTTTCCATTGGTCTGTGTCTCTATTTTTGTGCCAATAGCATGCTGTTGTACTATAGTTTGTAGTATAGTCTTGTACTATAGTTCGAAAGAAATCTGGAAACGTGATACCTCCAGATTTGTTCTTTTTGCTTAAGATTGCTTTGGCTATTCGGGCTTTTTTCTGGCTCCAAATGAAGCATAGAATTCTTTTTTATAGATCTGTGAAATATGACATTGGTACTTCGATGGGGATTACATCGAATCTGTAAATCACTTTGGGTAGTATGGACATTTTAACAATGTTGATTCTACTGATCCATGAGCATGATATGTTTTTCAATTTGTTAGTGTTGTCTGTGATTTCTTTCCTCAGTGTTTCGTAGTTCTCTTTGTAGAGATCTTTCACCTCCTTGGTTAAGTATATTCCTAGGTATTTTATTTTCTTTGTAGCTACTGTGAATGCTATTGAGTCTTTGATTTGACTCTTAGCTTGACTGCTCTTGGTGTACAGGAATGCCACTGATTTATGTACATTGATTTTATAACCTGAGACTTTGCTGACTTTTTTTGTCAATTCCAGGAGTCTCTTGGTGGAGTCTTTGGGGTTTTTTAGACATAAGATGATATCATCAGCAAAAGGCAATAATTTGACCCTTGGATTGACAAATACTGATACATTTCAGTTGAATAAACATTTATGGAATGCCCAGCATTCGCTATGATCCGAAATGGGTGTTGGGGTGCAAAGGTCAGTATGACACCAACCACTGCATAGTCCAAGAGTTCCTTCCTGAGGTTGTCCTGCACACAGTACTCCTTTAAGTGGGCAAATCATTTTCTTAACTCGTGAAATAAATTGATATGTACCAACCCCTGCACTGTTTTTCATCAATTATTGGATTAATTAATTCTTTTTAATTATGAAAGCACATACATACATTCTATTTGGTCTGCCATGTTTGTGGAAGGGAAGATGGAAGGGACTTCAGAAGCTGTATACACTGGAAACTGGAGTTTTTGAAAACAATGGGCATCCTGAAAAGAGAATCAGCAAGATTCTCCGTTATAACTGAGCCTTGAATTTGGGTTATGCTGTTAGAATTGCTCTCAGCTGATGCCTGTGAGTTATACTTTATAGATTAGTGTTATGATTTAAAACAAACCACAGAGACCCTTTCTTTTACTTTTTAAATAAACTTATTAGCAGCAAAATAGAAGACTTGAAAACATTAACGTAAGTGGAGATGCCTGCGGGTGCTAGTTCTATGAAATGCAAACCTTAATATAGCTGTGGAAAGTTTAAGAAGTTTATCTTCTACAGGTAAAACACAAATGATTGCATTTTGGGGCACTTCCTTTTCTTTTCTGTATTAAATGTATTTTATAGCTTTGGTGGGCAGTCTTCTTGCCAGAAGGTGATATGTTTTATGACTTTACTGACAAATCCCACTGCCTCTCTTGGTTTCCACCTGTGGCAATTGGTTTGGGCAGGGAAGGAGAAAAGTTGAAAAATTTTACAAACCTAAAGATTCAGACTAATTTGTGGCTTTCAGTTATCTATAGTTTCGCTTTGCCATGGATAAACCAACAATTAATTGTGTGTCAATTTGTTTCTTTTCAAAAAGACGTGGTAATGGAGTTGATTTAATATTGCCACAATTAACACATAAAATATTTAAACTCCAGGCCTCTGGAAATGGACTGATATAACTTCTCACAAATAAATTCCCAGTGGCCCAATGCCTTCATGTGATGTAAATACAAATTCCTAGATGATCTGATCATCTTTATGAGAGATATTAAGTAGTGGTTAATTATTAAATCACTGAGACATTGTATCTCGCTACATGTTTATATCATTTAGACTCATGACAAAAAAAACTTACAGGAATAAAATCTCACAGTGAGTATAACTGCTGATTGTTTATCCCCGCTGGTTTTTCTATTGATATATATTCAACATTTTGTAAAGCACTGGGTTTCTGTTCTTTCGATTTCCCCAGAATACTTTTGTGCATTTACAAAAAAAAAAAAAAAAAAAACAAAATAAAATGGACCTCTATTGTCACATATTGTGGGGTGCTGTATGATAACATTTTTGAATTTTTCAACAGACTAGTTTAGATTTCAGATGACTCATTTGTTCAAAAATAGTTTTAAAAGAAAAAAATTCCAGTCATTTACATAATAGAAAACACATTGAGAAGAGATCCAGTCTACACATCTGGTTATGCAATTGGGATGCTGGTTCGGCCAGTGAGGAAGGACTGTGTGCACAGGCAGCGAGGGCAGAGGTCTGAGGGGGCCGAGCCTCACCTGCACACAATTACAGCAGCGGCCGGAGTTACTTCCAATCAAGGCAGCCAACTGACCCTAATGCAAAGCAGATGGGCCATTTCTCAACATGCAAATTGCAGGATCAGGGTACATCATAATTAAAGAGATTTTTAAATGAAGAAATTTGAACTGACAGCACACTGATGCTCATTATGTTCCATAAAGGCTGTTGGTAGTTGAATGATAGTCAAGATTAAAACCTTAGAGTAAGGGGATTTGGATGCTTGGATTTGCTCCTGGTGAGTTCAGGTTGCTTCAGCTGCTGGAGTATTTATTGTAGCTGGATTTACTCTAGAGGATCATGCATTGGAAAGCCAAGGAGAGAGGCGGATTTGGAAGTCTCAGAGAGTGTCCTCTATGAGTTTGAAGAACTGGTCATCTCCTCTTTACCGTGCACACAAAAAAATCAAATGAATCGTGACATGCTCTCAGAGGTTACTCTCTCTTCCTGTATCCACGTGAGCCCTCAGGAGAACTGTGTCGAGCACCTGCGTGCACACCTTGAATGCAGGAACAATATGAAATGATCATTTTGTTGAGACTGGTTTTTCATCACTCTGAAAAAATTTTGCTGGCTTTCTTCTTGACATTTCTGGATAAAAACCAATCATCAATTAACTCTGGGATTTCCATCCTATCAGAAAATGGTCTCTTTCTTTTTTTTAGGTCAGTGCAATAAAAATGTTGTATCTTATAAAGATTTTAGTACTGCTTTGTAAAAAGAGTAAATAAATGTACATGTGAGTAATGTGACCATGACAGAAAACAGAGATCCGAGTTTCTTGAAAGAATATGTGATTAAGAAGGCAGCACAGAAAGCGTGTCATGTTTTCTTTCCTCCCTAAGTGACTTTCAAGCAGGGAGAGGTTTATCATTGCCTCAAAAATTTGCATAAATGTTCCAGTATTCTCTTATATGCTCAGGTGCATTCTAGAGGGGAGAATAAGAAAGTGGATTAGGCTATTCCTTCAGCAAAAATTTACTGGACATTTGCTATTGCAGAGTGTTCTGTCCTGGGACGTTGTGAGTGCAGGAATGAAGGAGAAAGGGTTTTTGACCTCTAGGGGCTGTAGCTTAGTGGGGAAGACAGACATCGTTAAATGAGCTTGCTGCAGCAAGAAGCAGTTCAATGCATGTCTTGACAGTTACAGGCTCCACACTGAAGAGGGACAAAAGAATAAAGCCTTTATTCCCAACTGGGAAGTTTAGGGAAAGTGTCACAGAGGGGTGGTATTTGGTCTGAGCCTGGAAGTATTCAAGCTTCTGCAGTCGGAAAATAGAAGGTAAGACCTTTCAGAGTGGGGGAAAAAAAGCCATAAACAGGCCATGGCAGTATGAAGTACCTGACAGTGTGTCTCTACGAAAGCTGGGTTTGAAGATAGGATCTGTGATGACAATGTCTGATGTGCCAGGAGATAAACTGCAAGATAAACAGTAGCCTGTGGTAAAGACAGACGCCTTGAAGGAGAGGCCAGTTTCCCTGTGTCCTGTAGAGAATGGGATGCAACTGAAGGGTTTGAGAAGCTGAAGGAGACAGTCTTGCTTCTACTTTGGAAAAATAACCACAAAATGCCAAGAAGAGGGAATTAGAAAAAAGAGAGGTGTGGGGAGATGGTTTGGAAGGCTATTGTGAAAGTAGACGTAGACGAGGAGGGAAGTAACCTGAAGTGGTCACCACGGAGACAGAATGATTCAGGAATTCCTAAACATGTACTGTGTAGTAAAGCAACTAGATGTCGGTAGGTTCAAGAACAAATCACAAAGCGTTCTAAGGTCTCTTAGCTGTCCTAAAGAACGAAGTTGTCATGAAGATAGATATCGCAGGAGAAGGAGCATATTTTGGGGCGTGGAATTTAAGATGGGATTTGTGCAGAGACATTCAGCAGGGAGGGAAAGAGGGTAGCTTGCAGCTTAGGCAGGGTTTGGGGATAGATTAGAAAATCATCTTCTTAGCAGAAACATTCTAGCTGTCAAAGTAAATGTAACCCCCATTGTAAGGCTATGCACAGAGAAGAAAATTTATGATACAAGCTTGAAAGAAATTCATGTCATGGCAGAGCAGGAGCCAAAACCTGACTTACTGAAGTTCCAAGCCAAGCAGGAAAGTTGACATTGGAATAAGAACATCCAAGCGTTTTGCAGATCTATCAGAAATCACTTCTTTTCTCTACCATTTGATGTGGGTTTTCCTAATTTTAACTGTACAAAGAAGCAGAGAATTCAGAGAGAAACCAGAGATCAGATCATAGCTCCAGGCAACTTACTTAATTTTCCTTACACTCCATTATCTCACGTTCCAAATGTAGACAATTAACCCTTCACCCACTTCACAAAGTCCCAGTGAGAGTCAGGTGAGGAAAATTTAGGGTAAACTAAAGGGCAAGGTACAGCCATAACCCACCAGCAAATCAAAATGCAGAATTCAACAGGAATGGTAAATGTGCTCTCTAGAAAATACTTAAAAAAAAAAATTCAGTGACTTTTGACCATACATAAATATGCTTTTTTAAAATTATCCAACCCCATCCACCTACATATTTGATAACTTTAAAATTTTCCTAAACAAGACTTAACATGAATTCAGATCAAAATGAAATGAGTTGAAATTCAGCCATGTCCCCAACGTGCATCAAATCCTACTTACATTTGGTGTTTGCACATTTTTCCAGTTTCTTCTCTGTTTAAACTTAAGAAATGGAAAAAGAAATAGAGCATTCTGAACTAGCCTTTCAAATGAGTTTTCAGTGCTCTAGGCCAATGCCCGTTCTCCACAGAAAATGATATTAATGACGATGCGTGCGTTTGTTCTAGCTGTCGATGGTGTTCAATATCATGGCACCATAGATTCTACCTAATCAGTTCGTTTTACATATCCTCTTAGTACTATAAATTTCTTTTAAAATTCCCTTTCTTTAATGGCTACTATTTTGAACTGTGGATCTTAAAGCCTTCAGTCACCAGACAACTTGCAAGAAATCAGAATGATTAACTACTTTAAAATGAGACACCTGCGAGAAACTTCTGAAGCAATGCACTCACTCATGCCAAAACCAAACATGACAAATTCATCATTTTCCAATTTTAAACCATGAAATTTATAGGGGAGCGCCCAAGCAATCAACTGGGGAATCCAAAACACTTATGCTTTGCAAATCAGTCTTGTGAGATTTCACCACATGAGAAGATTTAGCTTTGCAATTTCTTCCTTAAATGGAAAACTCCCTGTGACAGAAAGAACATCAAACCTGGGAACCATGTTATAATGAACCTAGAATATATCAACAGAAATGGAGCATGTTAAAAATGGGAAAAATGACTTGAAATTCTTTATAACTATCGCCTCATGTGAATTCCATGTTGAACTCAAGTGAAGCAACCCGGTAACACGATTTATTCAGAAGATCGCACATGAAACGATTGCTCTAGGGATTACTAGGGAGAAAACCACTTGTTCAGAATCAGCAATCAATTTAGACCCCCTTTCATAAAAAAAAAGAAAGAAAGAAAGAAAAGGAAAAGGTAAAAGAAAGGGAGCTAATAGCAGAACTCAATGTCAGAAGACTTCAGATGTGAACGCCTGCATGGAGAGGCCACTTTTATGAAAGGAAATAGAATATCAATTGTCAGCCGATGAGATTTGTCTCTTCATAGATTTTGTTCCTCCAATTTTACTTCAATTTAGGGCACACACAGATTATTTTAATTGACATGGTTTTGTTTCAGGTGTTCCCCTGAAGCCCAGAAAAGAGTTACGCTTTACAGAACTGCAGTCTGGACAGCTGGAGATTAAGTGGTCCTCAAAATTCAACATTTCCATTGAGCCTGTGATCTATGTGGTCCAGAGAAGGTGGAATTATGGCATCCATCCCAGTGAGGACGATGCCACGCATTGGCAGACAGTGGCCCAGGTAAGTGCTTCATAGACTTTGCTTTTCCCCCTTGAGGTAGCGTCTACTACACACTACATAAAATTAACTTGCTATGCCTCAAAACAGCTTGACTACAAAAATAACTTAGTCACATGTGGAATTAGTATCCGGCTTATCTGCTTAAAAGAGAATGAGGACTGCAGATATAAACCAATACACCCAGAGACTTGACTATTGGCTTAATTTGCTCAAAAAACACATGGAAGGGAGATAATTTTGTAATCTGATTGTTCACATTTATTTTCTCCAAGAACTACATTCCCTTTAGCTAAACTCAATACCAACCAGAGTCAGGGAAATGCCACACTGTAAGGACTGGTTAATGTGATATTTAATAATCTACCTGGCATCTCTTCTATTTCTCCTACATTTAAGCTTTTATTTCACCCAAGGACTTTGGTAGCATGGAGCAAGATTCATATCACAAAACTGCTTAGTGGGAAGTAGCCAACAGCTCATAAATCTTTGTTAAGTGCTTTCTTCTCTGTCTTAGTCAACTCAAAAACTGATATACCACCTGGATGGCAGAACTCCCAGAGTTTATCTTAACAGTACTTCCTCCTCTTCTGTCCTGTTGACGAGAAAAGCAAAATATTTTCTTTCTTTTTAAGAGCGGTTAAATGGACTACCAGCTGCAAAAAGGAAAAAAAAAAAAAGAGGAAGAAAAAGAAAAAAATCACAAAATTATGTGAATATAAAAAAAATAAATTCTCAATGCGAAACTGCTTCATGCTTTTCAACAACTAAAATGCCTTCTCCACATTTGTCTATAGGGAAAAATTCTCACCTTAAATTGATCCGATTACTTTTCTCCAAGGACTAGATTCTCATTTTTTTTCAGTAAATATAAAATGAATTTCAGCATTTAGGTGTTTGAAGAAGAATTTGGTTTTTTTCTCAATGGTAGTGTCTCAAAGGAGATAAACACTGAAGTGAGATAAAAACCCCAAAATAAACAAGAAGTTCGATGTAAAAGAAATTAATATTAAATTAGTTTAATATTAAATTAGAAAAAATACCTGGCCAAATAAACTTAGTAGTTGTATTTTATACCTATTTTATGAAAAAATTTGCTTTAATGAAACATAAAGTTACTCAGAAAACAGCCTAAAATTGCATTTGATGTACATAGCCTTCTCTCATGAGTAATGGTACTACAGATTCATTTGTAAATTTTCCAAATTATGTAAAGATTTATGAAAGTAATTGACAATAAAATCATCTCTTTTATCTTCTCCTTTTGGAAAGAGGAAAGCCCCTGAATTATTATAGCTATTATTCTTGCCAGTTAATGCAACACATAGTACTTCCTTCCTTTGTCTGCTAAATGCTGTGGATGTCATGCTGACTTTAAGCTTGTTAAATTTACAGCTGAAACTCTAAAAGGTGAAGTCAGTTGAAAGTGTTGTCTCAAATTCTGCCAAAACAAGTAGAGAGCCAAGTTTACAAGTTCATATTCTTCCTTTGATCTCAGAAATGTTTAGCTCCTTTTGGATATTGGTGTAAATGTGACAGTCCTTTTCTATAAATTAGTATAGACAGAGGTTTGGGAAGGTTTGAATTTAATCCTGTTTCCCCAGTTTCCTCCATAGAGCCAAGCTGTTTGGCACTAGGTGTAGGTGAGACCACGGACTGTACGTATTTATTCCTTGGAATTCAAGGCAAAGGTTCTCAGATCTGAAAATGGGAACAAAACATAGGACACTGTTGAAAGCAGGTCTAGAATATGAACACTGTTAAAAGTTATTTGATATCTTGGGATGGTGGCAGTAGAGACAGTAAATCCTACTGACCTTCCAAGTGTCTTTTTTCTTTGGGCATTTTAGTGGACAAAGATATACTAACACATCTCACCCTTTAAAATCACAGATGTTAAGTGATTTGCTCAAATTTGAAAAAAATATTGTCTTGGGTTACAATTTACCACCAGAAATTGTTGGCGTTCTTTGAAGCATGTGAGTTGATACCTAACTTCCAGAATTACATTTGGCATGCAAGTTATAGGGGCATTTTCTTCCTATAATCTAAAGACGATTTCATCTTCATGTGTACAGTGTAATGATCACTATACATGTATATTCTTTATTGGTTAAATCCCTTAAATGCTGTATCTAGTCACCACCAGATTTAAAAATAGCCCAAACATTTGTCACAGATTTTTTTTTTTTTTTTTTTTTTTGAGACAGAGTCTTGCTCTGTCACCCTGGCTGGAGTGTAGTGGCATCATCGTAGCTCACTGCAACCTCAATTCCTGTGCCCAGGCAATCCTTGTGCCTCAGCTTCCCGAGTAGCTGGGACTACAGGTGCACACCACCACATCTGGCTAATTTTTTCTATTTTTAGTAGAGACGGGGGTTTTGCTGTTGCTCAGGCTGGTCTCGAACTCCTGAGCTCAAACGAGCCTCCTGCCTCGGCCTCAGAAAGTGCTGGGATTGCAGGCGTGAGCCACCGTGTGTGCCCAGCTGTCACAAGATTTTGATTTCCAGAGATGTTTAATTCTTTGGGGTGAGATAGCAGTGGTTCCTTGATCCCCAACTGTCCCCTCTATTGCTGGGCATGGCAAGCTTTCTACCCAAAGTTGCACCGGCTGATTAAGTTGGTGTATTTTTAAAAACAGATCCAACCCGCATGTCAGAATAAAAATGGAACGTTCCCTGTGCTCTGTGACATTTCCCCCCAGACCACAGACGAGAGGGTTCAGCTGACGGACATCCGGCCCAGCAGGTGGTACCAGTTCCGAGTGGCTGCCGTGAACGTGCACGGGACCCGCGGCTTCACGGCCCCCAGCAAGCACTTCCGCTCTTCCAAAGGTCGGTCTTCCTGTCCTGCGCAGACAGGGCCGCGCCCTGCTCCCGCGCACATGGGGAACGCAGATTCTTTGGTTCCGTGTTCGCATGGATGGCTAGCAGGCGGGTGGCTTTTCTGTCCTTGGAGAGTGGGACCAGATGTGTTTGAAAGGACCTTGTAAATTGATGGCGAAGGGCATCACTGGGCTTTCACCTGCAAGGTGTCACCGAAGATAATATAAGCATTTTTTTATTTTTTAACTTTGAAGTGGTGGTGGGTTTCCATTATCAGCATCTGCTGAGTTTTTGCTTAAAGGTATTCTGCACCAAGCACCATTCCATTAATTTTCACTGACACGAGACGATACAGCCTTTCTTGAAATGATTGTTAAATCAAGTGTGAATGTACCTCTTACTTTGTTTCATAACGTCCACAATTTAAACCCCTCCTGAGTCATTTGATCAAAATTGATTGCTATAATGTTGTTCAGTTCCTATTTCACTGCTATTTTAAAATCTCTGTGGAATCAGATGAATACTGTACTGTATTTCTGTTTAGTTTAGTCTGTAACAAGTTGAAGTACATAATCTGACCAGATATTAATAATATTTTAGGATTATTTCTCCAATTGTGTCCATATGGCTGCACACCTTCCAAATTAATTACCTATCTGCTTGGCTAACCATCAAGATTGGGTTTCATAGATACAGATTAATCATGTTGTCCACTTACTAATCAGGACTTATCTTCTTACATGGAAGCTCATTTAAATTTATCTTAAACAAAATGCATTGTGATATTAATGAATAGTGTAAGACTTATAACATCAATCATTTATGTTCCTATGAAGGTTTAAACTGGCTGCTATAAATTGCAATTTCTGTTCCATGATTGGAAAAACATATATGTCTCAGTCTATCCAATTTTCACTGGGGAATATTGCTACCCTTTTCTGTGTATAATCATAAATGTCAAGTGGAAAACTTGCAATCAAAATAATTTAATATTTGGATTTTATTATAGGGCATGTCATAGATTTTTAACTTTCTTTTTACAAAATCATTTTAAGAAAAGAGAAAGTTGCTTTTTTCTTCAGGGAGGCAAGTACACTCATTAAACAACCTTTAAAGTGAAACTATAAATCAAGACATCAAACTTTGTCCTAAGAGTCTGTCTCCAGCTGGTCTGACAATTTAGAGAGGCAAGTGAAATCAATAATTAATATGGGTTTGGGAGGTGTCTTGAGAACTCTTCACCTTGGGTTTCATGGTTCAAATGCGATCCAGACACGTTGCGGTCAGAACGCGTTACCATCTGTTCAGTTGCCGGCAGGACGTGGGCTGGTGCTCTCAGAGCAAGCCTGCAATTCAGACATCAGACAGAAGTGGTCCCCAGCCCCTAGAGACAGATGTTGAATTAATTACCTATAAGAGCTGTAGCTCGTACTGCCTAGTGGAGGTGGGGAAGGTGGCTTTTCTCTCAGGATTCCTTACAGAGCATTGCTATCATGAGATCTTTAGGGTCGGGGCAGAGCTCTGTTGACAGCCTCCAGGGCTGGTCATGAAGGTGCTAACTGACAATGGGAAGGCCATGCTGTCTGGACATTTCCTAGCGTGTCTGAGCAACTTATTGTCTAGAATGAGAACTGCACCCCACACAGTTACATGGGCTTTTATTGAATAAAAATGCACCATTTGCCCTGAAATAGGAAAGTGTAATCGAGTCCGGGTGGAGCCCTGAAACGCCCACTGATTGCCTCTTGTTCAACTCAATGTCCACGTGATTCCTGCTGCAGAGCACAGAGCTCATCTGTACATTTTGAATTGTGGTTTAGAATAAATATATTAATAGTTTCATGAAAGAAATGAGGTGAGATCATGAAAGGAATCCCCATAGGACCAAATATTCCTGATCTTCCTCTGTTGGACAGAGGTAGTGCCTGGACACAGGTGTGCCTTCCTAACTCTGCTCACATTAGGCAGGTTTTATGTCATTGTGCACTTCTCAGAATGAGAAACCACTGATGTCTGACGAACACGGGGCCCAAACTTGTGAGTGGTCGAGTTAGAGTAAGGGTTGTGCAATTGGAAAAATATTTTTGCACTTGTTTACTTTTTTCCAGTAAGTTGGTGTTTAACCTTTTCTTGATGTTGTTGATATTTATGGAATGGGCTAAAAATACATATATTGCATGCTTAGTGTTGGAAATATGTATTGCTAAGTAGTGACTACCTATTACAAGATAGTATTTACAAGTTTGCTGAATTTTGTAAATAAAGTGTTCGCTTCTGGCCACGGAGACCACATCTATGTGTCAATATGGGTAAATGATAAAGAAAAGTTCCAATTTTGTGGATTGCATAAGGCAAAATCCAAATCCATTGTTTAGTATGTTGGGAAAAGCAGAGAAACATTTGTTTGGTCATCTAGAATTAGTCAATATCTGTTTGACATTGTGAAATCACATACTTTCAAGGAATCTTATGAAGAAAAATTTAAAAATCCAACTAAAATCATCAGTAACCTAACATATAATCTTTTAGTTATTATATTCACTTCCGTTCAAATTCAAAGCTCTTCCCCTATCCTTTTCTCCTTATTTCTCCATATGAGTAGTGTACGTTGCAAAGGGAAAGGAAGCAGACGGCATTGTTTTCACAGCACATAAGCATCTTGTGGATGTCATTCCATGCGTACATTACAGAGCATCAGTAACACTAGAACAGATCTCACTCGTGGTAATAAAGTCCCCTGCTGCTCCTTGGAGACCTGTGACTTTCTACTCTGCTCCACAGCGGTTCGGGTTGTGCCATCCATTTCCAGTGGGCCAGGCTTGGTTGTACATATGTCTTGAAACTATCTAAGAGCTGACAATTCGCCTGCAGTTGTAGCTTCAGCAGCTTTGCAGAGACTTATGAGTTCTTGTGTGTCTAGATGCTGCAGAGTGAATTGGTTTTTTTTTTTTTTTTTTTTTTTTTTTGGGCAAAGGAACATTATCCCAACTGCTAAGTCTGGAAAGAAAAAAAAAGGCTGAAATATTACTAGAACCAACCTTCTACTTAATTGGAAAATTTGTGACATAGCTGTATCATTTCTTTTACAATATAACAGCACTTGATGACAGTTACATACCTTAAGAAGTATTCCTAGGATGCACTTCAGTGGGAAGTGTAATCAACAGACATCAGTAGTAGCAATCAAAAAAAGTAAAATCAACATTTATTTTCTTGAAATACGCATTGTTCCTCTGTGTGTGTGTGTGTGTGTGTGTGTGTGTGTGTGTGTGTGTGTGTTTATGATTATATGTAATGGTCGTTCTCTTTTTGGCCCTTGCATGCTAGTTAGTTGTTCTTTTAACACGCAGAGATGGGTTTCTGTTTATAATAAATAGCGTCGTCTGAAAACCTAAAGCAGCCAGCCTCACAAAAAGTGGTGGAGTTTCTCCCGGGACAGGCAGAAGTGGTCCTTTCCCATGAGATTTCATGTCAGTGCAATAATAGACCTGCATTTCTCCACGGGTGATAAGTGATTTTGCTTGTCACTTTACCCAACGTAGGCTCAAAGTCATTCCATTGTACCAAACCTTTGTGCCTGTTACTTTGTCATTTGTGGCTTCAAACACAAGAGGTTAAGTGATGAAACCTGAAATCTGTCTTGCTGAAAGCCAACTGTTCCATCTTTCCTTGCTGAAAGCACCACAAATGATCGTCAATAGAAAGAACTGCTTTTCTCCAAGGCTGAAGTTGGATTTACATACTAAATAGTCAAAGGCCTGTGATGTGAATCCTACCCTCTCCCCCGGTGCTCCTGAACTAGTGAATTAAACCCTCTGGTCCTCAATTTCCTCATCTCTAAAATGAGGGCAGTAATGCCAACATTTAGTCAACAAAATATAACCATATGTTTATAAAACTAGAAATAAACAATGCTCATTTCAAGTTTCCTAAAGATAATGGTATTGCAGTTTTCGAAATTCTCCCAGCTGGGGGTGTGCAATCTATGGCCCGCTGCCTGTTTATGCAAATAAAGTTTTATTGCAACACGGCCACACTTGGGTGTTTACATATCATCTGCTGGAGATTTTGAGCTATGAGGGCAGAGTTGAACGGTTGTAGTCGGTACTATATTGTTCATAAAGCCTAAAATCTTCATTGTCTGGACCTACACAGAAAACGTCTGTCAGTGTCTGCTCTAGACTGTTATGAAGAACACTTTCTCCACTAAAAGGCTTTGCATTTTTACTTTCTGCAGGGATATTGACCCTCATTGTGATGACGGAATATAACATATACAGAGTGTGGCACTTGTAGGTGTATATTGTCAGAGCCTCAACTTTCTCTTTTTCCCCTCATTTTCATTCCCACTCTGTTTTCTGCCACCAGTTACACAAATGACCTTGGACATGTTACTTCACCTCTCTGACCCCTAAGACTCACACCAGGAAAAAAAGAGAAGAAAAGTGAAATAAATTGTAGAATCTCTTACGGCTCTGTTATAACATATCTGTCTTTCTCTCTTTCTGTCTGTCTATATATGTCTATAGATGTATGTGTGTGTGTATATTTCACATGCAAATATCCAATTACATTAGAAAATTCTAATACAATTAAAGCATCATGTAAGTTGAAAGAAAAGATTTTGTGTAATTCAACCAAGTGAATGTGCCTTATTTCATAGCGTAGGGAACCATTTCTTAAGGCAGAGAATGGCTTAAACTTGGAAGTATGTTAGGATTGACTGAAATACTTCAGATTAGATAAACCAAACTGATCCTCTTTTAGCTGAACCCTATAGTAGTGAGTAAGTGGATAAATGAATGGCTAGTTTGCACAGGACAATGGGGGCAATAAATAGGTGATGGCCATAAATTCCTTTTGGTTTTTTAATTTAATATTGATTGTTTTGGGGGAGGAAGAGATTGGGGAGATCTCTTCTTAATAGTGGAAGAGCACCATCTCGATATTGTAAAAACTCAAAATTGGCCTTAGTTTTGAGAACATATAAAGCAAATATTATTAATTCATATTTTAATAGCATTATTTCCTCATATGTTGTTTTCATAACTTATGTTCTTTCATATTTTATAACATTTCATGAACTAGATGATATTATTCTGGAATATTATGATCACATCTAAGATATAAGAAAGATTTTCCAGGGAAATAAATAATGACATAACGAACGAAGCAGATTAAGGAAAATGATGAAATACTTAGCACTAGTTGACCTTTTTAAATGTTAACATTTTTTTAAAGAGGAGATGATTTTGAGCTTTTCCTTTTGAACCCAGAATACCCAGAAAATTCATGTGACTGCTTATTTTCAGCATACAGAGATTCAGGTGCATCCCTGAGAACATGTATGGCTGTTCTTTTCTTTAGGTATTTTAATTTTTGTCTTGCCTTGAAGCGATGACTCCCTTGCCAACGAGGTTCCCTGTCGAGAAAGGTCTGTAGCTTCCTTCTGTAGGTTAGGGATGGAATCCAATGCCAGAGGAAGGGGTGTCACTTTAATTCTCTTACTGCAAACTGGGAATAACCACTCCTTTTATTTTGCAATTCATTTTATGATCTTGTTGTGGTTTAGCAATTCCGATTGACAAGGGTTTAAACCTGAAACTGAAATATCCCTTTAAAAATCAAAGCTACATTTAAAAGAAGCCTGTCATCCATCCATTCATTCATTCATTCATTCATTCAGCAAATGTTTACTGGGCACCTATGGTGTGCAAGCTGCTCTGCCCGATGGTGGAAACATGGAAATGAGCAAAACAGAAACTACTCCACTCGTGGAGATTTCATTATCGTGAGTGGAGGCAGGCAGCAAGCAAAGTGTGCGATAAGCCGGTTGGTAATAAGGGCTTTGGAGAATAACAGAGCGGGAGAAAATCGGGGTGAAATGTGCTTTAACCAGTGGAGGGAAGAGCATGTGGCTATTGTGCATAGGGTGGCCGGACCTGCAGTAGGACAGGAGCCAGTCGTGGGGCTACCGAGGGAACGCGTTCAGGCAAAGCCAGTGGAAAAGCCTCAGTAGCATCCTGGCTTTCCTCCCCAAGGAACAGCGTGGGAACCTGTGTGGCTGGTGCCAGGGGTGGCCGGGACTCAGGGAAAGGAGGTAGGTGTGCAGTGGGACTTGCAGGAGACCGCTAGCACTTTTACTCTGTGTGAAAGCTTCTGAGCAGAGGGCGGCACGGCCGGGTTCACTGCTGCGTGCAGGGCAGGCGCCGCGGAGGCCGCGTGGAGCCAGGGTGCGCTGTCAGGAAACCTCCGCAGTGAGGGGGACAGGTGCTGGTGGCTGGGCCCAGGCCGTCAGAAGAGGGGAAAAGCTGTTAAATTCCACATATATTTTGAAGGTGGTGCTAACACGATATGCTCAAGGGATATGAGTGGAAAATAAACGTATGACTTCAAGGCTTGGAGCTGGAGCCCCTGGAAGGAGGAATTTCCATGTACCGAGCTGGGGGTGTTTGTGGGGGCTGTGTGTGCAGGGGGCGGGTGTGTGGGGGTCATGATTTTGGTTTGGGACACTTTACTTTTGAGATGCCTTTGAGACCTCCAAGTGGAGCTGGCTGGAAGATTTTTGAATAGCTGAACCTGGATTTAGGGGTGCTGTCTGTGTCCAGACATCAGTTTGAGAGTCATCGGCACAAAGATGCTTTTAGGGCTGTGACACGGGGCAAGATCCCTGCGGAGTGAGCGTCCAGGAGAAGAGAGGAAGCCCCCGAGTTCCGTGCAGAAGTGGGCTGCTCTCCTCTTTAGAAAGGAGGGGACCTGGAGGAGCCGTGGGGTGTGCGGCTGAGAAGTGGCTCCCATAAGACGGAAGGAAAATCCCGTGGACAGAGTTGACCACGAAGCCTAGCGAAGGCTGCGCTGTAAAGGCAAGGAAACGATCAGTGGCATTGATGACGTTGGTTAATCGGTATCGGTGATCAGAGGAGGACTCCCCTGGCGCTGCTGAGCCCCATGGCAAGGACATCGGCGCTCCGGTCCCCGCAGGAGGACCAAGCGTCTCCTCCTCGCGCGGAACTCAGTGGTGTTCGTGCCTCTTGGCGCGTGGCCAGCTCGTGCCATACTTATCACCTCCTGGCCTGCAGATCATCTCCTTCAGAATTACCTGTGTGTTTTACATGAAATGTGCATGTCTCTGGGCCCCAGCTGCACTCAGGGTCAGCATATCCCGGTATAAGCCCTGCGCGTGCCTGGAGATTCCCCACATTGCCTGTTTGAGCACTGCTTGGTTGACAGCATCACGTGATCCGCTTACCCTTAGCCCCTGGCCTAAAAAACAACTGTAAGCTTTCTTATTTTAAAAAATGAAGGAAGTAACCTAACTAGGCCCCCAGACATTATAGATCATAGAGAAGAACAAGAAATTAAAAAAAAAATTCATATTTCCATCATTCCAAAACCACAAGGGATGCTGAGAGTAAAAACAAAAGGATTTTTTTCCCCTCCAGACTTCATTTATATCATGTTAGATGTAACTTCTCTGCACCTCTGATGCAGATGCTGTTATAATTAGAATTATTGACAGCGTTTTCCTGGGAAGGCGACTTGAAATTGAAACCATCTGTAAATCATCTGTGGGGAGCGGCGTCTCCACTCGCTCAGTTTGTGGCAGAAAATGAAGTAAAGACCCTGTAGGTTTGCTCACTTTAGTCTTCCTCGCACGCATGCTTTAAATGGAGATTTGTGGGGTGGTAATTCCAGCACCTAATTTCTCTCTTGACAGCTGAGAAGGTTCTGGCTTAGGAGACAAACCAGAAATGGTAAAATTACAGAAATGGGTATTACCCACAAGTCATCCAATTTGTAATGTGGATAAAAAATGGTGCAAGTTTTCTTTTTTTCTTTTCTTTTTCCCTGATCTCTTTTTGTTGCTCTTAGCTGATGCCAATATCCATCACTACAGGGTCACTAAGCTGAAAACAGTTCCTTGTGTCAACTAGATTTCTAGCTTTCTCTTTTTGGAGTTTTCAAGGGTGAGTCTGCTTTGCTTACTGACTTAATGTCAATTCACCTGCATTAAATTTTACTACATTTTACGGAAATGTATCCATTTCAGTACAGCAAAAATCTGGCTGGGCTGCAGTAGTGTGGAAATGCCTGGAGGATCCTTCTAGACTACAAATTTGTTGGACCAAACAAATTTATGCTACTGTTTTGCAGACTATATTTTCATTTGAGGCTTAACGAGGGGACCTTACTTAACCCTTCTTTTCCACTTTTCCGCATATAAAAAGCGATGCTTCCTGAGTGACCATGTTGTCATTACAGGCTCAAAGATGGTTTTGTCATTGTCCTCGGTAGCTGAGTTACATGTTTGTCTTTCCACTGGATTTCAGACCCATCTGCCCCACCTGCACCGGCTAACCTGAGGCTCGCAAACTCCACCATAAACGGTGATGGGAGTGTGACTGTCACGGTCATTTGGGATGTCCCCGAGGAGCCGGACATCCCTGTGCATCACTACAAAGTGTTCTGGAGCTGGACAGTCAGCAGCAAGTCTCTCATTCCAACGAAGAAGAAGCGGAGAAAGACTACAGATGGGGTAGGTGGGGACGGGAAGGAGAGGGTCGCCCTTCCTGCAGGGGCTGTTTGAACTCGAGACAACCGGTCTGACAAGGGGCTCTGCTGAGCTGAGAGAAGGAATGGATGCAGGAAAGCTTCCTGTCATGTTCGTTTTGACCGAGGAAGTTCAGCATTCCAACTGTTTTGCCTTTTACATTTGAGGCAAAAATAATAGAATTTAGTCCATTAACGTACTCTTATCTAAATGGCAGCCACAACTCCAGAAATCAAAAGAACGCTTTCAATTATCCCCATCCTACCTGTCTAGCCACAGAAAATGATATGGAATGAGAAATGTGCTTTCTATTTAGGTCTTTTTGTTTTTGTGTTTGTGTTTTTTTTTTTTTTTTGGCAAGATCCTTGTAAATGGAAGACCAAGTGTTCATGGCTTTTCTGTTGAAAGGTGTTTCCATCTGTAATCGAATCAGCGGACAGTAAACAACTTAGAAACAGCATGTTTGACGGTATATTGATTAAAAGAATCTAGAATGGTTTATTCTTCAGATGCCAAGAAATAGTCTTCATTGAAACATTTTCTGCCATGAGATTTCTATGACTGCAAATATCTTGCATCAATTGAAATGTTTGGTGCATTAAAAAGAGCTATTCAGTTTCCTTTTAGTGTATATTCATTTATTTTATGATTATACAATTTACTTAAACACATTTCCCCTTAATTTAAGAAGTCAAGTCTCATGGATAGATAAATGTTTAAAAATGAAAAGACAGCAAGACTATATTTTTAAACTAAGGATTCCAATATCTGTGCCACTCTCTTTATATATATTATATGTAGAATTATAAAACATCTTCAAAAGTCCATATCATTGATATGTAGCTGTCATACTATTTTCATTTTATTTTTTAAAAATTTTCTGACAGTTCCATCTTTTACGTTGAAGGGTTTTGCTACAAGTGATAATGGTAGTGCATGCTGACCTCATGAGTGGAAAGAGCTGAAATTGGGGAACGACAGCAATCTAGGGCAAAGAGTGACTGGATGAAATGTTAGTAGGGTCCCTCACCCAGACCCCTGCTCAACACACGATGACAGAAAAATCTTCACACATTTTGTCAGGTTGATTTTTCTTATAGCTTTTGGTGGAAATTTGCTCATAGAAGATATAGACTAGGTAGCAAAGAAATACAATTCATGCTGATTCATAATTTTTCCAGGTATGTGGCAACATAAACCTCTGTTAATTTGCTATAAACAGCTCTCTTTTCTCTGCGAGGTGGTACCTCAGACAGCAGCGATCAGCATGATTCATTTCCGTGCTACCTGAGAGCATCCAAAAATTGGATCAGGAGCATTATTTTGAAAATAGATTTGAAGTTTATTTTGATCCACAGTAGAACTGGATTTTCAGATCCTAAAGATGCAGAAAAGTGTTTGATCTTAGGAAATTAAAGACATACCTAAGCCAGAAGTTGGTATGCCGTATGATGCCATAGAAGATTTTGCAATGACCATGAGAGGCACAGAAGGTTTGTAATGGAGCTTGGGCGTATTCTTTTAATTTCCAGTTTCAAAATTCTGTGATCCTGGAGAAACTTCAGCCCGACTGCGACTATGTCGTGGAGCTGCAGGCCATAGCATACTGGGGCCAGACACGCCTCAAGAGTACCAAGGTATCCCTTCATTTCTCGTCCACGGGTGCAGCCAGCAACAGTAAGTAACAGACGTGTCATGTCTCCCAAGCCGACTGTGACACGTCACCTCTCCCAAGCCCCCCAGCACACCAGGGCACACAGAGGGACAGTGAGGTTTTGATTCAGAATTATTATATGGTAAATCTTCTTACCCATAAACATGTAACTATACTGTTTGAACTGTTATGTGCAAAATAGCTTGACTTTTGAATTCTTTCATACGATTTTTATCTATTGTAAGTGTGGCATTTTGGTGTTGCAATGGAAATTTAACAAGAAAACTAATATGTATGTCATTCCAACAGATCTGCTGTTTTTATATTTATGTTGTTTGTACACATACATACTTGTTTGTAAAGATAATACATACAAACTGTTGTTTTCCTTCTAAAAACATGGCACACCCATTTTTCCTGGTAGTCCGCAGTGGTCTTAGTTATTCCTGGAAAGACTACCTTATACTTCTTTGACTGAAGTTACTAAATCATTTCCATGTTGGTTTTTCTTGTTTCCATCTTTTCTTACCTTTCTTACCTTTGCCATAAGCCTAGCAAGAGGAGAGTCTTATACGACACTCATATCTGAGTCAGAAAATAAGTTACTTCAAGTTTCTGGCTTTGTTGAAAAGTGGACACCGGTCAGAACTGCCATGCAGAGGCGCCGAACGTCAGTTCAGGGACCTGGGGCAGGTTAAAAGGGAGTCGGAGGGAGAAAGCCAGGCGTCTGGGGCTCCAGGAATGTTGATTCCTTAGGCCAGCAGGACCCTGTGGTAACGTCTGCTTCCGATCAGGGCAGGAAGCCTCATTCGGAAGGGGAAGAAGAATGTGTTAGAGGTTTGTTTGAATTTAGGGAAGGCAGTTCTGGTCCACAGAGTTAGATGCAGTGACTGCTCCTAACTATCTTCCACCACCTGGAAGAAAAGTAGGATCCAAATGAGCAGGTTTGTTTGAAATGATGCTTTAAAAAAGTTCTAGAGACAGCAATTCCTGTTTGAGAAATAGTTTCTTTGTAGATTAAATGGATTTGAAATGGGCTATTTTTATGGGAGTCTGGGTACAATGTAACTTTTAACTAAACATTTTCATGGAAATATATCTATGCATCTAGTAACTTCATTCATGTTTTAATCCAGTCATCCGTCTAGTCATCATGTTGAAATTGAATGCCTATGAATTATGACACTACTGTGCCTAATGCTGGGAATACTACACAATATTATACATGTATACACTATATATTATATGTGCCAAATATATAGACTATATATACACTGTATAAATGTATATATGTCTCATAATTTTCTATAGAATATAAATACTGTATGCACATATGTATATATGTACACCCTATGCATGTACACATGAATGCACACATTACATATATGCATATACATACACATAATCGTACACACACACACATATACACACACACATTATTCCCAGCACTAGATGTATTTCAATCTCTGCCTTAACAGTGCCTAATTTTGAATTTGGGAGATAAATATGTAAAATGATTGCACGAAGATCCCTGGGTGGCATGCACAACCACAGAAACAGCGGAAGCAGAAATAGCTAACATGGAGAGGCACGTCGTTCCTCACGGAGTCCTGAGGAGTGAGTGGTCCGTGGGCTCACAGGGCACGGGTATTGTTGCACACACGTGCAGCAGCCCTATGCGTGCAAAGAGATGAGAAGTGCAGTGTGTGGGCAGAGAGCTCGGCACAGGGGAGGGATGAGGGGGTTGGGAGACCTTTCTCTTCCCTGAGCTCTCATTGGGTTGCAGGGATTTAACAACCATCCGCCTGCTAGTGGCTGCCACCCTGGCCACTCCCTGGACTCCAGAGTCCTATATTCAGGTGTTCAGCCTACTCAACACCTCCACGTGGGCCGCTGGCAGGCATTTCAAACGTTACACGTCCAGACAGAGCTCCGGACTTCCCCTCACACCTGTTCCTCTCCCAGGCTCTCCTGTCTTGGTAAATGGCTCCAACATCCACGCGTTTGCTTGAGCCAAAGATCCAGAAGTCATTCTTCATTCTTCTGTCTTTTCTTTCTCTCCAGAAATGGAATTCTTCAGACAGTCTTTTTGTCTCTAATTTTAAATTCTATGTGGGATCTCTCCAACTCTTTCCCTTGTTTGGGCCACTATCATCTCTTTCCTGGAAAATTAAAACAGTCTCCTAATTAGTGTTCGTGTTTCTGCTCTTTCTTTAATATTCTTTCTTTGTAGAGCTGGCAAAGTATTCTTTAGAAACTACCCAACTAATTACAGATTTCTCTCTTTTATGAGTTCCCATCTCAAGAGAGCCAGCAAATTATCTTCTCTTTTCCCTTCTCCCAAAACTTCCTCCTTCTCTGCTTTCCTCCTTTTTCCTCCCCAGCTTCCTTCTCAGACCGAAATCCTTTAAACCTCTCTTCATCCAGGACCTGTCTTTTCCTACTGGTGGTGGGGATCTCACCCACTGTGTAAAATGAGTGTGTCTCTTTAGTCTCCTGGTTCTTCCAATAAACAACATTCTTTCCCCGTTAGCAATTGGTGTGGGATTGCAGATTCCCACAGTTTAATGTGTGTTTATTCCCAGAACCCAGAGTGAGGAGGGAAAAACCCCAACCTCAACTTGTCCTCTTTGAGGTTACATTATCTAGAGCCTCATTGTGGTCCAGGCCACAGATGGAACTTCTGTGGGACCCTGGGTCTCGTCCACACATGTGCAGCTTTCTCACTCCTCCTGGGGCAGCCCCACATGGCCCTGTTAGCTCAGGGAGATCTACTTTCATTATCCTCTCTCAAGGATGATTGTAAACTTTCCTCTCTCCTTTAAGCTGCATTGCACAGTCTAGTCTAAATCCCTGCCTCTTATAAGCTGTGCAATCCTCCATGAATATAAACATATCTGTCCCTATGCCCATGCTTCTCTTCTCCTGTCCCCTGTATTGTGAGGTCGAGGCATCCTTCCCTCTGCGTATGGTGGACCATCTCTTCCCAACTCAGATGCCTGCATCCACCGAAGTCAAATCTCTTCTAGGTTGGAGACACGGATTTCTACCTGTGTATCCGCAGCACCCATCCCAGTCCTGGGCACATCATCACAGCACCACAAATATTTGTGAAGCCAAATTAGCCAGCTATTCCCTCTTTTGCTTATACCCTCAACCTACTCCTCTCTCTCCTGGCCAGATCTGCTCAGCTTCCAATTCTAAAACAATTCTTTCCTTAAAGTCTGGTTTCCTGCTAGCTACCGTCTTATCTTTCCCCTTTCCATATGTTGCTCAAGCATCTGCAGTCTATTTTTCAATCTCACTTTTTCACTGAATCTGCTCCTGCTGAATGTTTTCCATTCCCAACTTTATTGCCCCTTCCTGATGCATTTGTCCTCATTTAACTGCACTCACCCCCTTGCTACCTACACCTTGACTCTTGTATATTTGACTCCCAAATGTCCTGATTCCTCTCAGACCTTTGCTCAGTTTTACTTGTGGGGTCTCCTTCCTCCACCCAGCTCTTGGTCTCTGGTCCTCTCCAGAGTTCCATCTTATCCACTCTGACAGCTTTGTCACTACCTACTCCAGGGTCATTCCCGATGGCTCAGCTCTAGCCTTGATTTCTCTGCTAATACTGGATTTCTCTAGGTTGTCATTGTCCATATCTGAATGTCACACAGGCATCTCCAACTCAATATGCTCCACGTTAGACTCACACCCTCCACTGACAAAGCCTGATGTCCCCATGCATTTATTGTCACCACTGGGGTTACTGCTGGCCAGAAACCTGGGAGTCTTTGTTCACTGCCTCCAGTTCCCTTTAGTTCATTTCTAGGTCCTGCAATTTTTGTCAAGACCTGCAGTTTCCTGACAATTCCAAGAACATAGGAAGAATGCAATAAGTGTTTTAGCTCAGCTGAATGCAACCATCTGTCCATTCAACCACCTCTATCCCACACTCTAACACTACAGCTTTCTAAAGGTTCCCATAGATTCGTCTTGTATGGTCATGAGTACAAAGGGAAGGGACAATGAAGTGACCTTCAGTCTCAACTTCCAGCAACCAAGGTGGTTCATCTCTTACAGGCTGTTTGCATATTTTAACTATGTCCTCCGAGAGTTTGCATTTTCACTTGGTTGACCATTCCAGAGGAATTCTCTTCACTGGTGGGAGTTTCTAGCCAGGTGGGAAGACACTGGAATCATGGCAGTTAAATGAGAGAAAGAGGGCCCTACCTGTTTGACTAGTTGAGTCTCAATACTAAGACTTTTTTCTAGTCATCACTTAAAATTAGATAATGTCTTGCCTAACCAATAAGACATGTGACAGTTAACCTATCAAAGGCCACTTTATCCTTAGGACTAATTCCTCTCACCTAGATTCAGAAAAGTAATAAAAGAAAAGTAAAAAGAAAAAAAAAAAGAAGTCATAGTGCACAGTACCTGTAGTAACACATATTATTTGGGTCCCAAATTATTGTACAGAAGCAACTGGCTTTACAACAGATTATGCAAGATATAGCTGAATGTTTGTCAGGATTTTATATCCCAATGTTGATATATAATCTCATAAACACCAGTACATGACTTTTGTAAGAACACTGTATATTTCATCATCAACCAACTAGAAGTAAAGAATAATTACAACTTTATAGTATAAGCAAGGGAAATTATATTTTATAGGAAGGAGAGTAGTAAATGTCAGCATATAAATTATTTTTTGAATTATATTTTTCCAGGTCTGCAGGCTGCTAGGTGTTTCAGTGATAAATATTTTTATGTAAGCGAAGGCTGAATGTTCATGCAGTTTTATGAAAGAGTCCCTTGAAGGGAATAAGATGTAACGCTGTCTTTAATGGAAATGTAGCTTGGTTTTTTTGGAGGCAGGAGGAATACTTTCAAGGTTGACAGTTTCCAAGTGTTTTATATTTGCCTCATGGAACTGGAATATTTTTCTAGCTCTCCAAAATATGAATGAAGTGGAGATAAAATGCTGTAAATCTCTTGATCTGTAAAATTAATCAAAATTTGGATGTTTGAAAAAATAGTATACATATTTGATTGTCTTAACTTTTATGACTATCAAAGAGCATAAATCAGACTTCATACCTTTTCAGAATAGGGTAGATATGATTTTATTCTATTTCTGTTTACTACAGAAAGTGGAGGAGGCTTTCTTGTAAAGTCAGGGATATGCTCCTAGCACTGAAGTCTGCACGCTATCTATTGTTTACCCAAGGCACGTATCAGCAGTACCACTTGTTGTTGGAGTCCTGCTCTTGAATCATTTCAGTAAAGCAATAATGGTTCAATCTTGAGATATATTAAAAAAACATTCTTACAACTATAATTAAAGATTACAGTTTGCATGGGATATAAAATAAAGTAGGAAGACAAGATGCATGTGGAGTTTAAACATAACATCTAAACTTCTGTGTTGGTTATCCACTGGAGAGTTCTCAATATCACAGATTATTAAAGAAAGGGGAAACAAAAATGGGCTTGTGAAAATTTTAGGTCCTTAATCAGTTATGTGATAAAGACTTTGGGTGAAACCAGGAGGATTCTTCAACTCCACGATGGTGTCAAGGAGGTGACGGGTTTGGGCCAGGAGCCCTGTGAGTTTTCCATGTCTGGTTCCTCCCCCTCCCCTGGCCTCTGAGTTCCCTGTGCTCTTGGTATTGGCTCTCTGCAGGGTTGTAGTGGACCTCAGAAAGTAGTAGCCTAGAAAGTGTTTCTCAGTTATCCAAACATTGATTTGAACTCCTTAAACAAAAATATTTAAATATAAATCTGACTAAAATAAGCGTCCATTCTCTTTTCATCACATCCACTGGATGGACAAATTCGTGGGCAGGCCAGCGTAAGGAGAAAGTGACAGTCGGTCTTTCGTGAGAGCTAATTCCTCTTTCTCAGGCGTCTGCAAACTATGGCCCACCGGCCAAATTAAGCCCCCGCCTGATTTTGTAATTAAGATTTTGTTGGCTCAGGGCTACATTTATTTACATATCATTTTCATATCACCTCCGACTGCTTTTAAGCTACAATGGCAATTAAGTAGTTGGGAGAGAGACTGGCCTACAAAACTAAAAATATTTACTATCTGGCCCTTTATGAAAAGTTTACTGACTTTGTTTCATAGGATGGCTGTATAAATATAAAATAAATATCAAAGCTCACCAACCAAACCAAAGCCCACCAGAAACACACCTGGACTCAGAAAGTTATGTTTTTGGTTTTTTTTTTGTCCTCCTACAACAAAGGAGATTGTACCCCATGTTTGAATCCCATGTCAAAGGATTACTGTACTGACATAAATAAAACACCCTGCAGAGCCCCAGGTAAATAAACATTTGGTCACAGAGCCATGAATTCATAGACTTGTTCGTTTCCCTTCTTCCAATACATATTAAGCAACTACTGTGTGTGTTTCCGAGGTAGGCAGTGGGCATCCAAGGAAGACTGGGACAAGAGTCTCTTTCTAGAGAGTTCTAAATTGAGGTGGAGAAACAAATTAAGGGAAAAAATATTGAAAGCTGAGAAAATACAGGCTCACTAAACAGCTGTTTGTTTCCATTTACTTTGGGAAATCTTCACCAGGGAGAGCTTACGGGAAGTTTTGAAGGACAAGGAGGGTTGTTCTGGGGAAAAACAAATAGTGCGGTACCTTCCGAGCTAAAGCAATCAGGAGTGTAGGCAGGAAGGAGCCCACCAGATTTCAGGAATTAGGAATGGCACGGGAGGGGAAGATACAACTAAATTAAAACAGAAAAACAAACAGCAAACTAAAACTAGAGCCCGTTCATGACCCTAAACAGCAGCACAATAAGAAGTGACCTCACTTAAGAATAAACGTCAGAATTGCCCGATTCAAACAAATATTTCTTGGTATTTTGTTTTATAGCAGCTTATCTCTGTCTCTCATTGGATATGGTATATTGGGGTTTGGGGTCCTTCTTACTCACTGTTACATTGTCCTAGCTTGGCGATGAGTGTGTCTGGAATATATTTTTTAAATGGGCAATGGGGAAAAAAAAAGTTCATGTTAAAAAAATACAATAATGAACATGTGAACATGTTCTCACCTCCTCCTTCCTGAAGTTTATTCACAAAATGCCATCTCACACTGCAACAATTGTGCTTCTATGACTCGGTTCATCTGGAAGTTTTTGGCCACCTTTTGAAAGAACAGACACTGTGACTTGTCAGATGTACGCACTTCTGCCGGGCAGGCGCCCTCAGTGGAGCCCGCTCAGTGTGCGCTGTAATCGTCGCGGTGACGTCTTCTGAGGCTTCAAGAGCCCCTCATGCACAAAACCTGTATATCTCCAGCTTCTAGCCCCAGTTCCTGGCTCCTGGGAAGTGCTCGTACACGCTCACAGAAAGAGCTAATGAGTGAATGTGCTCTGACATTCCATCGCCCAATACAGTGTGCCACTGCCATTGCATTGCATTTCCTTTCCTGGGGATTTTAATACTTCAGTCTATTATCTGTCAGAGTCTGAATGTCTGTCACTAACCTGAACTGCACTCAGATGGGCTGCTGAGTGCTGAGACTGAAGGTGGCATTGTCAACTGGGTCAGTGCAATTTGTGCTCTGAACTACCAATTGGACAAAGTTGAACGGAATTTCTGTTTAGGGACTTCCATACTTCTGTGAAAAGCTAGCTATTGTTTTCATGAAATGGTATTTTAATATTATTTTGTTTATTTCCTTCATAACTGTAAAAAAATCTATCTATAATGAGACACCATTTATACTTATTACTATGTTTGAACATCTTAAGTCATAAATATACTTATTCAATTATATTTTCAAGCCCGGTGAATATATATCGATTACCAATTTAAATCCTAGGGATTACATGTAATATGCTTTTAGTATTCCGGCACATTTTTAAAGGGAATTTCAACACATTTTTAACTGGAGCATGAAAGAATATACAGTTACATCACCTTTTACTTTAAAAAACAGGTGCCGATAGGAATAAAAAACAGGATGAAATTAAGTACACTGGGATTAATATCAGGTTATCCAGTTATGCTTAACAACTACATTAGAATGTTATACTTTGTTGCAGAAGAACAGCTTGGGAAAAGCAGAAAAGGTGGGATTCCAATGCAGCCCCCTTTTCAAAGAAGACGGCCGACCCGCCCGCTGGAGGTCGGAGCTCCGTTCTTTCAAGACAACCAGCTGCAGGTCAAAATCTACTGGAAAAAGACAGAAGGTACACAAGCATTTGTTGCTTATTTGGTATTTGCTTTAAGTAGCACAGTGATGTAAAGATATTTTGAAAAAGTAAATGTTAAGCCACAGTATTGATATTAAGGCAAATGGTCGATGAACAAAACACTTAAATGCCTTTTTTAAAAGTGCCTCACTGTACTGAAGTCTGAATGGGTCGATGTTGGTTCTCATAGTTGGAAATCAGCAGCAGTCAAGTGCTTAAATGTTTTAATTTCTGGGTGTTGGCCTATCTTCATTTCTTTCCCAGAAGGCTGATCTTGTGTCCAAAACACTCAAATCATTCATTATTGTAAGCTGTAATTTTTATTCTAAATTATTTTTTATTTAAAAAAAGACCTATAATACAGATAATTTGGAAAATAGAAAAAAAGTCACCTATCATCTCAATATCATATCCTGGAAACAGCATTTTGGTGGATTGCCTTTCAGAAGTTGTGTGTGTGTGTGTGTGTGTGTGTGTGTGTGTGTGTGTGTGTGTGTGTGTGTAGATATATGCACATATTTCTGTATAATATTATAAGAGCTGCTGTATTATCATGCATTTTTCATAACATTTTTTCATTGCTGCTTTGGATGGATATATCCTAATGTCATAGGACATGTCATTATTCCAGTTCAATGAAACATTTAGGTGACTTTAGAATTTCCATTTCTAATTAAAGCTGAAATGAACATTTATCCTTAGGATAGATTCTTTTTGTTTGTCTGAACATTCATCTTTAAGTTTTTTTGTTCATTTTCTTTACTTTTAGAATATTTATTTTTTCACTATTAAAATAGTACTTTTAGAATTTATTTAACATACATTTTTTATCTTCTCACTTATGTATTTTAAAAACATAAGCAAAATAGATTGTTTCAAGAGTTTGGATTTTAAAATTCTCCTCATTCTTCTTAAGTTCTATTTCATTCAGGGTATTCATGACCCTTGTGCCATAAAGTATGTTAGTATTGGAGCAGTTCTTCCAGAATTTTCTTTCAAGCTGCTAAAATCCATTCTGCAACTAAGATAACATTACCATTTATATTCATATATTTTATGCCTATAATATGTTAATCAAAGTTAAAGTTCCTTCATTCAATATTTATTAAATTAAGAATATATTAATATTATATGTCCATATTAAAATTAATGATTCTATAATAAATATTAAATGATAAAATTTGATCAATTGTATTTACCAATTTAAATTAAAATTGTCTATCAATAAATTGACAAAGTATAACATTTTATTAATAATATTAAAAAGTTAAACATTGAATGTAATGAAATGAAAATGTAAACATCTACTATCAAAAATGTTAACATCTCCAGCATACAAGAATAACCACCACCATCCTGAGTTCTAAAACTCAAGATTTGTTTTGGCTGTATTTGATAGTTGTCAAAATGGAATCATCCAGTTCACAATGTATTTGGCTTCTTGCACTGAGCATTTTATGTGACAAACTAATCCATTCTGTTGCATGAAACAATGATTCGTTCATTTAAATTGCTGCCCAGCAGTCCCTGATATACCTCAGTGTATGTATTCTTTCAGCTGGTGCTGGAGATTTACTTTGTTTCAATGTTGGGCTATTACCAGTAGCACTGCTATGAATACCCTATGAGCACATGTGTTTTGTTGCACATGTATATACATATTGTCCCCCTAGAGGTGAGATTCTTAGGTCAGAGTCTGTTGAGCTTTAGAATACATGAATAGTTTCCCAAAGTGGTTGCACCGATTTACACTCACCAGCAGAGTACGATATTTCCAGGTGCCCCACATTTTCTCTGCCATGTGATATTTTCCATCTTTTTAGGTTTAGCCATTCTGGTATGTGCATAGTGATACCTCATTAAGTTTGCATTGTTCTGATCCACAAGGAGTTGAACACCTTTTCATAAGTTTGCCGTATCTCCTTTTTTTTGAAGTACTCTTTCAACTCCTTTGCCAGTCTGTCCTGCACGAGTTCTTCATATATTGTATATGTGAGTCATTTGTTGGTTTCATGTATTGTGAGTATTTTCTTCCACTCTGATCCACTCTTGCATTTTTAACTTTCTTAGTGATTCTTACTTTTAGAGATGATCAAAGTTCATCATGCTGCTTCCTTTAGGTTTCGTGCTCTCTGTGTCCTGGTTAAGAAGTTCCTATTTATATGAAGGTCACAAAGACACTTCTTGTCTTCTAAAAGCTATATTGTTTCACCTTTCATTCTTGGGCTGACTTTTACCCAGAATTGAGTTTTGTTATAGGAGCCAACATAGGGAGACAATGTCCTTTTGCAAAACCCTCCCGATTGCCTTCTCTGACTGATGCAGCATCATGTATTTAAAAATGATTATTTCCCCAATTTGGCTCTACCGTGCCAAATTTGCCGCTAATCAAGTATGTATGTGCAGGTTAATTTTGGACAGTCATAGAGTCATTTGGCATATTTTCCCAACTTTGTGACAATACTTTATTATCTTAACTACTATAAATTTGTAAATTTTTAATGATAGTCCTCCAGTTTTTACTTCTTTTTCAAATGGTCTTGACTATGCTTGGCCCTTTGCATTTTATATAAATATTTGAATTAGCTTTTCAGTTTTCACAAAAACTCTATTCATGTTGTATTTCATCTATATGTCAATTTAAGAATTCATATCTTAAAAATATTGAGTCTTCCAATCTATAAACATGGCATATTACATTATTCAAGTTTTTTTTTTTTTTTTTTTTTTTGAGACAGAGTCTTGCTGTGTTGCCTGGGCTAGAGTGAGTGCCGTGGCGTCAGCCTAGCTCACAGCAACCTCAAACTCCTGGGCTTAAGCGATCCTACTGCCTCAGCCTCCCGAGTAGCTGGGACTACAAGCATGCGCCACCATGCCTGGCTAATTTTTTTCTATATATATATTTTAGTTGGCCAGATAATTTCTTTCTATTTTTTTAGTAGAGATGGGGTCTAGCTCTTGCTGAGGCTGGTCTTGAACTCCTGACCTCGAGCAATCCACCCTCCTCGACCTCCCAGAGTGCTAGGATTACAGGCGTGAGCCACCGCGCCCAGCCACATTATTCAAGTTTTAAAATTTTCTCTCAACAGTGTTTTATGGTATATTGGAGAGAGGCTATACCACCTTTTAGTATGATTAGTCCAAGGCATTGGCATTTTTTCTTTTATCCTTTTATAGATGGCATACTTTTTCCTCAATTGCATTTTCTAATTTTTATTGCTGGTATTGACTATAAATCCAGCAATATTGTTATGTTACCATGTTAATCATGACATTTCATTTGATGATTCTTTTGCATTTTTCTGTAAAAAAACCATCATTCAGTCTGTAAACAATGAGAATTTTATATTTTTCTTTCTGGATTTTTGACATTTTTCTTTTTTTCCCTTGCTTTAACAACGGCTAAGACTTTCAGTACAAGGATCACGAAAGTGATGACAATAGGCCTGATGATTAATTGTTAGGCTCTTGAAGACACCCCTTGTCAGATTAATACAATTCTCTACTCTTCTTATTTGCAGAGTTTCTGTCATGACCAGATATTGATTTTTATGCAATGTTTCTCTTGCATCTAGTGAGATGATCAATGAATTTTTTTCCTTTTCTATTCATACAATGAATTAAAGGACAAATGATGGATTACCTTCTAGGTCTGTTGTGAGGATTAAATGATATTAATCACACAGATTGCTGGGGACACTGCCTGGCAAAAGGAAACACCCAGGTGTTTAAATGTGAGGATTCCGGAGGCACTGCCGTAGGCAGTGACGTAGAGAGAGTGGTGGAGGTGCGGAGGGAAGGCAGGACGTCCCTGCAGAGGTCAAGAGCTGCTAGCCTAGCTTCATAAGGCTTCCTGTTGCTTTAGCACTGACTCTCAATGTTTTCTACTTTGCAGGCAAAAAGATCAGTGCTTTGAAAATGATTTCCTTGTCCGATTGATAATACACATGCTATAAAACTTAAGTATCTTATTAAATTTGACAGGAGAAAAAGGATTAACCTTCACTGCACCATATCAGCAAGCTGTAATATGATCAATATTCTCAGATGATAATGATTTGAGTGCATGACAAATAAAGAATTACATTTCCCTTTTATGTACTCAAATCATTGTCGTATGGGAATATTGATCATATCACCGGTCGTTGACATAGATATATATGTAGTCACACACGTGCACACATGCACACACATTACTTTAAATAATCCAAAATTAGAAACAAATGTGAAGAATAGTGGTTGTTTTCTCAAATATAGAAATCCTTAAAGAAACCATAGGCAAGATTTGTGTGCATATTTATTAGTCCATTTCAGGATACGTAGTATGATCCAATCTACTTGACAACAATGTGTAAAATTATGGACCTGACCATAAAGAGACCACATCCAAAGGCAAAGAAATGGCCTCGATTTGGGCTTTGAAATTGTTGCTGAGTTGATTCATGTTTAGTGGCTTGGACTCTAGGCCCCCAAGCAGTGTCTGAGAGTAAAGAGCTAATGCAATGGAGGCCAGCTAGCATCTGTTCATCATGAATGACGTATTTTATTAACTTAAATGCCACACCGTCGGTTAGTGGCCCAACGGTTTTAATCACACCCATTTCCAATCTCTGAGCTCCGTTAACCTCCAGGGATGTTCCTGACATAGACCAACATTAGACCATCGTCTAATCAGTACACATCCATGCTGGCCTGAGAACATTCTTTGGGGTTGGCCAAACTTTGATTCCAGAGGTATAATTGATGTGAAATATATTTATACGAGAGAATATTCTGTGCAGCAGTGGTTGACAGCTGAGCACCACAGCTTCTAGTCACAACCATTGCGATGCTACGGCTGCTGCTTCCTCCAGAGGCGGGGATTCATTCTGCGTCTTTACTGACACGCTGGGGTCTGTCTTTGCAGATGTTTTGTGGGCTGCGAGTCTGCTCCTTGCCATTTCAGCTGGTGTCCTCTCTAAATAGTCATGCCAGACATTTCTTTGAAGTGGCAGGAAGCACTTGAAACATTTCAATGATGGCAAAAATATGCAATCTGGCATTTTGCTTTTACTTTATTTAGGGAGATCCTCCCCAAAGAGTTGGGAATGTAAGAGGAACATTGTGTAAAAATATCTAGATGGAATACTCATGACTCTACTGCGTACTCCAAGCCCTTTACCAAAATGATAGAGTATAAAGACAAATAAAGTTGAATTTTCCTACACAAATCTCGTCTCTCAAAGCTGGTGGCTTTTGATTTTGATTACAGCGATGAAAGAAATATAGAAAAGAAGAAAGGAAAGTTCTGATTTTCCTTTTAAGTTAATCCTTGAAATAAGTAGTAGGCATTACAAACATTAAAAGCATCTTTAGAAGAGTCATTTAGTATCTCTGAAAATGAGGTGTTCAACTTTCACTTGGAAGTGGGACGTTTTAAAAATTAGAATTAACTTAGGTATCAATGAATGCGTTTTCATTTCATTTTTGCTTATTTTGCAAATGTGCGTGCATTACCTGATTCACAGCAGACACTGTGCCCAGAGATGGGATTACAGCAACAGGCAAACTTTCTACCTTGAAGACACCTGACGTTCTGAGGCTTAGGCAAATAGGCAATGGCCACATAATAAGAGTTATTCTTCATAAAGGTGTAGATACAGAGTATTTCCCAGGGGAGAGGCTTTGATTTGTGTGCAGAGATTATTTTCACAGAGGAGGTAAAGTTTAAGGTGAATTTTAAAGGCTAGATTACTTTTTTTTTTTTTTTTTTGGCCAGAAAAGATGAGTGTTTCTGGCCCAGGAAATGAGCAACAGTGCAGAAGAAAGATCAGAAATGTCAAGTGTTGGTGACATGGAGGAAGTGATGGGGTGAGGCTGGGGAGATCAAATGATGGAGACTGTTTTGTGCTACGTACACCAGACAGTGTGGATTTTGTTCTCTGCAGCAGGAGAGGGAAATGAAGTAGAGGGGAAGCTCTGGGTAGAACCTGGAGAGGTTAGCCAAAGCGTTGTGCAAGGAGAACTGATTGGGACTGCTCAGAGACAGCGTGGCACAGGCTTTCGGTAGGTAGTTACTTTCAGTAGCCCAGACAAGAAGCAGTCAGAGCGTGAAATAAAGGCAGTAGTGGTGGGAGCAAGGTGAGGGAGGATTGTAAGAGTGGACACATAATTTATTGTCTGAACTGGGATTCATTGAGCACAAAAGGAGGCATTCTTCAAGGTTATTCCTCGCCAGCTGACATAGATTGCAACTCTCTCAGGAAAACCAGGACATACGGTCACCTGGGCATTAAGCCCTGGCCGAAGGGAAGATAGATGAATCTGAGTAGAGCCTCTACCTTCTAAGTTGAGTGACTACTTAACAGTACTTTGATGAACAAAGATTGTGAACAATAAAATTGCAATGAGTTTCCCAGGGAGGATGGAAAGTTTGGGTTTGGTGTGCTGAATTCGAGATAACGGCGTGCTATCCAGAAAACGTCTGGTAGGCGGTCAGAAGTGCATGCTTAGAGCTCAGGAGACAGCTGTGCAGGAGAAGTATGGATTTGGCTGGAGCTATGGAGCAATCCCTGATTGCTGTCAGAGGGCCTGCAAATGTTAGTTGATTTCCACCGGATCACACTGTTACTTCTTAGGAACTAAGAACAAGACATGCTCTAAATAGAGTTTCATTCTTTTCCAAAAAAGCCCCTTTTCTTAAATTGTATCCATCCCCATTTCCGATTTTAAATACGAAAGCCAAATTGCCATATAAATTGCAGCAGAGCTCATTCTGTTAAAGCACATGGTGGAAGGGGGCTGTTGGAAGCTTTGGGAAGTCCAAAGTGAAATGCAGTGAAGAGTGTGTGTTCCAAACTTACTCCACATTTTTACCCCCTCCAGAAACCTTTTATGCATTCCCCATATGACCTACAGAATCCCAACCAGAGTGTCCCCAGATATTTATAAAACACGTTCATATTCATAATTATCACACATGTAGGAAAGGAGACTCTTTAAATTGACTCATAGTCCTTCTAGTATATCCGTGCTGTATAGAATGTGAATGAGTTCAGTTCTGTCATGGGAGAGGACACTTTGGCTAGATTTTCAGGATTTTTGGGACTTTTTAATTTGAAAAATTGTCTGCTCTGTATGCGACTCAATAGATTCATCTCAAATGGATTTAAACATCTTGACATAAGTAGTTGAATATTCTTGAATTATAATCTATTTTCTACAGTGGATAAATTGAGCTGAAAACTGAGAAGGCCTGAATGATGCTGACAACTAAGGGAAGAAAAGAATCTTTTTCATTAATCAAAACAAAATTATAAACAGAAATTGGTTCTTATGTCACAATTCCTAAAAGTGATGGTGGGTAAAATGTTGTTGTTGCACTTGGAGTTAGGAATCTAAAAACACAAATCTATTCATTTCCCTTAAAATTTCCCAAAGAGAGGGTTTCAATTATTAGGATGTAGCATGTAATTGTGTAGGAAAATGAGTTAAGCACCAAATATCAGCCTTCTCAATGTATATGGTAGTTGGGTTATAATAGTGAATGCTCTGAAAGAAAACAAATATTTTCAACAGTGAATTTATAGAAAAAACATTATATTAAAACAAATATTTCATTTAGCTAATTTTTAAAATAACTTTATTATTCCACTGATGTTAGTTCATTTTTCCTGTGTGATAACAGAATACACAATTGATTGTTTTTAGGTTTTCTGGTTTTAGATGTTATGTTTATACAACACAATTATAAAAAACTTGCTGGGAAAGAAAACATTCATGCTTCTACTTTAAGTACAAGGTCTTATGAGGTGTTCAAAAATTCTTATTTTAATTGCACACAGTCAGAGAGTTCTGTTTCATCAAATAATTTTTACAGATATAAGGAGTATGAGGCATAGCTCAATGAGAGGATGTCATTCATCCCACATTTATTGAGTACCTGCCCTATGCTGGGCACCATTTCTGGCACTAGTGACACAGTGAAGAAGCAGACAGAAATCCCCACCCTGACGGAGTGGCATTCTGTGACGCCTTCCCAAATGAATGTCCCTTCTCTCTTGTGTTGTGATTTTCAATTACTTGTTATGGAAAATATTGTTCTGGGGTAACCCAAGACTGCCTCTATTTCTCAGAGCTCTAATGTCAATAACTCCATCATTCTGATTATTAGATTTTGCAAATTTAGGAATTCACATTTAATTAAAAAATTTACAGCCCTTCAGACACTGTGAGTTAGCTATATTTGAAAAGATAATTGGATGCACTCAATTTCTGAAGCATAGTCGAAGCACAGTGCAAATAAATTCCAACATTTAAAAATACTTTTCAAGTACTTTATAGCGCCATTTATTTGTGGAAGGAAGAAATTAGGTTCAGGAACCACATCAATTAGACATTTAGCATAGAATTTTCATGAAATTTCATGAAAAATTTCATGAAACCCTTTAGGAAGTGTTTTATTGAACAATACTATTTTTAATATTCTAGTTATACATTGAGTCCTACAGTGATAGCCTAAAACATGAGCTCTTAGGATTGTAATTGGTAGGATGAAGCTAAAGACAAGATATTTGTACAAATGACTTCCATGGAAGCAAATATCTATGAATTGATTTTTTTAAATTGAGCTCAAATAATATAAACAAGTATGTGCACATATTTTTTTGCTTTTTAAAAATAAATGTCCTCAAGCTGGCCTTTGAGGTTGCCATTTACAATGCTTTGAGGACATTTTAAACCTAAGTTTATTTAGTATTTTTTATTTTCTCACACTTCTTTGAATGCTCTTGTATAATACTCTATCTTCTTTTCACACTTTATTTTTCTTTCATATTTTAGATCGTAAGGAATTCCATTTCACTATAACCTGAACAATCAGTGAAACAAAAGTGAATTTGAATGGGCATACACTCACTCATTCATTCATTAAATGTTTATGGCACAGTCCACGGCACCCTGATCACCTTTGTTTATACAACAGTGACACCAAATAGACATCATTTGGGTTCATGGAGCTCTCTCCAAATGGGGTTGACAGGGGTTAATCAAATGAGGACAAGAACAAACAAAGCATTGAGAATACGGGTAGCTTCTGCAAGAGGTGAGCATGCACAGGCAGCTGAGGGCTGTGACTACGTGAGACCTGGAAAGCCATGTTAAGGAGCATTATCCATATTCTGGAGCAAAGAAAAGCCGTTCCATGACTCAAAGCCTTGAGAAGGGGGGGGATTAGCCTTCACGATCTGAGTGGGAACCAAGACAATCACACAAGTCCTTCAAAGTAGAAGAGGGAAGCAGAGCTAAAGAACCAGAACAAAGGCACTACGAGAAGGACTCTGCCCACCAGACTCTGAAGGCGGTGGAACAGAGCCTCCAGCCACGGAAGGCCAGAGGTCCCCTAGCCGCTAGAGTAGGCAGGAAAGCAAATTCTCCCCCAGAGTCTCCAGAAAGGAACGCAGCCCTGCCAATACCTCGATTTTAGCGCAGTGAGACTCATTTTGGACCTTCACAAGAGAGTAACTTTGTGCTGCTTTAACCAACTACATTTGTAATAATTTGTCCCAGCCTCCGTAGAAAACTAGTGCAGCACCTGATTTAAGACTCACTGCAAACCCATTGCACTGGCCATGTTAGGACCCTTATTTTCAGATAAAGAAACAGGCTCAGTGAGGTTCCAGGACTTCCTTGCTGAAGGCCACCTTCTTCAAAGATTGTGCATCAGGGCTAAAATTCTGCCTTCTGCACCCAGGGTAAAGAACTTGCTTGCAAGGGGGCAATTTGGGGACAGAAATCCAGAGTGTAGCTTTAGGAATGTCGAGTTTGGAAAGCCTCTACGTGGTATAGGAAGTAAGGAGCATTGGCTTTTCAAGGAAATAGCTCATGGGGAAGTAGAAGTTTGGGATCTGTCAGCAGGAAAATGATTTTCCAAGGCATGAGAATGAATGAAATTGTTCATGGAGGTGACACATAGGGAGAAGCTAAGTGGGGGTGAACTCAGGCATGGCAGCAGTTAGGGCTGATGGAAGGGAAGGAGCATCCGTGTGTCATTCTTGAGGCCTCCTTTGATGACAATATAATTGCATCATAAAATACATAAAGGATCTTCAAGTTACATAGGACCCTCTGCGGTAGCCAAGCCTGGTCATGTAATTGTCATATGGCAACCCAGAATCCCCTGACTGTTCTCGACCAAAGAATCTCAGTCAGGTGCTGTTCCCATCTCAGGACTTTGACACTTGCTGTGTATTCACTGCAGGTAGAACTGAGCTCTCCAATATTGTGGCCATTGGCTACTGGCAGCTGTTTACATTTAAATTGCTTAAAATGAAATAGAATTAAGAATTTAATTCCTCATTTGCACTGGTGACATTTCAAGTGCGTCCGTCATAGGCACAGGTGACCAGCGCTTACCACATAGAGAATATTTTCGTCATTATAGCCAGTTCTGTTGGCCCGAGCTGCCCAGAGTGCCCTTCCCTGGTCTCTGCATTCCAGTGCCCATCGTGAGCCTCCCTAAGGTCCTTACTCAAACATGAGCTTCTCGGTGAGACATGTGGCCACTTTATTTAAAATTGTAACTTTTTGTCCACATTAAAAGTTATAATTTTAAGTTGTAACTCTTTTAGCTTCCCTATTTATTTGCAGACTTATTACAGATACAAAAAGTTATAATTTTAAATTGTAACTGCCTTACTTTCTGTATTTATCTGTAGACCTATTACCTTCAACCTAATATAGATCTTATTTATGCATTTTCTTATTATCTGTGTAGCCCCATTAATATGTCCACTTCAGGAGGGCAGCACTTGTGTGTTGATTTCACTGCTGCTGAAGGAAAGAATATGGAATCACTCACTGACCGACTTCTTCCTTGTGTATAACGTATCATTCTTTAAAAAGGAAAAAGAAAATCAAACCCTTGATGTCTGCTGTGCAAAAATTAAAACCTCTAGTACGTGATTTCCCTTTAAACTAAACGCCCTGGGTGCTCACTTTATATCTGTTTCCTTTCTCGGATTGAAAGTTCTTCTTTTCTGGTTCCAAAGTGCTCAGAGCAAGTTCCCACTAGATCAACCCAATTTCATCAAAGAGCTTTTCCCTCTGAAAACCCCCATCAAACGCTTGGCGCGAACGTTCGGGACAAGATGTTTAATCGCCAGCAAAGCAGCGCCGTTTCACACCCCTCGGACTCACTGGGGTGCTTAATAAACCTGACACTGTCAAGAACTCCTTTCCCACACTCAATGAGTCGCTTGTCCTCAGTTTGTCTTTCTTTCTTCCCCCACATTATTGTCCGAAGTAAAGAAACGCACAGAAAATGCGCTGCTCCACCTGGGAATGAAAATGTTGGAAAGGGCAGTGTCCCTGCCTGTCTTCCAGGGCAGCAAGGCACATTTCAGTAGGGATCAGACGCTTAGGAAGGGAAGGGGGAACAGGATGCTGAACATCCTGATCCACCTGACAGAGGAACTGCCTTGTGGCAACACTCTAGGAAATAACTACGAGTAGCCAATTCTTCACGTTTGCTTTTGCTCTTTGAGGATTCAATAGCTTCTCATCTTTATCCAAAAAATACAGGATTGAGAGACTTCTAATGATTCTCTCCTACAGCAGGAGTGAGTGAAGAGAGCTGTGCTCCGTGTTACCCTTTCTTGCAGGGCTTTGCTTACCCTAAAAACACGGATAGGTTATTCTCAAGGCATCTTTAGAATCATTTTGCTATTGCTTGTTAATTGCTTTTTTTTTTTTTTCCTACTTAGTACTTGCATTTCAACACAGGGTTTCCTTTGGCAGTGTATGACTTTTCCCACTTACTTTACTCCTAACCACTAGATAATCAGAATTATATCACCTTAGATTCACCTATGCATTTTTTTGGAACCTGTAGAGTTTCATTTTCTCTCTTCCTGTTCGCTCAAGTCTAAGAACAGTGGACTACATGGAATGTAACTTCCAGGCTGTTATTTTTGTTTGTGTGTCTTGATGTTGTAGATCCCAGCGTCAAGCGGTATCACGTGCAGTGGTTTCCAGAAGTGTGCGCCCACAACAAAACGACCGGATGGGAGACATCCTCCGGCATGACCCACGTAAGAAGATGCTTTCTAGACTGACTTGATCTGTGTACATAATTGGACAGGACGATGTGCTAACCGGATATGTCAAATGGACAACTCACTCTCACAAATGAGCTACTGAATAATGACCCAATGAAAACTAAAAACCTAAGAGTCATTACATCGATCCATTCTTTTATCCATGCACAGCATTACATGGAGAACTATTCTATTGGCGACACAGGGCAAGTCCTAAAATGTGGAATTTCTATGTGACACTGTCACTCAGCACCTCTCTTTGTCACATCCATAAGTGTCATTGGTTCCTCCAGTTAATGGGAGATGGTACCTGTCCTGTACACCAAGTGCCTATATTTTGATATTTAACTTTAAGAGAACATTAAACTCTTTCGGGAGAGCAACTCAATGCTACTCAAAATATCATTCCAAATATTTTGGGATTAACAGATAAGTTATAGATTAGAATCAGCAAACCAACATAACATGTTTAAGAGGGCGTTGTGTTGTACAAGGTGTTGATGGCAGTAATTTACATGTCATAAATCAGGACAGTTTAAAAAAATTCAAAAACATGGCCACGAATGTATAGTATTACGGCTTGGGATATGTAACTGGAATCTTTTCCTTTTGAACGTTTTCTAAAGCAACCAGGACACTATTTTTAGGTTCATACCTGATCACATAATTTTAAGACAGTGCGAGAAAACGAGTCACTGGATCTGCAGAAACACACAGCTATTTTCTCTTTTTCTTTTTTTGCTGGATTTGACTTGTCTCAACCGGTTTACCAGAGTTACTCCTTTAATTTATCCTTAAATTCGTCCCAAAGTTTGTGACCTTCATTATTAAGAAATTAAGCAGACATTCTAAATAAGGAAAGCTGTTTGAAAAGTAGAAAGAGAATTAAACAGAAGCAGGATTTATTAGAAATGTTTGTGGGCAGGGGCGAGGCTCCCCTTGTTTGGTGGCACATGCCCGCGAACCCTGCGGAGCCTGGCTCGTGTCCACGTGGCCATCCAGTCGTGGGCTTGGCATCTTCATTAACTCCGAAAGTGAGAACAGCTATTCACTGAGCATATATAATGTATCTGGTAGAAATGAGAATCAAAATCTCAAAAAAGCATACTGTTAAAGGCTTAGAACTTGTCTGTTTTCATTTTTAATCGACCGTTGGGCCCAATTAATTTGCTTTCATGGTAGGGTGAAGCAGCAGCTAATTTGCTTACTGTGGCGGACGTCTGCCTTCTGCGCCACATGAAAGCATTCTCGGCATACCTGCGAAGCAGAGTCCTTAATGCCGAACCCTGGATTCCAGCATAGTGCCACGTACAGTGCAGGTTCATGCCTAAAGAAAAGCAATTCAGACTCCCAAAGAGACGCAGCAGGCTTGGGTGTCTGGACTGAATTGATTCCCCTGCACCGTTTGGTGCTCCCTGTGTGGAGCCGGGTCCACCCTGTCTCCTGTCCCCTCCTAGATCAAGGCCAGCAGCCCTGGCATTGTCCCCCATCTTCCCTGAACAGTCCCTGCTGCACCTGCAGCAGGTTCCACTCCTGGCTCAGGTAACCCAGGATGGGCTTGAACTTCCACTTTTATCCTAATTCTTGCTTCCTGTTTTCTCCCACAGCCCGGCTGCCTCCTGGCAGCAGCGCCCATCGGGTGCACAAGGGCTCCCAGGCACGGACCCTCCATCTGCACCTTTTACGCACACATATTAAGACGTGATAAATACAAGATAGAGCAGCGACGTGGAACTTCACCAAACATAAAAGAAACACAGTTGCAAACTGTTATCACAGAACACGTCATCTTTCATATTAAAGTTATATTCTAAGCCTCTGACTCCTTAGCAGTTTAACCTATTTTATTTATATTTAATCACGTAATGGCAGAAAGCAATGACAGCTTTCCAAAATGGGAAAAGATCCATTGCTAAAAAATATATCATGTTTTCAAACAGGAAAACATATATAAGCTGTTTCTCTGTTGCTGAAAAGCCTGGATTTGGTTTTAGATTTGTGTTTACCAAACACCAAACAGCCTTACACTTCCCACCTGCACTGCTGACGACTCACAGGGCAGGCTGGGAACCTCGGAAGCTGGCTGCCTTGGTGTGGGCTTGCGACGGCACTGTTCCATTCCAGAGGCTATATCCCACAGCCATGAGAGTGATAACGTGGACAGGGTCTCCTTTCTACTTTTTATAAAAGCCATATTGCCCACCCTCCATATATCGGAAAATATCCTTGTGGGAATATGATTTCAACCCCTGCCAATTTTTAGAACTCCCTGATGAGATTTATGGCCTGCCTATTCTGTTTCTCTCGCTCTAGGAAAATTATATAATTCTCCAAGATCTGTCCTTTTCCTGCAAATATAAGGTGACTGTCCAACCCATGCGGCCAAAGGGTCACTCGAAGGCAGAAACGGTGTTCCTCGCCACGCCACCTTGCTCCGCTCTTAAGGGGAAAAGCCACAAGCATGTCAGTTGCCCCGGCGACGCGGGTACGTTTGTTCCTGATGGATTTCCGCATCTCAGTCTAAGATATCAGCACCACTTCAAAAACATTTCCAAACCATGTTTCATGAGACCCTAAAGACTAAAAGTGCCCCTCTTTCTAAGTTGTGAAATGATGGCCCAATGTGGAGGGACTCTATGCAGGAAGGTTTGTATTATTTTATAACCCTGACAGCATTGGAAAGATGTCCTTTGTGAGCAGTATGATCCCTTTGGAAATGAAAGCAAACATTTAGATACTGCTTGTGCTTTGGCACGCATTATTCATTTTAATCCTGCCCCTTTGCTGTATATGTTGTCTCCACACACTTCCTACATCAACCCAGCAGACCTCAGGTCTGCACCTTGCACCAGCTTGTCCTTGCCAAAGCCCCCTTCTTACAGGGATGACAAACACCCAGGGCTCTTTAAATGCCCTGGATTTAATAACTTTTCTAGTAATTTCAATTTTCACCCTTCTCACTGCAGTCATTGCTGCTCTTGAAGGGCTGAGTCTTGCCAGAATCTAAACTCTTCCCTTTCTGCCATTCCCAAAGCAGGGTTCTAAAAATAATCCCCAAAGCATTAGAGAAGCATTTAGCACAAAGTTATAGAAACAAGATTCCTACCCACCTATCCCTATTTATCAAAAGGGTGATGGCTTGAGCCCATGCTCAAAGAACGAGGTCAGACTGCTGCTTCCTTGCCACAGAATGAACAGCCACCTAAAACCCCTGCAGCAAATATAAACCCACCCCCCGTTCATGCTTTCTCCAGAAGCCTAACCCCAGTCTTCCTTTCTGCATTGTCACAGGTCATGCGCTTCCCAAAGTGCTAGCCAAGCCGGAGAACCTTTCTGCTTCCTTCATCGTCCGGGACTTTAACATCACGGGCCACTTTGCCTGGAAGATGGCCAAGGCCAATCTCTATCGGCCCATGACTGGATTCCAAGTGACGTGGGCCGAGGTCACCACCGAGAGCAGGCAGAACAGTTTGCCCAACAGCATCATCTCACAGTCGCAGATCCTGCCCTCAGTAGGTGCCCCCTCATGTCCCGTGCCTGTGCTGTCACTGTCCCTTACCCCTTTTCAGTTACCGTCGCAGGTGGGGATCTCTGTCCGCTGCCTGCCGTGCCGTGGAGCATGCAGACTTCTTTCTGCATCCTCTTCCTCTCAGTGCATCATGTCACAGGCCTTGCCCCGTCACAGGTGTGGTCAACAGTTAACAAGTCGCATGAGCTGTCATCTAGGCAAATTTCGATGACTGGAGCCAGCTCCTGACTAGATCTTATCCCGTCTATGTAATTTGCAAGGGATTGAGCCATTTTCTTCCATCTTTGTTAACTCCGTGTCTCTCTGGTCCAAGTGAACCTGCCCTGTTGGAAGTGTGGAATTGGGGGAAAAGCAGCTAAAAAGAGGCTTGTTGTTTTCCTTTCTTTTCCCGCTTCAAATTTGGCTAGAGCCTGTAACGAGTTGGCCTGTCTTCCCGGGCACTTAATTCCTTGGCTTGAAAAAAAAAATTCATGTGTGGGCTTTTACTCTCTCTGAAAATGCCCTTAGAATACCCAAGTTCTGCTGCAAAATGCAAAAAGGAAAAAAAAAATATATATATATAAAACTTAAATCCCAGAAGGAAAAATTCCATGAAATTAGAGAGCAGTTATTCTATGAATGTACTAGGTTTTATTGAGTTTTGAGAAGAATGTGTTGGCATAAAAATAAACATTTTCACTTATGGGCAATGACAGATATTGTGTTTTAAGAAAAACAGTTGGCTCGTTCACTGAAATTTGGATTATCAAGAATTCACATCACAAGATGTGCAGCTGAAAACTTTCAACCCTGGGAAACTCTTATGTTAAGGAGTAAAAAATAAATGAAATCCCAGGAGTGAGCCCTGAGAACCAGCCCCTTGGCACATTTTGACTCTGCCAAGTGTCTTGGGCTGCCAAGAATGGAGCTAGGTGGTAAGAACCACATGGTGGAGAACTCCTGCACACAAGGGGAAATATCCTCCAAGTTAAAGCAAGGCTTTAAAGAACAACCCAAAATGCACGTACGTAATTTCCTGGAATGGGGGAAGAAGCCCTCATGGCTATGTGTGCAGTGTGTGTTGTCTCTGAAAGGTTATTCATTGATGACCGTATTTTGTGTCACTTCCTTAGGATCACCATGTCCTAACAGTGCCCAACCTGAGGCCATCCACCCTCTATCGATTGGAAGTCCAGGTGCTGACCACGGGAGGGGAAGGGCCGGCCACGGTCAAGACCTTCCGGACGCCGGCCCTCCCGCCCTCATCGGCACACCGTGAGTGGGGCATCGGGGCATGAGGGTGCTGTGACAGGTCTTGGGGACAGAGAGAAAAGTCTTGATGAAAAATGAAAACAAAGAAATGCATCATTACAGACTTCTGAGAAATAGGGCATTCTCCTTGTCTGAAATACTTACTCGCCTTTGTACCGACTTATTGGATTTGACTCCAGCTACATTTAGTATGAATGGTACAGTGGATGCTTAATTGCTCCTCTCTCTCCCTCTCCCCTGCCTCCCTTCCTTCATTCCTCCCTTCCTCCCTCCTCCCTCCCTTCCTTCCTCTCTCTCTCCTTCCTTCCTCCCTTCCTCCTTTCTCCCTCCCTCTCTCCTCCCTCTTCCCTCCCTTCCTTCCTTCCTCCCTCCTCCCTTCCTCCCCCTCTGTTCTCCCTCCTCCCTCCCTTCCTCCCTCCCCCTTCCTCCCTCCCTCCCTTCCTTCCTTTCTTCCTCCCTTCCTCCTCCCTTCCTCCCTCCCTCCTCCCTTCCTCCCTCTCTCCTCCCTCCTCCTCCCTCCCTCCTCCCTCCCTCTCTCCTCCCTCCTCCTTCCCTCCCTCCGTCCCTCCCTTCCTTCCTCCCTCCTTCCATCTCTCCATCCCTCCCTCCCTCTTCCCTTTCCTCTTTTCCTTCTTTCTTCCTTTCTTGCATTTTTTCCTACATAATACATGCTTTTTCCTTGTCTCTTGATACATAAATACGTGTGGAAAAAAATATTTAGTCTCGTAGCAATCTGAAATGTTTTTAAATTAAGAGTTTCTACCATGGCAATATAAGAAATCATATTTGCTAAGGAACTTATGTTCTTGTTACATAGATTTTACTGTAATACAGACCATGAATTTTCTTCACGACATGACCCAAATCCGTCTACTCGATTGTTGCTAAATCTAGTAAATGTAGAAAAAGAAAACTGTCACCTACTCTTTGAAAACAAGTAGCCTCTGGCTGATTTTTAAATTATGTATTTTGTTTACTTATTTTCTGGCTTAAATTTAAAAAGTGGTGTCTAAAGATTTGTGTGTTAAAAAGAAAACTGAGAATTAATCATAGTTTTGACTCAGATGTTTGAAAATGTTGGATCAAATCTGTGCCAATAACTTGGTGTGCATATCATTTGAAGAGTAGCAAAAGCCATCACAGTGGGGGGCCTTGACAGCCCTTCAAGTCTGTAAGGGTTGGAGGAGATGCTTGGTTGCTGTTCCTTCGTTGAAATTATATATAATACAATTATTTGTTAATTTTTAAAACTTGTTTAGGAAACAAAAAAGGATTATGGTTTGCTTAAATAATCATAAGCTTCAGGGAAGGAACTCGTCTTCTCTCTCTTACTTTATGGTTTGGGGCAGGAATCAAGGGGAGAAGAAGAGAACAACTGGGCAGGGAGGGGAAGAGAGGAAAGGAATGTGTGTTTGCACATCCGGGTTCAGAAGAGGAAAGACACGGTCATAGCAGGGGACGTTTGCCTGGATCTGATGCTTTCGCGCCAAATAAACGTGTTTCTACCATTTATTCAATGTGTATCTAGTGACGTGACTGTTACATTTTGTCACTTTTTAGGAGCCCACCTTAAACATCGTCACCCACATCATTACAAGCCTTCTCCAGAAAGATACTAAACTGGTCAAAGAGAGTTTTAAAAATTGCATGGATGTGTAAGCTTGCTGGACTTCAGCCACTAGGCACCCGCTCTTCTAGAAGCAGTAGGAACTTCCCAGAGGCCCCGACTCTCCCGTGTACCTGTCGTGCAGTAAGTTCTTCTGGCAGTCGCAGATGCATCTGGAAACAAGTGACCAGTAGTCAACTGGTGAAGGTGAACCATAGTCCCCTATCAGAATGGAGAAAATGAAGACTAGGCCTATTTAACTTTAAATTGTGTTTCCATATATGGCTTTGCTCATCTCTATTGAGTTATTTCAGAACTGAGATTTCCCTGAATTTGGAGCAGCAGTTCTCAAAAGGAAGTAGTGTAACACATACACAATTCATGCATACACCAAGCATCAATTCAATCAATAAAAATATATTTTTGATTAAATGATGTATTTGATTTGAAAGATCAACTAAGATTACACAGCACTATGTATTCAAATCTTTTATAAGATCTTTTTTATCCTGGGTGAATTTTTTTTAACTGAAAATTTGTAACCCAAAATATACCAAGGAATTCAAATCTAAAAATGCTCCCACTTTACGCGTGCTATGCTACTTTTTATAAAAGGCAAATGAAAGTTCAATCTGTAAATTACGATTTACAAAAGACACTCAAGCCAAGGAGACTCGATGAATTAAAAGCTGCTAACCAGATTTTGCCTTGGAGAAATGAAAATTCTTTTCTGGGAATGCTTTTTAATATTTCATCCTATAACATGAGAGATTTTCCTGATGTGTTATCTTATTTATATTTTCCTTTATTTTCTTCCCTGAAGAATAGCACCTTTTGGTACACTTTCTTTTTTTCTTAACCACCTGAAAATTCACAAAACCTCTTGCTTCAAATGAAAGAATCCCAACTATTGAGCATTTTCGGATCTTTACGGAGACTTGCCTTTTCTTGATCAAAGTAAGCTAATTGTATGCTAAAATATTCTCAGCAATGCATTAAAAAAGGGCTTTCATTGATAGAGAAGGGTGATTATTTGCCTTTAATTAACCTACAGTCTTTCAAATCTATTATACCTTATTGTTTCAAAAATTTGTTGTGTTCCAAACTACCCCCTGTAGCATGAATTTAAGTCAAAACATGTTCTCAATATGTGTGTTTCAGTGGATATTGGAGCAACCTAAAGCACACAGATGTTTAGTTTAACATCGTTTTTTTCTTGAAGAAATACTCACATACATGGTTTGAAATACACATAGATATATGTCTTTATACTTATAAATGTGCATATATATACAAATATATATACATATATGTATACACAGAGACACATGTATGTACATGAATATATGTTGAGTATGAATCACTGAAAAAATTGTTTTCATAGCTCACCAGTGGTGGATAAAGATATAGTTCTTCTAAAGGTCACAAGGATAATATATTTTCCCCATCAATGCTGATTCTATGAGAAAAGAGTAATTTATCAAAATTAAACACTATGAACGAAAGTCTTCCTCGTTTCATTATCTACCTAGTTACAATGGGAAGAAAATCAGTAAGGTTGTTCTTAGATTTTGATGGTGGGACTTGGGTCCTTGTTGTTTGATTGTTTCCTGAATGCGTGCAGACGCCTGACCATTCCTGGGGACCGTGGGCCAGTCAGAACTCATTGACCCCATGAGACTGGTCTCTAAAGGCAGATGCAAAATAAAATGTGGGGAAACTATGAAGTCCATGCGTATCTTTGGGAAACACAAGCTATAAACAGAGACACCTGATAATAGATATTGAGACTTGTCTCCTGTGTGTTACAATGATTTAAAAGTAAATAGTGCAGGAATGTTGCTTTGTACAAGTAACGTAAATTGGAAATCTCAGAATGGAAGTTCATGTTGGTTCTGAATGGTTTTCTGGGGCTCTCATCACAGGCTGGAATGGACGTAATCACAGTGTGGTGGGAAATCGCCCAGTTCCGAGAACTTTGAATAGAGAGAACAGGAACAGCCTTCATTTAAAAACACCCCCAGCTTGAGCAAGCTGGTGCCATAGACATCATCTCTCTGAAACTATGCTTTATTCTAGGGCCACTACCAGCATCTGAATTGCAAGTGCTTAAAATTTCAGAAATGAAAACTTTTCATTATTGGCTACACATTTACCTTTTATATGAATTGGTCATGAACAAATCCAAATATTTATACCAGCCAATTTTCGTACTGATGTATAGTTAGAAATATGGGAGTATATACATAGATACAAAATATTATTAAATTATTATAAAAAATTAATTGTATAAAATTTAATTATGTTTTTCTGTCTGGGTAATGGACATTGAAGAAATAAATATATTTTTTAGTTCAGACAGTGGTTCTGAAGCTCACATCATCCTTACAAAATCTAAAGCCATTCTTATAAGCTTCTGATTTTGCTGTAATACTTAATAATTTAAACTTTGTTAGTGTTATTGGAAGAAAAATGCTATTAATAAGGTAATAAAAACATAAGTTTCTTTTACTAATTTTAATAATCTCCAATAATATTCAAATGATCAAAAATGTAGTTACAAATTTGTGAATTTTAAAAATGTGAGTGCCCTAATAAAATGATAAAAATCTGTGTTTTTTTTCTCCAAAAACATAATTTTGGTGCCTAATTCTCTAATATGTTTTATTGAAATTAGATGCATTTCTCTAACATGAGGAAAATATATCCAGCGATAGTAGTGACTGTTTAGGAAATTGAGGTCAGCAAAAGTATGGTCACCAAATGCAGGCGGTTAACCCCCCACAGGCTGCAGCTGCAGGCATTGTCTTTATTTACAACATTCGCGCCTTTGTGATACGTTTATCTGTGCTACCCTCTTTTTCTAAATAGAACGCTACAGAACGATGTTTGCAAACCAACGTGTGCCCTTTCAAGTCATTCATTGTTTTAATATGACATATTAGAGAAGATAAAGTTGATAACAGTTAATTTTTTGAAACGTTTGTTAAACAAAGTTCAAAGATTAAAAATACACCTCTGTCCTAGAAACCTCAGAACACGTAACTGACTCTATAGAGCAGGTTCTCTCAGCTCAGCACCGCTGACCTCTGTGGCTGGGTACATCTCAGCCGTGGGTGGCTGTCCCACGCACCGTAAGGTGTTTGTCAGCATCCCTGGTCGCCACTCAGCAGATGCCCATTGTCCCCTCCCCTGAGTTGCAACAACCAAAAATGTCTCCAGATATTGTCAACTGCCCCCTGGGGTATAAAAGTACCCCTGGTTGAGAACCACTGCCAGAGATTGATCATTACTGAATGGACGAGAATTTTCCCTTTACAAGGAACCCTATAAATTGTAGGAAAAAGCCCCAAGAACTACAGGACAGCCAAGAAGTTATCCATTTTCTAAATCATCTCTTTTGTACATCCACTAAAATATCTGATTGGAAGACTGCATTTTGACTTCTGCCTGTATCACACAAGTACAAATGCTAATTTTGCCCTGTGCATCTGTGAATGTCATTTGTGATGTTGACGTGTTTATTTAATGCCCTTCCTTCTACTATGGGTTCCTCAAGTTTGCTCATTTCCATGAGTGCAGATGACTCTAAATCACATTATAGCCAGAACACAGTGGCTAAATATCCGTTGCATGTACTTTAAAGTTCGTTATAGAATATACATGAATCTGTAAAGATGTGGACTCTTCTCTACAATTTTGCATGGCCAGGTGCGGTGTCAGGTGTGGAATGGATTCTCATGACTGTCTTACCTCTTCTGAGCATCTTAGCAAGTTATACAATTTACAGAGTGATTAACAAAGGTCTATATAAAGTTATCATCTTTTTTTCTTTACTTGGTTATATTGTAGTGTGCAGATAACAGAACTGCTACCTTTTCATCCAAATGATCTGCAGAGTTCATGTCCCTTATAGTGGTCCTTTAAAGTCAATATTTATTTATGTATGTAATAAAAAAGTTGATTTTTGTGTATGTCTGTCATGTTATTTAGAGAGAAGTAATCTTGTAAAAATGTTTTGTAAAAAAACAAAAAAGTATTGTAAATAGTCTGATATTCGGTGACTCATTATTTTCATGTTAGAGTTTGTACATACTGGTTCAGTAATAAACTATCCTTAAACCTGCCCTATGATTTGACTCATTTATTCCTCAAAGAAACACTTTTCTTTCATTTAAGAAGAAAAATTAACAGTTTCTGCTGCCAGGGAGATTCAAAAAACCTAACTTTCCATGTCAGTACGAATGGAATTTGAGTTCTGGTAAATGTTAACAAGACAGCACTTCATTCTAGTGAAGGTATTTTAGAGTTTGACAATCAACACTTCAGAGTTCTTTCATCCCATTTACAACTGTAACTCCTGATGGTTTTGGTGGCATTTTTAATCAACAATTTCAACTTTAAATTGTTTTGAAACAGCCAAGATTTACCCAGAAAATTCTAGATATATGCCATGCGGATAAGCATTCATCTGTATCGCTGTTTTTCAATACTACATACTATGTTGAAGGCCTTTAAATCACCAATATCTAAGAAGAGTTTTGAGAGACATGCAATAGACTGATAGCATAGCTGCTGATGAATTGGAGGAATGCTTATGAAATAAAGAAAGGCATAAGAAATAAAATGATGTTACTTAGGGGAACTTGGATCATTTTTTTCTGCATAAAATCATTGATTTATGTGATTATCCATTTTTTTTTCAACAAACATTACCTTATTCCCTGTCCATCTAGCTCAAGAGATGGGACGTTGATTAAGAAAGACAAGCTCCCTGTTTTCATGGATTCTTCATTCTAGTAGGAAAAGGCAGACAATAAATAAGACATAATAATCCACGCAAATTTTCTCTTCCAAAGTTAGAATTTTGCCACTGTCTTCATGGTTCCCGTGAAGACTGTCATGTGGAGATGCTTTGAAAATTCCTTGTGGGTATGCACATGTGTGTTTAAATATGTGAGATAACTAAGGTTAGGGACAGAGGGTTTGCAATCTCTAAAACAATTTAGTGCAACTATTAATAATATAAAAGTAAGTGCATTCATTACATTTGCACCAAACTCCTTGATAATCCCTGGGAGTGACGGAATGTGTTCTAGGATAAGACAAGGAAAGGAAAAGTTTATGTAGGATCTTCATAACAAAAGCTTCTAATCTACAGAGAACACAGTAAGAGGAACTTGGAAAAGACTAAGAATGAAGACAAAAATTAGAATGAGAAGACATTTAGAAAATAGGGCAAAGCATGAATAAGACCATGGTGAGTGGGCAAGGAGTGGAGAAGACCACAGAACTTTCACAAAATAACTAAGGGCCAGGGATCTGATCTAGATGTCCCAGTGGGTTTTAAAGTGGGAGCATGCTAGATTAAATGTTGCTGAGGAGACGTTTACTGTACATGACACTGAAGTAGTTGGGAGGGCTCCCTGTGTTTTGTCAACTTTAAATTCAAATCCAAGCCCTCCATGGTTTGCCAATCTCATTTAAAGGAGTATTTTTTTTTTATTTTGAGAAAACTGTAGATTCACATGCAATTGTAAGAAATAATAGAGATTATTATTCCAAATACTTCATCCAGTTTCCTGCAATGGTTACATCTTCCAAAGCTATAGTACAGTATCACAGTCAGGAAGCTGACTTTGATACAAACCATATCCTTTACTCAGATCTCATGGGTTTTACATGCACACATTTGTGTGCATCTGTGGTGTTTGCATGTATTTAGTTCTGTGCAATTTTATCACATGTGTATAAGCCATTCTGTTTTAATCAGATCAACCAACTTCCAAGGGACAAACAATTACTCAAAGAAATGAATTTTAAGGATATATTATATATTTTTGCACATTTCCCTAAGGCTGAATGCAATTTGCTTTGTGCTGGTTTTAACTTTGATGCTATAGAAATGATAGACTTAATATGCACTTAATGTTGTCTTGAATTTTAGTCAATGGATTGTTTGCATAAAGCATACAAGCACTTCACAAGTCTTTCTACACAAATCTGTCTTGTCAGAGGAAATTAAATTTATGTGTGAATAAATCTATAGCTTTGAAAGATCATTTCACTGGCTGAGAGGAATCCTGGTGCAAATTTAGAAGTGGATTTGAGAAAATAAAAAGAACATTGAAATTCATACTGTTTGGAAAGCTAAAGATTGCCCAAAGAAGGAAAGAAAATTGAGTTTCAGAATAATGTAATCCTTAAATATTGAGTTTTGAACAATTGGCTCTGATTCTTAGCATGACCCTGACCCTGGGTCAGAGGCTTTCAAAACTGGCTGCCCATTAGAATTCCCAGGGGGGCTTTTAAGATGACCAGTGCGCTCTGGCACCTTCAGATCAGGGAGGAAGTGCAGACATCAGTGCTATTTTAAAGAGTCTCCAGGTGATTCGAATATGTGCCCAGTGCTGCAAATGCTCCTCCAGACCTTGAGGAGATATTGAACGGTAAATGTTCAAAGCACTCCTGCTTGCAGAACTGAAGAAGCAAAAAGTCATATTGAAGCATCGCATTTTGATTGCACCAGAGAGAACTGAAGTTTTACTCCCTACTTTTTGCTTGACTAAATTATAAAGATGCAGCTGTAGGTAGTAGTATGCATGCAAATATATATATATACACACACACACACACACACACACACACACACGTGTACATGAATATAGGTGTAGATATAATAAGCACCTTCCTGTCAATTTTCTTTTGGGTATAATTGGGAATTTATCCTGAGAAACACTGATAAAATACAGGGCTAGTCAAATATAATTTTGGATGTTGCAGAGTGTTGGTAGCAGAAATGATTTTTCTGGGCCTTGTGAAACAGCTTTCAAGGGGCAGCTGGTAGTGATTTAAGGGCAGTCCAAGGCAGCCAATGAGAATTGATCAGTCATTGTGCTCAGAGCACCAGACTATCCTGCAATCCAGAACTGATGCTGGTTTAACCTTTTCATGCCCTATATCTCCTTCCCCGTCACAAACAGCAGCCAATCAAGTGCAATTGGATTCACTATGAATAATGGAATTCATCCTGCCTTCCTCTGTGGAGTGGTCCCCGCTTCAGTACGGCACAGGGTCAACCACAAGGTCATGCTTCTAGTTGGTTGTAGTTTACTTAAAAGGCTACTGAGAGAATTAACCTCTAGAGCTAAAATTGACTGAGGACCGACTGACTGTAAGGTATTGAGTGCATAACTTGCGTTCTCTCATTTATTTCTACAACTACCCTATGGAGCTGGCGATATTTTAAAGCTGAGGACAGTGAGGCAAAGATCATTTAAGTCAATTGCTCAAGGTCAGGCAGCTAGTGAGTGGCAGAGTCCGAAAATGGACCCATTGAACTCCCCTATCCTCAGTGTTAGCCACTAATCTCTTCCGCCTGCCAAACTGTCCTCCCATAAGCTCAAGTTACAAAAGATAGCCTGTAACAAGTAGGCACATAATTTTATATCTGTGTGGGTAAATATGTATATGTATCTGAAATACTCTGTATCTATGCACAGAATACTGTGTATATACGTATGAAACATGTATATATATGCATAGAATACTACGCATGTATGTATAGAAGAAAATACTGTATATATATTATGAAATACTTTGTATACATGTATAAAATACTAGGTATATATGGATTATTATGCATCAGTATGAAATTCAATATACATGAGAAACATACACTAACTATATGTAATACTAAATATACTATCTATGTACAGAAGGTGAGCAAGCGAAATGTCAATATGACTTGGTATGTTGGAGGTGTTTTTTTGTTTGTTCTGTTTTGTTTTTGAGTTACACCTTACTGATTCCATCAGAATAGTGGAATATTCTGGACAGTGGGACATTTTGAAAGATTCTGAACTGATTCTGATGAGCAGCCAGAGAGAGAACAACTGCCACGTGGGGTTGTCGAAACACTCTGTGCAGAACTGAAGACTTTTGCAATTTGGCCACACTTCGCTTTCTTGCAGCACTCCCTGGCTTGACCAGTGGCATGTATACTAGTATACATGGATGACACCTTGAGATCCTCTACAAAAGCTTTTCCTTTTCCTCTACTCTCTCCCTTATCTAGATAGTAGGAAAGAAATTTTAATTCTTTTGACCTTATGTGGAAAATTGGCCCTGCTTTTTAGTTTCTGAGTAAATTTTGGAAACTTCAGGAGACATAGTTTAAGGACTTAGTCAAAGACTTGACAATAATTACTGTAGTTGTCAGTTTCATTTGCAGTGATTCGCCACCCTGGGGGATGCAAATATTTGCATGATTCCCACTTGTTGCTCACTTCTAGTCAAATAGCCAGTGGGATGGGGAATTTGTACTGCTAGAGGTTTTAAGAAGATAATTAAAAAGAAAGCCAAGCATGGACAGACAAATCCTGCATGTTCTCACTCATATGTGGGAGCTAAATATTAAAAACAATGGATCTCTTTGAGACAGACAGTAGAATGACGGTTTCCAGAGGATGGGAAGGGTGGTGGGGGTAAAGCTGGGATGGTTAATGGGTGCAAACATGCAGTTAGATAGCTGGATAGAATGAACAATACTGATAGCACAATAAAATGACTGCAGTCGTAAGTAAGTTAGGGTATTCTTTAAAATAACCGAAAGTAGAATTGGAATGTTCCTAACACAAAGATATGATAAATGCCTGAGGTGATGTATACCCCAATTACCCTGATTTGATTAATTCACATTGCCTGCCTGTTTCAAAGCATCACATGTACCCATAAAGATATCCAACTATTACGTGCTGATCATCAAAACTAAAAAATTTAAAAATAAAACGAGAATTAAAAAGAACCCCTTTTGTAGGTTTGCTATGACTAAATATCTAGTTTGGGATAAAATAAAAGTGGCGAGGTCAGCACATCTGGCTCAAACCTGTGCTTCTTAGCACGGGACATCTGCAGTCGAATCAGACTATAAATTGAAGATGCATTTTATGGGTATTTTTCATGAGCAAATGTTTCCCAATTTTTTTACTACATCTGTATAGAGATAAGCGATTGTTGAATAAACCATATCAAATGTTAACTATAAATGTCATTCAATAATTATTTTCCTTAATATAAGAAATGTTTACTGACTGGTAAGTAGTTTGCAGGCACAATGTTGTTGTTTTTACACATGAAGATAGTTGTACTTTCTCCCAAATTAATTGCATGCAGCGGTTTAAGATTTAACAATTAAAGTACTTGCTAGTATTGTGCTCCCAAAGGCAGTCATGTTAGAGGGAACTGCGTAATCCCATGGCCAGCCATGCAAAGCATTTCAATGCCTTCTTTATTATCAAATTCACTTATGACAGTTCCCTCATCCAAAACGTCAGGGTGTGGCTCTGGTTCCAAGCTTGAGAGAAGATGCCAACCTGTTGTCATGTGCCTCCAGCATCATCTACCAGACTGTCCTTTGGCATGCCCATAGACGTTCCCGGAAGTATTACCAAACCGAAGCCAAATCAAATTCTGTACACGAACCAGCGAGCGCAAATGCGGCCCTGTGGCTGTCTGCAAACTGCAGGTGTGGGTGTGCCACCGCTGGGCGGACAGCAGCTACTGTGTCCCTTCATGCCTGGTCCTTTATGAGTGCTGTATTGTCATCACTTGGGCCATTGCCAGCTTGCTCAAAAAAAGGCCTAAAGCCAAAACATCAGCATTCAGGCAGTTGCACCTATAAGCAGCAGAGCGAAGCGCTGGGAGCCACACACGACACATGGAGCAGACTCTAAGTTCTGCCCGTGGCTTGGCAGCACGGGCCGGCCGGCAGCAACCCCACTGCATAGCACAAGATCAGCTTAAATCGACATGCAGTTTACAGCACAGGAACACAGTGGAGAACTTGAAATGCGTGTTTTACGGAGACAGTGACATGTCCTTGAAGCCTCTGTAAGGTCCTTATGGAGGAGAGGAGTCTTTTGCCTGGATGTTTTACTGCCTTTAAAGAAATCATTTGCTGGAGTTGCTTTCTGGTGTGGCATCGTTGTCTCTGCGCCCCGCCCAAACCCTCGCGACATTCAAGAATGGGCTCCAGGGTCTCTTCCCAATGTCTGTCCAGGATCTGAAGGCATGGGGACCTCAGTCACAGGAAACAAAGGCTGAACTTTGGGGGTGGGAGCCGGCCTTCTAGTCAGCTTTGGCATAAAAGAAAAGTCCATACACAAAGCTTTGCCACCCAAAGGACCCACTTCAGGCTGGCTATGACACTCACTGATGATCCATTAATTGGTGGAGAGATGTAGGTAGAATGAATGATGGATGTGCAGGAATTCAGTCCTGAAGGTCCAGCCTACTGGGGACTGAAGCCCACTCAGGGCACCTCTAGAAACAGAGCGTGGCACCGAATCCTGTAATTATCTCCAAGTGGCACTTTTTTGAGAACATCAAAGCCCATGTGTCACCATCAGTGTCTAGACTTCATCACTCCACTTGTGATTTGTACCAACTCCCCATTAACTTTCTTCGAAATTGACGTCCTCAACAAAGTCATACTCTTCCAGGATTCTTTATACAGCAAATGGCATCGTACAGAATCCTTGGAGTTACTTTTCTTTCTGTTTTTTTTTTTTTAAACTGCAGCAAAACATTTGGTACTTGGCATGCCATAAACTTTATTCAAAGACAGACAATGTCCCTGATTCAATGAGCTCAGAAAGCCTAAGGGATTTGAGGCCAATTCTGGGGAATCCAGGTCCGTGAGATTGTTCTGGGATTTGACGAGGGCCAGAGCAGATTCTCTGAGGCCATTGTGGCCAAATAAATGTTGGTCATTGGAAACTTTTCTTCACTTCATTTTGTTCACTAATAGAGTTATCTGGGATTGGGCAGTAAGCCAACTCCAGAAAAGGCTGTGGGTAGCAGAGAAGTTGGTCTTGGAATAATAAAATTGTGAGGCCGCAGGTAGAATATAAACACAGCAAGAGGAAGCTAGCTTCGAGTGAAAGGAGAGCTAACACAGAGGGAGATCAGACAATGAGTTCATAATACTCTTTTTTTTGTTTGTTTGTTTTGTTTTGTATGTTTTTTATTTCAGCACATTATGGGGGTACAAATGTTTACATTATGTATATTGCCCTTACCCCCCCCCCCAATGAGTCAGAGCGTCAAGCGTATCCATCCCCTAGACGGTGCACATCGAGCTCATTATGTGTGAATATACCCATCCCCTCTTCCCGCCTCCCATCTGCCTGATGCTGGATGAATGTTATTCCTATATGTGCACTTAGGTGTTGATTAGTTAAAATCAATTTGATGGTGACTACATGTGGTGCTTGTTTTTCCATTCTTGCGATACTTCACTTAGTAGAATGGGCTCCAGCTCTATCCAGAATAATACAAGAGGTGTATTATCCTGGATAGAGGATAATACTGTTTATTATGGCTGAATAGTACTCCATGGTATACATATACCACATTTTATTAATCCACCCATGTATTGATGGGCACTTGGGTTGTTTCCACATCTTTGCAAGTAAAGAGATATAAGTAGGTCTACCAGTTTGATCCAGCAATCCCATTACTGGGCATCTACCCAACAGAACAAAAGACATTCTATAAAAAAGACATCTGCACTCGAATGTTTATAGCAGCACAATTCACAATACTCTTAATAGGTGATAGAGAGAGGTAGGTTTGGGCAAGGTACAGTCCCAGGCTTAGCAAGACTGGGTATGGAGCTTAGGAAGATGAGACAGACAGACAGACAGACAGCTGTGACAAAAGCCAGGAGCAGTACTGTCTGCCAGGTGAGGGCGTAATGTAGCACCTCCCAGGTGATCGAGATCATTTCAAGCTTCAATAGCACATCCAGATGTGTGCAGCCCTCCTACAAAGACAATGGGTTTAATGACATCATTGGCACCACTATTCATGTCCTAGCACTGCACTGACAAGTTACCACACACCTAGAGAGCTAAACAGCACAATGTTACGATCTGACGTTTCTGGACACAGTGTGACGCAGGTCACTGCGGGCTGACATTAACGTGCGTGCAGGGCTGGCGTCCTTTTGCAGGCTCGGGGGAGATTCCATTTTCCTACCTTTCCCGGCTTCCTGAGGCACCTGCGGTCCTCAGCTCAGTGCCTTCCCCGTTTCCAAACCCAGCCAGGGCGGTGGAGTCCGTCTCACGTTGCTTCGTTTTGCTTTCCCCTCTACCTCTCCCCTACGTTTACGGATCCTCGTGACTACACTGGGCCCACCCCCTAGTGATCCAGGCTAATTTTCCTATTTTAAAGTCCGCTGATTAGCAGCCTTAATCCCATCCATAAACTTCGTTTCCCCTTGCCATGTAAGGTACAATATTTGCAGATTCCTGAGATTAACATGTGGACATTTGGGGGGTCCAATACTTTGCCTGCCACACTACCTGAATGTGTTCTTGGATTAAAACATTCACATGGCACACCCACGTATATTAAATATGAAAAATTTGTTTCCTACTCCTCACCCTCTCAGTCACCCAGAGGTACTCTTCGCTAACAGTTTCATGTGTAGCCTTCTGTATTTTCCTCCATCCTTTCGCAGAGTAAAATCTCTTTTTTTCATAAATCCAGTCAAACCATATGCATTGTTCTTCAACTTGCCTTTTCCACCTATTAACATGTCCTGTTGCTCTTTCCATATTAGTCCCATAAATCTGCCTTGTTCTTTCTTCTAATTGGAATTTCATAGATTATAACACAATCGATTACATAACTATTTTTCTATAGCTGGAGTGTGAGGAGGTTTTTTTAGCCTATATTATTTAGTTTTCCATATATACATCCTTGAGCATATACCCGCATGTATATATGCAGACTTTCCCCCCAATTTATCTATATAGCTCTATCTCTGTATCAATGAGTCTATCTATCCTCCACCAAGTATCCTTGTGCATATCTCTGTGCAGAAATTTTAAAAATTGATACTTAAAACATACTCTGGGCCATGTGCAATTTATCTTCAGAAATTAGCACAGTTACACCATAATTTTCTGTGACTTCTCATTTGCACACCTCCTTGTCAACGCTGTCTATTGCAAGTTTTAAAAATGTTGGCGACTGTTTAAGAAGCACTGCGTTAGTGCTGTTTTCCCCTGTGTTTCCCAGCTTACTGGAGATGGCCAGTGATTTGCGTTAGGCTCCTTGGCCAGCCTCCATCTGTTCATTACCCAGTCATGGCATTTGCCAACGTTTGTTTTCCTTTAAAATCACTTTTATATAGAAATAGAGGAACTGTTTATGATTCTGAACATCGATTGTTTGTCTAAGTTGAACACAGTTTGTTCCCTTCTGTTGCTTGACTGGAAACCTTATTTACAATGTGCAGGAACGTTTCAGTTTTAATGGAGTTGAGCCAGTTAATAATTCCCTCTACTGTCTCTGAGTTTGTACCTCGCCTAGTAACAACTCCACTCCAAAAATATACAAATAGACACTTTTCAAACATTTGTCAATTCTCACATAGTTTTTAATGCCTTTATCTTTTGAATTCATCTAACAAGAGACACGAGAGGGTCTAGCTTTATTCATGCCGTTATCACCCGCATCGTTCTCTCACTGAAGTGAAGGCCATCATTATTGTAACATAAGTCTCCACCTGTACAGTGGTTTCATTCTGAACAATGGCTACTTTTCTTTAACTCATACTGGCAGCTCCTGCAGAGAAAAAAATGTACCAGGTGCCAAATGACTCACGCTGGTGCCTAGTTCCCCAAAGTTGCTCTGGGAATTACCTTCTTTCGTACAACAAATTCTAATGAACAGTGCCTGTGTGTGTACCAGATGTCATTTTAGATATTTTACAGGATAACATGATAATACTAATGAGAACAATACTGGCTAAAACAATAGGGAATATGCCTTGTGGTTTCTTGTGTGCCAAACATTGTGCTGAAGTGATTCCTTTGAAGGCATTGTCATCGGTCCCTGTGACACTGTGTGGGGTAGGTCTTTCCATCACTCTCATTTCACAGGTGGGAGACAGGCTTTGTACTTGCCCTCCAGCTGCAAGTGACGAGTCTGCACGTTGACTTCAGGTTGTGCTCTTGAACATGAAGCCAAGCTGCCTCCACAGTTGGCAGCTGTCCGTCGGGAACACAGGTGTTCCTCCAGGATGGGAAAATGTTCTCCACTGAAACACGCAACATGCTGGAGGCATCCTTCTTGACCTACTTTCCCACTTCATCTGTCAAAATTGCTCTTCTTGGGTTTTGCAAAAGACAGGCACACTCTGCAGACACCCCGAAGATTGCCATGGTGAACCCTCCTCCTCAGTGGGAAACATTCCAATGTGCCAAAATAATAATAATAATAATAATAAAACCATGAAAAAAAATTGATTTTCAGAGTATTTATGTCTTTTCTTTTCTTGTGCATACTTTTGTAAAGGGTAAACCGTAGTGTTAGATATAAGATATTTTGTTCATATGAGGATGGACCACATTTGGACATACGGTAGAGTTGAATGGTAAGAAAGATGGCAATTTTCGTTTAAGAATCACATGCAAATTCTTGGGCACACCTTGCACCAAAAGGTGGGATCAAACCTCCCCCTGAAGATGGTCTGACTTTAGTGACTCACTTTTTGTGAGCACATGGGGGCAACAGCGATTCATGACTTTCAGAGCTAGGTTGTAAAGGTGATAGCCTCTCCCCCTCTTTCTCTGTCTTCCCCCTTGCTCCCGGAACACACTGGCCTTGCTGAAAGAGGAAGCCTAGGCCACACAGAGAGACCAAGTATTGCTGTCCTGACTTCTCGACTACCAGCCAGTCTCAGCCACCACGAGGCTGTAACCACAACGGAGACACTGAGCAGGAGTTACCTACCTGAGCCCAATCAACCCTCAAAGAGAGATAATAATAGTAACAGCAATAATAATAATAAAGGATCACTACACTTTATACCACTAGCATTAGAGGGTCTTGTTACACAGCAATGGGTCATTGCTGACACACCTTTGGAAATCAGCCTCACGGAGTCTGTGTCTAGCAGATGCAAAGGGTTGACCGGTTCCCACTCACAGTGCTTTGGTGTCTTCAGATGTTGCCAGGTGAGCTTTTCTTTTCTGCAATTCTCTTCAACCCAAACATGCTCCTCACAGTTTTCTTTTGGGTCTTGGAGACCTCCCATCCATCCTGTGCATGGGGGTGTACACTCCTGTGCAACCCACATCTAGTCTATGGGGACATGCACAACTTGTCCCATGTGTTGGCTGCACCCTCCTGGCTGTCCCATGAATGCAGTTAGCCGATCCTGCTCCCATGCTGTGCGTTCCCTGGCAGAAATGCTGTCCTATCCACATCACATCAGGGCTCTCAGCCATGAGTCAGTTCTGAATTGGGCCTCTCCGTTGGTGCTTCGCAGCTTCTAACTTTATTCCAAATCTTTCCAAATGATTTGCAGCTTGATTGATCCACTCCCCTGGTACAAGGTAGGGATATGGGCTCGACCACGGCATCTCTCTCTCACTCTCTCTCTGACATATCTCTTTATGCATCTCTGCTCTTCATTTTGTGGTATCTTTTATGTCCCTAATCTGGCAGAAGGTTCCCCTAATCATAGATCATGGTTGAGACCATTCCATCACGGGACAAGCCAACCGATGTATGTGGTTATCAAGATGAAACACCCATCATAACACAGGTTGCACTTTTGCGTTGAAGTTTCTCTATTAATCATGTGCTTATGAAATGCAGACATGTCAACATTCTTTTCACGAGTAAAACAGGAATACTCTAAGGTCTACCTACCCATTTTGTTTGAGAAGAAACCAAAATTTACTCCATGGTGGTGGGGAAGTGTTAAAGGTTGCACTGTGTCCCCCCAAAACAAGAAATGCTGAAATCCTAACCCCCAGTACGTCAGAATGTGATCTTATTTGGAAATCGGGTCATTGCTGTAATCAGCAGAGTTAAGATGAGGTCGCACCCGAGCGGGACGGGCCCCTAATGCAGCATAACTGGCATCCTGATAAGAAGGATGAAGAGACAGAGCCAACAGGACCACACGGCCACATGAAGAGGGAGGAGGAGACCAGAGTGATGCTGCCACACGCCACACGCCACTGAACACCTGTGCCTACCAGAAGCTAGGAAGACACGAGGAAAAATCCTACCCTGGAACCTTCAGTAGGATCATGGCCCTGCCCACACCTTGACCTCAGACTTCAGGCCTCCAGAACAGTGAGGCGGTACATTTCTGTTGTTTTATGCCACCCAGTTTCTGGTGTCTTGGTATAGCCGTCCTCCATTTGTTGGCATTTCCTACTTTATTAATTATAGGCATGCATTATTGTATTCACATGTGATTTATGTTGCAAAACCAACACAGAAGTAGAAAAAGGATGAGGTTAAAATTATGTGACCATATTATTTCATGTACTTTTATTTATAAATGGTGCAAATCCACATTTGTTTTTACTAAAATATATATTAGCTTTAATAATATACAGGATGGCTGACTTTTAATTGTCTTGCTAATTATGATGGCTTGATTACACAATTTGAGATTCTCTCAAGGCATACTATTTACTCAGGGGAGGTTCATGGTTAACAATCGTGTATACAAATTCATGTTTCTAATAATGCTCTTGATAACTTCAGAGCAGGCAATTGCTTGGTCCATCTTACTAGATGGATGTTGCGTTCACCACACACTACGGGTAGTGAAAAGCTTCTATTAGGATTAAATAGAATAATCAACTGTGCTATTATCTTCCTCTCTCAGACTTGAGGTATGGCAAACATTTTCAATCCATAGTTCCTTTCCAGGACAATTTTAAGCTACATATTCATTTTGCAGGGGCTAGGTTAGTTAAACCTACATGAAATAATCCACAAAACTGCCTAACTACACATGTCACATGACACGGGAAGTGGAGGGTTAAATAAGAGTTGTACACTGGGCTCCTGTGTGGTGCACAAAATCCTGGTGTGCCCTTAGGACAGCTTGCTTTCCAAGGACAGGACACATCCATCGGTCATGGGACCAAGTGAGGAGTAACATCAAGCCAATTGTTACAGATCAATATGTCCTAATCACTCCCTTAACTATTTAGGTAGAAATAAATATAAACGGAAATAAATATAAATAGAACTTTCTTCTTACATCTAATTCATTGTCTTATAGACCTCATTCTATATTGAAGACCATCAGATGAGACAACAAACACAGAGAAGTGCCAGATTAGGAATGCCTGTGGGATTATCTCCAGGGGGTGATAAAAACAAGTTTCTAGTATTTTGTGGTTTCTTTTGTGGATGGGTGAGCCCAGTGGGAGGAGAGTACTTCTTGAGCTACCAGGAAGCGGAATACCTCGCAGTAGCATTTCCATTTCCACAGTGTACACAGACTCCAATATACAGACCTGAGAGTTATCTAGGGTGGTTTATATCCTTGTAATCCTCTGCCATTTCTCCAAGGAAAGAAGCATTAAAAAACCACAATGAGATATCACTTTTCCCTGGTCAGAATGGCCTTCATTATTAAGTTCAAAAACAGTAGATGCTGGCATGGATGCAGAGAGAAAGGAATGCTTATACACTGTTGGTGGCACTGCAAATTGGTACAACCTCTATGGAAAACAATATGAAGATTCTTCAAAGAACTAAAAGTAGACCTACCATTTCACCCAGCAATTCCACTAGTGGGTATTTATCCAAAGGAGAAGAAGTCATTTTATCAGAAAGACACTTGCACTCGAATGTTTATTGAAGCACAATTCACAATTGCAAAGACGTGGGACCAACCCAAATGCCCATCAGTTCATGAGTGAATTAACAAAATGTGGTACATGTACACCATGGAATACTACTCAGCCATAAAGAAGAATGACTGAATGCCTTTTGCAACAATATGGATGGAACTGGAGACCATTATCCTAAGTGAAGTATCTTAAGAATGGAAAAACAAACACCACGTGTACTCACTGTTAAATTGGAACTAATCAATGAGCACACATGTACATAGAGGGAAGTAAAACTCAATGGAAATGAACCAAAGAGGGAGGGGAGAGGAGAGGATGGGTGAGAACCTAGCTAACTAGTAGAATGAACAATATCTGGGTGACAGGCACTCTTATAACCATGACTCAAGCATTATGAAAGTGATTCACGTGACCAAAAAGCATTTTTACCTCATGATACTTTGAAATGAAAAAATATACACCCATTCTATGATTTCCATCTCTGATAATGCAAGCTCTGGTTTGTTTTATTGTCAAAATAACTTGTTTTTTCATTATCAAAATAATATATAAAAATAAATTGTTACAGAAAAAGTAAGAATATACATAAAAAAGAATTAGCTGTCACCCATAACTCCATCTCTCAGAAATAAGCACTATTAATTCCCCTGAGTATTTCATTTCAGATCTTTTTATATGGATAAATAAGGATATGTCTTATGTATACATACATATTTAAAAATATATGATCTTGCTGTTTAAATTATTTTTTCCATCAAAAGGGATTTAGTGAAATTCTTGCATGATGTGTTCTTAACTCTGGGCTATGGAGTTGGGTTAGAGACAATCTAGTTCTTGTTGCATGATCTGGGAAAGTTACTGAAACTTTACTAAGCCTCAGTTATTTCATCTATAAAATAGATGATTAAGTACGTAATTTATAGATTTGTTATGATTAAGTAAATAGTACATGTCGAATATCCAACATGTGAAAACATTAAATAATTGTTAACTATTATTAAAAAAACAAAAACAAAAACCACCACCACTAACTAAATTTGCCAGTGGATGGTTTTGATCAAAATCAGATGAAAATGGAGAGGGAAAAATGTTGGTTCTGGGACAAGCACACCCTTTCTCCACTAATGGCGCATTTATCTGAGTGTTGCCTGTATATTCCAGTAAATTATTTTACAACCATTGTTTAACACAAACAACAATGATAAACAATCTTACTTCCTTGTTTGATAGAAGAACCTAACATTTTTCTTTTATCATTGTAAAACCAAAGGCAGTGTTATAACTTCTTTGGACATGGTACTTAACATGCAAACAAGTTTTATTAAGTAGAAATAAAATCTAGTTAGTTTTTCTCTGCAAGTGCCTTATTTAAATATTTTTTTATTTTTGAAAAATCCCATACATATAGACAAGGCCTGTCCAACAAAACACAAAGATTAGAATTGTGAGCAAAGTGAATTTTTAGCATTAACTCCCCCCCAGCCCCTCCCCCCAAATACCCCCAAACTCTTCACTGGCTTTTGTAGGAGATTGTTAAACATTTCCTCTTTTCTCTTGAAGTTTAGTTTAATTTTACCATCTGTGCCATTACACAGAACTCATGTTTGTCTCTCCTATCATTTCCTGGGAGCTTTTGCATTACAATGCTGTTTATAGGGCTTTATGTTAGCAGTCTTAGCTAGCACAGTTATCCCAGGGGAAGACAACCAACCCCTACCAGGAGGTATACCCAAAGGGTTATCATCATCTGCCATGGATTGGAAGTCTTGCCTTGGAAGACATTCTGCTTATTTTAATAGCTCTATATTAAGCAATCTTTCTCAGCCCAACTGATCCTATTTAAACTTCGTTAAAGGGTGTTTGCAGAACCAAAACATCAAGACAACTGTCCAGGTGCTCTGTGGATGGAAGTCCCTTTAGGTTTGTTGACTTGCCTTTGATGATTTTAGTAAATTTCATCTTATCTTGAAATCCTTGATCAACCATAAATCACTGATCAAGTAAATGACGGAACTGATAGACAAACTCTGGCCACATAATAGCAAAGTGAGATGTCTTCCTTCTGGGTCTTTCTAATCCTGACTTTGGCAGGCATAAGTTTCAGACTTTATTTTGATCTTCCAAACATAAAACTTATTAACATATAAGCTCCGAGGCAATATAGCCTTATAAAGTATCCTCATGTTCTTTAGCAAGTTGAGTTATGACTTAAATACATGTTAGATATGAGCTGAAACTGGCTAGTATCAGGGACGCATTCTTAGACTCTAAGAACATGTCTATTATACAGTTCTTGTGGTTTCCACCCAAGATAGAAGCATGAAACACTAATTAATCAAATGAAGATCTCTAGTGCATCTGCTCTGTGCAAACTACAGATGTGTTTTCTACGTGTGGTTATTTTTTTTTAAGAAATAGAAGTATAAATGTGATTCTTTGTGCAAATATATAGATTGTTCATCTGAAATAATGCACATCCAGGTTTTTATACAAAACAAAGGCATTCAAAAATTTTGCGCTACTACGTAGCTTTTATTTACACTTGTATTCTTTTTGTTTCAAACTGTGCTAGTTTTTTATGTCAAAGCAGAATGATAAAAGTCATTAAATGCATATGGAATTGTGTAGAACAGATTTTAGAGAAAACAAATATTGAGTTATAAAAAGATATCTAAAATTTCTAAGATATTTTAATTAGCAGCTAGAGAAACAATGGGAAAGAATGAAGTTAGAATCTCACTACTTCCCTTGCTAACCAGCCAGACAGTTGAACATTAATAAATCTTGTATTCATATTTCAGTAGATACCTCTTGAAATCTGTCAGAGAACCGGTATTTGCTTTATAATATTTCTTGCAGTCTTTTTGGCTTCATGTTTACACCTTTAAACCACTGTATTTAAAAATATATATTTTCAGCGAGTGCTTCATATCTTTCTTTAAATGTCTGGCATAGAATCATGATCTTTTTATTATTACAAACCTAATCTTCTTCATGTGAAACAATAAAGTATTGAGAAGTTCTCTGCAGCCATGGAGAAACCAATATACCCAACCAGGCTTCCTAGGGTTACTCATGTCTAGGGAATATTTCGGGAAGATGGAATTATTCTTTGGCTATTAAAAAACAGCGATTTTTAAACAAGTTGTATGCATTCATTTCATATTGGTTCAGGTTAAAGTTATCAAAATAACTGATGAGAACTTTACATGTTTGTGTTTGTTTTTTATATGTGTGCAATAATGCCCCAGAAACATCTGGCTTTGCTGATATACAAAATCCAGAATAAAAGTCTTAAGAAAGTCTCTTTGTCATGAAAAAAATTAATAAATAAAGGTTTCTATTTAAAGTTACTTCCAGTGTAAGAGGAGTATTTTTCAATTCCTTGGGATGCATCATAACTCTAAGACTTGGGAGGAAACTGCAGTTGAGAGTGGAGAGGATAGAGTTTGCAACTCCAGAGGGAAATATTTATTATCAAGGTTTCCCGAATCACACCATCTCACAGTCAATGCCCAATAATTAGCAGATGCAATACATCTTTCCTTAAAAAAGGATAATCATGTCAACAAAAATGAATGTAAATAAAACATAAATTACAATCTCTAAGTCATAACCAATTTAAGAAAACAAAGAAAAGTGGAAATCTTCACCAGGATTAAGGAAAGACAGTGAAAAAGGGTCTCAGCCTACTAACCTCAAAGTAACCCCGGGGAATGATGTCTCGCGTTTCAAGGGCAGACTCCATCCTCGGTTATGGGTGCAACTTTCTGCTTCCCTCTACCGTCTGGGAAAGAAAAATGGGAATCCGCCTGGCCCTCCATGTTGCAGCCATAAGCACAGAGCAGTAGCGTGTTGCAGCAGTCGTGTGTCAAAGCAGTGACAACAGTGAGAACATCTTTATCATGCTCTGCAGCGTTCACGAGGTTACCCTCTTTGGATTACATAGTCAGGTGCCTTAGTTTTCCCGATACTTCATGCTTATCTATTAATCTCCCAGAAGTATTTTAAGCAGCAGTTTTTGAGCGCTGGTGAGCTTATGTAAGGGAAGTCACCAATCTGTGTGTCTCAGAGCAATGCCCCATCTTGTTCGCGTGTCAGGGCCCCACCGTCCTTTAGGTGTGGGAACCAAGGAAATCAGAGGAAATTGCATTTCACTCAACAGGCAGGTGAGCTGAACGGCTGCACCTTAAGCTTTTTACCTTTTCTGGCTACATTACCAGTGGCCTGGGAGGTGGGAGAGAGAACATTCGTGTGGCTCTTTTGTGACAATCTTTCTATTCTCTTCTAAATAGAGGATGCTGCTTGGAATTGTATTAAATTAGTACATTGATTTAGAAGTGCCATTTTTTTTCAGTCCACCCAACCAGGAATATTTTATATTTCTCCATTTATTGAGGATATGGTTTTGTCCTTCAATATGAACACAAAATTCCTGGAGATATATATATATATATATACACATATATATATTTAGAGAGAGAGAGAGAGAGAGGGAGGGAGGACATAAGAAAAATAACTGTGTATATAATGCATGTATATTAAAATCTATTTTTATTAGTCATTCTGTAGTTTTGGTTGCTACTATGAATAAAATATATAATCTTCTAATTTTTAAAAATATCCTCCTGGATATTGCTAATTTTCCTATAATGGCTTGTACCATTTATCTTATGAATTTCCCTCAATAATTCCTCTTGCTAATTCTTAACTACTTTTCATTGCTTTTTACTTTCTCTAGATGTGTAGTATTAGTATCTCCATACTAAATAATTTTGTAACTTTTAAAAATATGTATAATAATTTAAAAATTGTATCTTTCTACTTCAGCAAGAATTTTTAAAACAATGTTGAGTGAGAGTGGTGTTCATCCTAGTTTTTTTCCTGGATTTTAATAGAAGTATATCACTGCTTCTTTCTTTATCATGATATTTGTTATTAAGTAGTCTTTTTGATGATTAGTTCATTTTCTTCTCATCCTATCTTACCTAGACTTTTCTCAGGAATAGCTGTTGAATTTAACAAATGTCGTTCTCTCATCACCTACCATGAATATAAACAGATGGTTTTCTCCTTTAATTTAATAGAATAAATGCTTTTAAACCATTCTTTCATGCTTTTATCTGATATTAAATCTATTGGTCATTCTCTTGAATATCTTTAAATTCTATTGACTAATTATTTAGAATGTTTATATTGAGTGTGCACAATAGACATATAGAATAATTTTTTCAATTATTTTGTACTTATCTTAGTAAGTTTTAGCATTAAAATCATGCAACATCATGAAATTGGGCAACTTTCCAGCTTTTTCTTTAGCCTAGAAGAGTTTATGTTATGTAGAAATGATTTGTACTTTAAAGCTCAAATAGAACTCAGCTGTAGAACCATCTGGGCCTGATGTATATTATTTTTTAACCTGGCATCTCTTTAATTACCTTTTCATCACCTTCCTTGGTTATTTGTAGATTCAGTTTTCTGCCTCTTTGAGAATCAAGTTTGAATATTTTTGCAGGAAATCAACCATTCCCTTCAGAATTCTGATATTTTTGCCATAAAAATACACAGAATATGCTGCTATAATTCTTTTAATATCTGAAATCTGATTATATTGCCTTTTTTACTCATCACCTCATTCATTTTTTGTGTCCTCTTATTATTTCATAATTTAATCTTAATAGTTTTTCTGTTTTATAGAGAATTTCAAAGGAATCACGTTTGAACATATTTTTGATTGCTACTATTTATACTATTTTAGTAATTTCCAATTTTATCTTTATCATTTTTTATTTTGCTATTTTATATTCTTTTCTAGTTTCTTATACTGAATATGTGTTTCATTTACATTTGGTCTTTTTCTTTTTAATAGTGAACACATAGGTGGATGTTTATAGATTTGCTGTAGGTTTTGGCATGTAGCATTAACCTCATTTTTTGCTAGATAATTGACTTATGTGTTATGAATTTCCCTTTGATCTGGATATGCTTAATAAAATATTTTTCTTCAATTTACACATGAATTGATCAATTTGCAAATGATTAGTTTCTTGAGGTCATTTTGTATTGTTCATATCTAGCTTCCTTTGTTTATGAAAGTGTTTTGTAAAATGTGGGCATTTTGTATTTTATAAGATTTTGTTTTGGCCAAGTCACAATCAGTGTGTGTATAAATAGATGCATACACACATGTATCTATAGGTACAAGTGCATAGATGTAGATGTGATTATAGACATAGATATAGATATAGATATCTTGCCCATGTTTCCTTGGTCCTTATAATTTAGATGAATTCTGCTCTGGTCTGTCTGCCAGTCTTCCCGCCCCCGGCACCTGTGCCTTCTTGCCTAAGAGCCTTTCCTGGCCACCAGATCCTGCTCTGGCAAGACACACAGCATGCCGGAAATGGCAGGAAATGCCGCCTCCTACATGGGCTGATGGGAGCTGATGACTCACAGCTCCGGCCCCGTGTCCCCTTGGGAGTGAGAGCTCTGTGGAGAGTGTCCTGCTTTGCTGCCTCCCAGAGATGCCCAGTGGAACGGAGCCCCAGCTGCCCACAGAGGTGACTTGTTGGATAACACACCCTTTATCTGCTCCTTCCTTTGTCTCACTTGTCTTTTCTCCCACTGACGTTTGCTAGGATCACATCAAAATCTTGGTCTCAACATTTGCTCCTGAGATATATAAACTATCTCTCTGTTTTTTCTTCCTTTTTCATATTGCAAAGCAAAACACGGTTTTCTTTCCTGCTATCCTAATGTCTAGAGGCAGGTAATTTAGTTACTAAATTTGAGCAGAATAGAAAATTTGGAGTGCTCTTATAACAGCCTTTGGTGAGTATTGCATGTATTATAGAACTGAAAATCTATATTCTGATTCAGACTGCAATGGATTATTGTGAATAAAGTCACGTGGCGTCCAGCCTGGCATGCTATGAGCAGACAGGCCTTGCCCAGTCTGGTAAGTAGGCAGCTGCAACTGGGTCATGTTGGCTTGTGTTTTTGTCCGATGGTGCTTCTCAGAGCAATAGCAGAAGGGTGTTAAGTATCCTCACCTCCAAGTTGGATGTTATTTAGAACCAGCTAGAAGCTAACGTTATCCCAGGTAATAACCTTCTTCTTCAACAACAACAGACATCCAAGTTGGGGCAATCCAGATCAGTACCTGAGCAATTTCTATTTTGAGGGGAAAAATAACATCAAAAGTTTGAATAGCCCATGATAGGTGGTATGACTTAGTCTGGATCTACATGCATTTGCTGGTTTGAGAAAAAATTAAAACTATCCAACCAAACCAAAGCAAGTAAATATAACACGTGCAGCTGAATTATAGCCTGCAGTCATTTCAGACGAGACGCAGCTGAAGTCAGACAGCATCGGTGGGTCATATCTGTGTAGCATTCGAACTGATGAAAATCGGGGGATTGCTAGAATGTAATCCTTTCCAAAGTTCTTAAATAAGGGTTTGGGGCCCCTGCTATAATATGCCAGAGGCAGTTTAATAGAGGATGGGTGAATTATCGCTCTCCCTCCTCACACAAATCATAAATCCTCTAATGTATGAATTGTTGTCAGAGATTACATGCTTAGAAAGGAAACAGATATGAATTAAGATGAAACCCGCATTATACTATCTGGTCTTTCTCAAATGGTATTTAGAAGACAAACAAGGGCATTTCTATTTCAAATCACGGGAGCCTCTTTCTGGCTTATCTAATCATCTGGTATATATATGAGGTTTTTCAGGAGTTCTTAATCAAGAAGGATTTTAGAGGTTATGAGTCCACTTGAGTGTTAAAGTGTGTACTGAGACAAATTTTACTGAATTCCCTTGACTCCATGAAAAACTACTCACAATAACTAGCCTTACTCTTTGGGATCATGCGGATATGACGTTTGAATATTTAAAATGTTACATATTCAGCTGAACAACTTCCTGTTCAGTTTGTGGTATAGACAGTCTTAGACAAAGCCAGTTCTCTTGGTCTTTAAATGCTGGGTGGTCATGACAATGTTACAATTTTTGTTACCAAATATTTGTGAGTACACAGACTGGATGTGTGTGTATATGAGCCATTATTGTAATTACTTTTATCTTATTTGTAACAAATGATTATCTCTGTAGAATCCAAGAACAATGTTTTGATTTTTCCCAGATGTAATTTAGTTTAACTCAAGTTTGTTCGTTCTTTCTTTTCTTTTCTTTCTTTCTTTCTTTTCATTATGTTTTGGGGAGAATACAAAAATTTTGCTATACACTTGGGGAGAATAAAACAGTAGATAAACGTATCTCAGAACTTCTAGAAACTTATGGAGAACCAAGCTAAGTAACCATGAGTGGAAGACTGAATTACTGTTCCCAATTTTTCCACCTGTCCTGGTCTAAGAATTATATGAGGTCTGTCCGGAAAGTATCCAGCCATGTAATAGAAAAAATAGAGACATTCATCAAAGAGGATACAAGAAACATGTACATAGGACAGTGACGCCTCGGTCCCCTTCAAAGAAGCCACCTTGGGACCTCACACAGTTCTCCCTGCCTCTCTGAGCCTAACACCTTCAACATGCTCGGGTGTTCTGCTGGTTGCAGGCCTTCCAAACCATGGATCGCTTCAACAGATCCTCGGCCATCTGTGAAGTGTTTGTGCCACACTTTTATTTGTGACGCACTCATAGCGTCATCCTGGAAAGCCTTCTGAATCATTTGAATAGTTTCTGGGGAGCGATGTTCAAGCTTAGTGCAAAATTTGATGTAGCTCTGTTGCTCTACTCGGTCATTTGGAACGCCACGGCGACACAGTGCACGCGCTCACCCATCTGCGCCTGGCGCCCCAGTGACGAGTAGGGTGAGGGCGTCATTTAGAACGCGACGGAGACACGGTGCACGTGCTCACCCAGCTGCGCCTGGCGCCCCACTGACAAGTAGGGTGAGGGCGTCATTTAGAACGCGACGGTGACACAGTGCACGTGCTCACCCAGCTGCGCCTGGCGCCCCACTGACAAGTAAGGTGAGGGCGTCATTTGGAACGTGACGGAGACACAGTGCACGCGCTCACCCAGCTGTGTCTGGCGCCCCACTGACGAGTAGGGTGAGGGCGTCATTTAGAACGCGACAGCGACACAGTGCACGTGCTCACCCAGCTGCGCCTGGCGCCCCACTGACTAGGAGGGTGAGGGCGTCATTTAGAACGCGACGGCGACACAGTGCACGTGCTCACCCAGCTGCGCCTGGCGCCCCACTGACGAGTAGGGTGAGGGCGTCATTTGGAACGCGACAGCGACACAGTGCACGCGCTCACCCAGCTGCGTCTGGCGCCCCACTGACTAGGAGGGTGAGGGCGTCATTTAGAACGCGACGGCGACACGGTGCACGTGCTCACCCAGCTACGTCTGGCGCCCCACTGACGAGTAGGGTGAGGGTGTCATTTAGAATGCAACGGCGACACAGTGCACGCGCTCACCCAGCTCCGTCTGGTGCCCCACTGACTAGGAGGGTGAGGGCGTCATTTAGAACGTGACGGCGACACAGTGCACGCGCTCACCAGCTGTCTGGAGCCCCAGTGAGGAGTAGGGTGAGGGTGTCATTTAGAATGCGACGGCGACACGGTGCACGCGCTCACCAGCTGTGTCTGGCGCCCCAGTGAGGAGTAGGGCAAGGGTGTCATTTAGAACGCCACGGCGACACAGTGCACGCGCTCACCCAACTGCGTCTGGCCCCCACTGACGAGTAGGGTGAGGGCGTCATTTAGAACGACGGCGACACAGTGCACGCGCTCACCAGCTGCGTCTGGCGCCCCAGTGAGGAGTAGGGCAAGGGTGTCACTTAGAACGCCACGGCGACACGGTGCACGCGCTCACCCAGCTGCGTCTGGCGCCCCAGTGACAAGGAGGGTGAGGGCGTCATTTAGAACGCCACGGCGACACGGTGCACGCGCTCACCCAGCTGCGTCTGGCGCCCCAGTGAGGAGTAGGGCAAGGGTGTCACTTAGAACGCCACGGCGACACGGTGCACGCGCTCACCCAGCTGCGTCTGGCGCCCCAGTGAGGAGTAGGGCAAGGGTGTCACTTAGAACGCCACGGCGACACGGTGCACGCGCTCACCCAGCTGCGTCTGGCGCCCCAGTGACAAGGAGGGTGAGGGCGTCATTTAGAACGCCACGGCGACACGGTGCACGCGCTCACCCAGCTGCGTCTGGCGCCCCACAGGCTAGCAGGACGAGGGCGTCACTGTTCACGCATGCACATCCTAATCCACTCTCCTTGGCTGCCAGGTTACATCCACGTCGTGCAAACCATTTTCATTACATTAACAATGGCTGGACGCTTTCCGAACAGCCCTCGCACAGCTCTGCGGGATGACGGCTTTGCCATGTCACGCCCCGGAGCAGGGAGCTGCATTTCCTTCCTGCCGTGTTGGCGCTGGGCCTGGTGCGGGGGTTTGACTGGGCACTGAGAAGTTAGCAACGCCACAGAGGTCCAGCTCAGGGCCTAAGTCGCAAGAAGTCTCATGTTTCCACTGCCACTCCTGCACTCCTGCGACCGGCCGTCAAGAGAGCATGTCCCAGATGACCATCAGTAAGGACAGACAGGGGCTGCGTGCACGTGGACCCTCGGCTCCCCTGCAGAGCTGCGGGCTTCCAGATGTTTTCTGTTTTCAGTGGCTGGGCTGCGGATGATTTCTTTTGCTCAGCATCACTGTGGCAATTGCTGCACAATAGACGACACAGCCAGGGTTTGGCCACGTAACCACAGCTTGCCGAAAGCCATTTGGCTACACGCATGACAGTTCAGAGAAATTAGCGATTTTGCCAGAACTCCAGGAGCCTGCACACAACCACACTTTGAGGATATGTCCTGCACCCACAGTCCCCTACTGAGAGAACGGAGCTAGGTGGTTTCTTACACCTAAGGGTTTTTTTTTTTTTTTTTTAACACCAATATTCTGGAAGCCTTCAGCAAAAGGGGAGCACCCTCCCCGGAGGTGGAAACAGAAGAGAGAGGAGGGAGGAAGCAGGAATAGTGAAAAATAGTAAAGTTCTGAGGACAGGAGAGCAACAGAGTCACGGCTGATGGGACGTGTCTCTCAGCCTTTCCTCCGCCTCCGTGACTGCGGCTGTGCCGTGGCCCTGTCCTGGCCGCGGGGCCCCATCCGTGACTCCGCATATACCCCTTCAGCAAGGCGGCTTCGGACCGAGACCTCCTGGGTTTCTTCTTTTCTTGTGTAGCCTCATCGTGTGATGGAAACGGAGTAGATAGAATCTCTGGCTTGAAACTGGGAAAATCTAACTAACCTGCTTGCCAAGAGGGGTTTGAATGATATTCTTTGTCAAGTTGCTGATGGCTCTCCCTATATTAAGGCTGCTAATAATACTAGGAAATATCGACAGTGACGCCTCAGAACCCCACTCCAGTTGCTCTAGACGTCTGGGCATCGTATGTGCTACTGTTTTTACGGTTGGTGATGGTTTTGTGATGCTTGACCATCTGGCTGGTGCCAGACACTGTATTATGTGCCGGGACACAAAAATGCTGACTCTCTTCCCCCAGGCACGCAGGTGGGTGTATAGACATGTGCAAAGGTAGTTTCAATGTGGGATATTAACTGTGAACACATACTGGCTGTTATGGAACTACAGAGGAGGGGCACATCAACTGCTTCCTGGAATTCACATGCGTTTTGAATAAAAAAAGAGAGTGCCCGAGTTTATTCATTTATTTATTTGTTCACCATAGTGCATTTATGTCTGCTTTCTTAGAGCGAACATCTACAAGTTGAAAACACATAGAAGCAGCTCAAAAAAACTCCTCTTAAAACAGAGCCATCTATCCACTTCAGAGGTGACAAAGTCCTAGCAAAGAGAGGAGAAACAAAAAGAGGATTGCTGAGCTGGGAAGACCAGGAGGGTGAAAAAGACTCTCCTTGGCTGGAGTTCAATCCTCACAGCTCCATTTCAGACTTGGGTTTTAATTGTCACGAATTCGTCATATATTAGGGATGCATAGTAACTAAATCCCCAAACACATTCAGCTGAGACATAAATTAGTTTCCATCACCTTACTTTTAGCATAGTTCATGCCACTAGAGTGTATTTTCCAAACAGTGCCAAAATAAAAGGTAAGACGATTCAAATTGAACTTGAAAAGTATTCCCTCTAGAAAGCAGGAAGACAACATTAGTATTAATGGCATTTAAACTATTGAGTTAAATATTAACATTTTCCACTTAAAATGACATTTAATAATGCAGAGGAGAGTAATGCATACATCAGTGTTTCAGAAATATAAAGGATGAAAGATAATGAGGCTCTTGTCTTTGTAACAAGAGTAACTAAAAAATCAGAATATTGTGAAGTAGAATATTCTAAAGTTTTATAAGCTTTGATCCCGTCATCATTAGTGTGTGCTGTCTAGGCTGATCCCACAGAAAACCTCCGGGGAATATATTTAAGAACGTTACACTCTAATTTTGTCATGCAAGAAAAGTGACTTCACGTACCAGGTTTGAATTGTATAGTGCAATTAAAAAATAAAACTGGACTCTTTTTCATATTATATTCTGTATATACATGTGATACATTTCTTTTCCTTACTTACATTTTGAATTTTCAGAGCTGAAGGCCATGGTATAGTGTCAGGTGGTTCACACTTTTGACATTTGAGTAGTGGCCGCCAACAAAACAAACACAGTGCTCGCTTGACTTGCATGATGTCCAGGGCTGCAGGTTCCCCACCCAAAAGTTATCACTTTAGACTACAGAAATACTATGGATATTACTTATTGTACTCTCTGGATAATTTTAAAAGGCTTTCTAACATCTGTCACACCTTTACTTAATCAAAAAATAAGCCCCTGGCTGGGCGCAGTGGCTAGCACCTGTAATCCCAGCACTTGGGAGGCTGAGGTGGGAGGATTGCTAAATGCAGGAGTTCAAGACCAGCCTGGGCAACACAGCAAGAACCTGTCTCTACAAAAAATAGAAAAATGAGCCAGGCACAGGGGTGTGCACCTGTAGTCCTAGCTACTCCAGAAGCTGAGGCAGGAGAATCGTTTGAGTCCAGGAATTTGAGGTTGCAGTGAGCTATGATGATGCCATTGTATTGTAGCCAGCCTGGGTGACAGAGAGAGAGAGACCCTGTCTCAAAAAAAAAAAAAAAAAAAAAAGGCCTTGAAAGATATTTTCTATTAGGTTATTTATAGTTTTACGGTTTACTATTTCCTTCCTAAAAATTGCTTTTATTCACGATATAGGATGGGAAGCACGTTGTGAATGAAAAATAAATACAAATATACTTTAGAATAGCAAAACTTTGTGAGAAAATGTTAGTGTAGTATACTTGTTTCATGTTTTTAGCTAGGTAAGCATAGGTGAAGATTAGACAAGGAAATACAGCTTTTCCCTTGAAAACCTTCACTTTTTATGTTTGGAAACATGCAAAATAATTTTCATATGAACAAAAGTAAAGTAAGTTCTCACCCATTCTTCATTTCTGCATGATAATTTTGCTAAAGCTAAATGGCAAGATGATGTCTATTTATTTAGTATCATCTCATTATATTTTTTTCTCAATTTGTCCAATCAAGAGACTTTCCAAGCCTTCTTGCAGTAGTAAAATTATATAACAAACCATAATCCCAAAAGCATGTTACAAGAAAAACAAAAATCCTGACATTTTAGTTGACTGCAAATTTGTCCTAAGCTAACAAGTGGTAAATTCTAAATGATTTTAGAGATTGGCATATTAGAAGAGTAATTTCATTTCACATGTGAAGTCCTGTACGTGCTACCCTGGTCAGACCACAACTAACTGTTATATCCAAGCTATTGTCTTCATTCACGATGCGGGATGGCAAGCAGACATCACACTCTCCTGCAGTGCCCCGACAGACAGTAGCCATCAGTGGCTGTACTCTTCTTCAAAGAGTGTGAACCTGACCTCTTATGTTTTTCTCAACCATGGTAGCCCAGATTGCTCTACTAATTAAGCAGCACTGGTACCGTTTGTGACCCAGACTTAACAGTCTCCAGAGGAGAGAAAATCACTATTGAAACTACCTTTGAAAACTGATAATATCCAGCAAAGATTGACAAGATCCAATGGAACCTGAGAGCGCTCTTCAGATATTTAAAGGGGTTGGGGATGGAAGAAGAAGTAGATTCATTATTTGCTACAGCTCTTGAAATCAAAGAATAAGGCAGAGAATTTCAGGAAGGATCCTAGCTCATGATAAATAGGAAATGACAACGAGCAAAATAAATGCTTTTAAAGTGTGATAGGTACTGTCAACCACTGGAAGTATTTAAAAAAGGGCCAAGTCATCAATGTTCAGAAAGAGTTTGGTATCAGTGAATGAGATGGTCACCAGATTTAAATCCAGGGGCAAGATTATGACATTAAAACTTTTGGCTTTTCATGAAAATAATTATTTTGTCACCATCTACACCAGATTATGTCTTACTAAATTGAAATATTTTAGCACAGCATAACTGCTGAGTGTCATTTGCAGACATGATTTGTATATTCACAGAAGACTGTGGACATGCTCCTGCTTAAAGCTCTTTGGGCAAAAACTAAAATAGCCTTAGACTCAATGCACTCTATGAAGTTATGTGTATCGATTTTGGAAGCCTCAATTAGAAGTGTTTGTGAGACATACAAGGATTTGCCATCGTGTATGTCAATGCATTCTCTTAATAAAATAACAGAAGGGGATCGTTATTCTAGATTTATTTTAATCTACATTTTGGCATTTAAGAGCCGATGATAATGTTATGTCAGAAAGTGCTTATGAAATGCTTATGAAAGTGCATGTCAAATATTCTCCCAAACAGGTGCCATTTTGAAAGGGTTAACTTCAAAATAATGCATTCGTGCTGTCCATGAATCCGTACTGATGGTGAATAAAACAATACAAAAGAATTAAAGCCCTTTCTCACTGATAGCCAACTAAGGAATGTAGAAGGATGAATAGAGTCAAAAACTCTTCATTTTCTAGTCACTATTTCGGTTATAATTCCAACTAGATGCCCAATCTAGTTTGATGTACTGAGATGTTTTCTGTGTGCTGAATTGACTTTGGCAGTGGGTCTCGCTTTCTGATAGATTTGTGCTGTCCTGTTAGGCTGTCTCATACACAAAACTCAGGTTCTGGGAAGGCAGAAAGGAGGGACCGTAACTTATGGTAAACATTCAATGAGAATATAACATACCTTGTAGCATGATGTGCAAGGAAACATACCTTAACCAGATCCATACCCAATAATATTTAGATTTCTTAAGCTGTTTGGGATTATACCTTTGGTGCCTGCATAATGTCTAGGGTGCCTGAACTTCTCAACAGCAATTGCTAAATTTCTGCAAGGGCCAATGCCAAGAGGTAAAAGCTGGGAACTATCATGCTTTTCTTGATTCAGACTCCAATAATATACATTTTACAATGTGCTGATTTATATATGGTGAACTGTAATATAATGTGGTGCAAGCTTCATTCTGTGGTTATTCCAAATTTTTCATAAAATGTTCACAGAAGTAGCATTATCAAATAAATGAAATATGAAAAAATAATTAATTCAGTCTTGGTTTCCGGTAACAGAATCCAAGTTTGATCATATGTACGGGTTGTTTGAGTTATTCGAGTTCAATGTCATTATTGATTTTTCAGAAATAGTACTGGAATGACTTAGATTTTGAGGAATTTAGGCCAGAAATCCTCAGTGCCAATAATCTTTGTCTGTATGGAAAAAATGCATCCTTTTGTCCCCCTGCCTGAGGGGGAACCACAGAGGCCGTGAGGTGGCTAAGAGGCAGCATATAGGTTTGAATCATAGACATGGCCATTGAGTTTCTTATTTGTATTTTCACATGGGTTTTCAGATCATTACAGGTAGCTTTATCTACTCAATGAAAAGAATAGACATCAAAATATTTAGTGGTCAATGAGCATAATATCTGCAACTCAGTCTCAAATGATTTCTTCTCCTCCTGTCCCAGAAAGAAGCATAGATCGTGTCTACACTGACCCCTGAGTCACGCACCCGTGGACTCAGACGGGGAATGAGCAGGAAGCATTGAGCCAAAAGGATTCAAACCAAAGCATCATGGCCGTACTCTTCCTCGCCTTTTGCAATCCTAATATTACGGAGCCTCTCCAAGACTGACAAGAGCATTGTGGAAGAGCTCCGCTTGGTGGCATCTGTCACATCAGAGCTGCCTCCAGGCATGGCTGGCGGGTAACTGCTTGTGTTCCAGCATCTCAGTTCAGGAGCTAAGGTAGAGTAGATTATGCTTCCTAAGTCCATTCCTGGTGGTCTCTTGCATCCAAAGGTTATCAGGTTAGAACTCAAACCTTGCTCCTAGAAAATGAATCGGCGTCATTCACAAAGTGTGTGCTGCTCAGTGAGATGACACAAATGGCTGCTCCACTGGGACGCTAATCACCACCGTCCCCTGCTCCATCCACTGCTTGTGCCTGACGGCTGCCCACATAAAGGGCACAATACAAACCGGCTTCAAGACAAGGCAGCTCCCCTCCTGGCCTCTGCTTCTAGCTCTGCCCCAGACTTCTGCTCCATTCCGTGAACCAGGGCTAAATTGCAAAAGCAACACATCAGGGAATAATTTTTGTTTTTAGCTGTGAACCTTAATTGCCCATGTAGGCCTTACCTCATTCATGCTGTCTACTCTCCAACTAAATTCATTATCCTCAAAATCTAAGCCATTTAAAATGAACATGAGAAGTACCTTTAACGTAAATGATAAATTCTCACGTGATCTTGATTTAACACCTTAAATTTCCCATAAGATCAGTTACTGACGCCATTAGCCTATTTTGTATTATTTTCATTGAAAACTTTGGATACTATCCATGATGTCATTTGTGCCTTGCCCGTTGCTAAATCACTAGGCATCTTTTCCACCTGAAATATGAACAATATGAAGATAGAGAAATGGAGTATTGCAGATTTAAATCATCATGTAATGCTATATGTTTTGGTAAAATGGAAGAGTTGAGAATGTTTTATTCTTAAGCTAATGACCCAGGAGGAGATGCACATCATTGCATAACACCTACAGTGGGCTCCACTGGATGATAATCGTAAATTTCCGACGTAGAGAGGACCAAATTAAAAAATTCCAAGTGGAGATATTGTATTGCTAAGCCTGTGAGTTTTATGTGTTGTCCCTTTTCCTTGTGTGCATTTGTTGGAAACATCCCTAGGAGACAGCGGGGAACAGAGACAGCTAAGCGATTTTCCATACTTCCCGGAATGCAAGGCTGAGCACTTTAAAACCCAAGAGCCTGCACCCTTCGGGGCCTGCATACGCCTCTGAGATGGATTACTTGTATTGTCTTACATCGGTAACTGGAGTCATAAGATTTGGATTCCTGTCTTTGCATTCATGAGCCATAAATCTTGAGCACGTTAAAAGTGCTTGTGTGAAGATTTCACGAGAGGCCGGCATTCTTCTGGTCTGTTTGCTCCATCAACATCCAGATGTGACAGCTCGCAAAGGCGTTGTGGGAGTAGCACTGGTCACATGATACCATTTTCCTGCCATGATAACTCAGCACGACAGTACTGCCCCTGTCCCCTCCTGCTCCCCGTTAAACATTCTGCAAACACTTCATCGTGAATCGGAGTATACAGAAGATTTACCTTTCCATTTTAGCAAAATTTCGCTGTTTTCAATCACTCAACTTTGATAAAAAAAAAAACAAAAACCAAACCAAACCAAACCAAACCATCTGCTCTTGTGAAACAAATACATGATAGTTGTCAATGTTTATGCTATTGATATGAATTATATCAGTTTACTTAGCTTGGAATTATAGGAACATCTAGAAAATGCTTTAGTTTTAAAAATGGAAATTTTCCTTCAGCGGTAATTCAAAATGGCAAGGAAAAAAAAAAAAAGATTCATCCCAGACTTGAGAGGTTATATCTAGATAAGAAGCTCTTCTTAATAAAGGAGAATGGGAAGCAAAAACAAAACAAACAGAAAACAAATTTTGATTTATTATATCAACACTTCCAAAGAGTTTCAAGAGTCTCATTCATGACTTATATAACCTTATACAACCTTGCAGGGTCAGAAAAGGGCAAGTTAGCGAAAACTCAGAGAAAGGAAAAAGAGAAAGGGAAAAAAATAAGGGAAAAGATCCAAGGGTCACAGCAAAAGAAACCAGATTCTCTTTTAATCAATTTACACTATCCGGGGCTGTTGCCACAGGTTTGCTTCACGGTTTAGTTACTTTCCACTGATTACCTTGGGAGACAAGACTGTGCGCAAATACAGGGAAGACTGTTATTTTCTGATCGTTTCCTATGAAGGCAGAAAAATGGTTTTATTTTGAAAAGGAACGTGGGGTTTGTCAGGTTTTTCCTAGTTTGTGGTTCAAGCTGACCCTTCTTTTTGGGGCTGTCTTTGGTCTCATCTGTAATTAGTCTAAAGGTCTTCAGAGACACAGAGAAGCGAGGATTATAGATTTTCTTCCCACACCTTTGCTCTTTTATGTGGCTCTAAATGGATAATTGGAATAAGAGAGATTTCCTCGAGGCAGAAAAAGGAACCAGAGGTATTGGTGGACACAGAAGGTTCTTTTTTGTTCCATTTACCAAATAGAGGCTGCTGCTAGAGGTTTAGCTGTGGCCAGACAGACGCACAGCTCCTTCTCTTGCTAATAAGCATGGCTACATGTTCTTTTTTTAACATTGTTTTTATTTTTTATTCTAACATCATTGTTTTTATTTCAGAATATTACAGGGGTACAAACGTCTAGGTTACATAAATTGCCTTTGCCCTGCCCAAGTCAGAGCTACACATGTGCCCATTCCCCAGACAGTGTGCTCCGCTCCCATTAGGTGTGAATTTACCCCTTCCTTCCTCCCCTCCCACCTGCCTGACACCTGATGAATGTTACTTCCATACGTGCACATAGGTGTTGGTCGATTAGTACCAATTTGACAACCTCACCACATTCTGTTACTCGTTGTGGGTTTGTAGCACGACGATGACCCCATACCCTTGTGTCCCCTCTTTCTGTCCCAAGCATCATGTTCTCCATGACGAGACATAACTTATTCCTCATGCATAAGACAGTGTCCTGGTCTGCATTTACAGGAGCCAGAGTACTGTGTCAACCTTGCCCCGGGTCCTACTACAGCACCTGATGTCAATCACAACATTAGAATTGAAAAGAAAACATTTCCCCCGAATAGTTCAAGGTTTTCAGCTGAGCCCTTGAGTCAGCAAACACCTAGTGTTGCAAAAGCATGCACACAGGGTGAAGACAACACAAATGGCGCTGTGTCGAGAAACATGATAGTTTAGCAAAAGCAGGAGACAGCAAAGAGAAACCCCAGGAGGATCTGACTGATCTCTCTTCACGCGTTCAACCACATTGCAGAGGAACCGGTATTTTTGAGCATGTGCTACGGCCTAGGGCCTTTGCAAGTCTCTTTATTCTTCCGAGTTAACCAGTAAGGCAGAAGCAATTATTCCGTTGTTATGCACAGGAGGGAGCGTGACATAATGGAATGACCTGGCATTTTGGAAGTCTCAGGGCCGCTTGAGGTCTGTTGTGTGACATAAATGGGGATTAGCAGCAGCTCCTGCCTTCTCAAGAGCCCGCGGAGAGTAAACGTGATGCTACACAACAAGCATGTAGCCCAGCCCCTAACAAAAGCTCAATAGATGTTAATTATTTTGTTTTACAGGAAAGGACCTTGAGGCTTAGAGAAGTACAATATTTTGTTCCATTTCATGTAACTAACAAGCTCCCTGACTCCTTCCTGTGAGCAACTAGCCATAGCCTAAATAGTTCACCGCAGGCAAAGACTTTCTCACTCACGTCTGTACGCCCAGCACACAGTAGGAACTATGAAAAGAGTTGTTGACAGATTGCACCAAGCCAGTTTTCTCCACGAGGCTTCTTGTTTCCTTGTTTTCATCTGAGGATCAGCTGAGCTTGTGTGATGGCTTCTTTAGAGGTGCTGTTCAGCCCGGGTTCATGGCTAGAAAAGGTCAGAGCAAAGAAGGGTCTTCCGTGCAGGCCAGAGGCTGGGCTGGCAGCCACCTGTTCTTGCTAAAGACCCAGATGAGCACCTGTGTGGCTCTGGGTCCAGCAACCCTGGAAAAGAGACAGTCCATCAACAGAGTCATAGACCCTTACACTCGGAGGGCCCTTAAAGGCCAGCTAGTTCATCCATGCCTTTTACTGTGAATGTAGCAGGATTTGAAAGTTCAGTTTGTACCTCCTGCTGGTCTAGACAAAGCCTTTTTGTCCATCCTTTGGGGAAGGTGACTCAACACGGCCCAGGAATGAAAGAGGGATGAAAACATCGCACGCTTTTCTATAGAGAGGAGACACCAACACCACATTGCTAAGGACTCTAAATTGCAAACATTTTTTAAGGGCTGGAACTCCTTTGTGACAATTTGTTTCTCATGAGACAATATAGCCTTTTGATTGGAGCAAAAAAAAACACGCAAACAAGAAAGAATGATAACTTTCAATCAAGATAGCTCAGTGTGTTGAACACGCAGCAATGCAAGTAAATACTAAAGGCGAAAACTTAGACATAGGTGAGAGAAAGCCAGGAGTCTACTAATGGGGTTCCAAGTTCACCAGGAGTTCACCCCCACTGGAATAGCCAGGACTGCATTTTCCTTGCCGAGGCAGGGGAACTGGAATGAGATTTACCTGCATAAAACCAGAGGCATGTAAGCTGATAGAAGCAGCTGTCTTGTGCTGCTTGGTGGCTTCAGCTTATTTTAACAGTATAGGCTCAGGGTTGACGCATGCCACCAGAAACTAAAATAACTGCCTCCCTGCCTTAGTGATGAAAGGATCAGTTTCTCCCCAGCCTCACTCGAGGCAGGGACGACAGCACTGGTACCTGGTGTACCTGAGGACTCTGGGGCATAGTGAGGGTAGCTAACGAACCTGAAGGTTGGGAGATGGAAAGTGGAAAAGAGTATTTCCTTCTCTAAACGAACCTGAAAATACAAAAATCACAAGTATACAGAAAAATATAAGACTATGAAAGATAGTCAATAAAACCAGTGCCCATAGATAAGGATAGGCCACAGGAAACTAAGACAAATAGAAATATGACAAAGATTTAAAGATAACTATTTTTGATGCCTGAAAGGATAAATGAAAGTACTAAACTATTAAAAAAAAGGAAAAGACATGGAATAAAGGCGGATTTTATAAAGATACAATTGGAAATACTGAAGACGAAAAATACAGCTTTTAAAATGAAAGAACTAGCCGGGTATGGTGGCATGCACATGTAGTCCCAGCTACTCGGGAGGCCGAGGCAGGAGGATTGCTTGAGCCCAGGAGTTTGGGGTTGCTGTGAGCTACAATGACACCGTGGCACTCTAGCCAGGGCAGCAGAGTGAGACCCTGTCTCAAAATTAATTAATTAATTCATTCATTCATTAATTTAAAAAAGCTATCTGGATATCTGGATAGGATACTAGATTGGGAAAATCCAAATAGAGGATTTGTGACCAGGGAAAGGAGTATGTACAAATTTACCAAGGCTAGCACAAGAGATACAAAGAAGCAGCAAATATGAAAGAGGAGTTAAGCAATATGGAGAATAGATTAGGAAGCTACCACACATTTAATTAAAGTTCTAGGAGAAAATAAACATCTTAAGAAATGACAACAGTCACTTTATGGAAATTAAGGAAAGAAAAATTATTCCAGTCAAAACTGCAATGCAGTATCAGGCAGGATAAATAAAAGCCAACTAAATCCTAGACAACATGGTAAACTAAACGATTTCAAAGATGAAGATAAAATGATAGAATGCACCAGAAAAAAGCAGTTTACCTGAAACAAATTGCAATTTCAGTGCCAACAGATTTCTATTTTGCAAAAATAGCACCAGAAGGTAATGGAAATTAAAAATACATAAATTAAAAATACATAAATTTCAGAAATTGTTAGAACAAGTAGAGAAAGAAAAAAATCATTAAGTGCATAGAAGATTTGAACACCATAGTCAAATGTCCTAACCTAATTCACATTTGTGGACACTCTGCCCAATAGCAGAATAGACATTGCTCTCCAGGGACAAATGGAACATTTATCACGAGAGGCTATGTGCTCAGTCATAAAACATCTCTATTACTTTAAAAAGATTGATGACATACACAATATATTCACTGATTAAAAAAATTATAAATCAGTTGCAAAAGGTATCTAGGAAATCCAAACATATCTGGAAAGTGAGCAACAAGCTTCTAAAAACTTAGAGGACAAAAAAATGCCAAGAGACATTAGAAAACATTTAAAACTGCTAAAAATCTCAATCTATCAAAATGTGTGGGGTGCAGCTAACATAATGCTTAGGGGGAAATTCACAGCTCTAGAGGCTCAGATTAGAAAAGAAAAAAGGTGTGAAATCAACAAATGGAGCTTCCACTCAAGAAGCTAGAAAAAGATTCACAAATTAAACCCAAATTAAGTGAAAGGAAGTAAATAACAAAGATAATATTGAAAACAATTACCATAGAATACGAACAAATGATGGCAAATATCAACCTAACTAAATATGGTACTTTGCAAAAGATCAATAAAACCGATAAATCCTTTATCTAGGCTGACGCAACATGAAAGGAGGGGGAGATGGAAGAGGAAGGGAGGAAAGGGGAGAGAAATGGAGTGATTTCTGATATTAAGAAAGAAATAAAAGATATCACTAAACTTATTACATGATATTAAGGGAATGGTATAAAAAATTGATGCCAATAAAATTAAACACTGATAAAATGGACATTAAAAAAAGATTATCAAAACAGACTATGCTACCAAATCAAAATAGCCCTGAAATGGAATTTTTAATTAAAACCTTCTTCCAAAGAAAATTTGAGACCAAATAGCGTCATTGAATTCCAGGAAACATCAAAAGAAGAAATCATATGAAACTTACACAAACTCTTTCAGAAAATCAAAGACACTATGTAATGTGTATTAATAAAACCAGCAGAACGCTAACACCAAAACCAGATAGGACTAGTTTAAGAAATGAAACATAAACACAATAATCCTTAACAAAATCATACTCAGGAATAATCAGGAATAAAAAAAAAAGGTAATAAACATATTATGGCCAAGTAAGATGTATTCACAAATGCAAGGCTGGATGAACATTAGCGAAATCAATGTAATTTGTTGTATTAACAAAATGAAAGAGAAAAAGGTAGTAACTTCAGTAAAGGTAGAAAGGACTTTTGATAAAATTCAAGACCTACTTATGATTACAGGTGTCAGATGGTGAAAAAACCAAATAGTTCCACTAATAAAGAAAAAAGGACCCTCACTCTCATTTTTATCCAATGTCATGGAGGTTACAGGTAGTGACATAACACAATAAATTATATTACACAAGATAAGGTGAGACTATTAAAAAGATAGAAGTAAGATTCTATACTTGCAGACAACATGATTTTGTGTGTAGAAAATGCTTTGGTTTATAAACAACTATTAGTCTTAATTAGTGAATTCAGCTTGGGCACAGAATACAAGATCAAATACAAACGTTAGTTCTCTCGAAATATATTAGTTATAAACAAATGTAATTGTAAATAGCAAAATGCCATCTACAATAACATCATAACACATAGAATAATTGTGATAAATGTAACAAAAATGGAGCAAAACCTCCATCCCAAAACTATGAAACATTGCTCAAGAAATTAAAGTATATTTAGATTAATGAAAAGATATATCATACTCACTGATAAGAATACTTGTTAAGAGCGCAATTGTCCACAGATTATCTACAGATAGACTGCAATTCTAATCATATGTCCAGCAAACTTTGTTGATAAACCATTCTGGAAATGCATATGGCACTGCCCAGAGAACCTGCAACAGCCCAAACACCCCTTGCAAGACAGGATTCTAGTCGGAGAACTGACGTTCCTTGCCTTCAAGAGCAGCTGTTAGAGCCACAGCAGTCAGGGCTGACTCAGGGCCCCATGGGGTCAGGGAAGGGCCCGTGAACAGACCCAGGGAACCAAACTGAGGATTGGGAAGTAGACACACAGCAGGTGTGTACATGCGGTGAGACGAATCAGTGCCAAAGTAGTTTTAGGGGGAAATGGAAAGACTTTCAAAAAATAATAATGGGGCCAAGATGGACTAAGCCAACCTCAACCTCCATCTCCTTATTTCAGCCAAAATCTCTGGGCAAAGTACAAAAAGCAACTACTCGGGCCCTCCAAAGAGTAAGCAAACAGCAGGCTCACTGGAGACTGAAATACTGAAATCAAAACTTGAATAAGGCCTCATAAGAGGACTGAGTTTCCGTGTTTTTTTCCTTCGTGGTCTCCCGGCATTGACAGAAAGGTGATTCTTGCCTGGAGCTGAGCAGTGAGAACCGAGGTGTAGTTCTGGGAGGAATCCTGCATCCAGCCAAGGAACCCGAGAGAGGGCCTCCCGTGCGCCCGGGGTGGAGGAAATCCACGTTTCTTCCTGCTTTGCTTTTTTCTCTCTCTTCTCTCCCCTGGCTCGTCCAAGTTCAGCAGCTGCACAGCCACGGTGGTGATGATGGCAGCTATGGGACACTCGGCTAAAACTCTGAGATGACACCCTGCCCGGCTCTCCCTCTGGCAAGAGCAATGAGGAACGGGGCCCTGTTGCCTGCAGAGTTTGAGGACATTCCTGTTCTCTCTTCCTCTCCTTTATCTCTTGCTGCTTCACCCCAAGGCGGCCCTGGTCACACAGGACAACGTGACATAATGGGGTGTGAACCCCTGAGAGAAACCGCCTTTCTGGCATCTCCTCTTTCTGTGGACAAACCAACCTAGGTCCTGTCTCAGTCCTGAGCTGTGCATGCAGGGGACAGTCCCAAGGAAGCAGAGTACAGGCTTGGAGACCATAACTGGGGTATAACCACCTCCTGACTTGCAGACTAACCTCCAAATGACACATGCACCAGGCACTCGTGTACGCCCAGCAAATGCTTTAGAAACCTGTGTGATGTTGGAACTGCCACCCACAGAGTGCAGGAAAGAACGTAGCGTCTGAACGTAACCGATTGTATGCCCATTAAAAACATAAATTGAAAACAAATGGTGATGAAATAACTGGATATCTATATGGAAAAAAAGTAAACCTAAAGGCATCAGAGACGGAAACAAAATCTGAAGTCATGAAATCTCTAGAATAAAACAGAATATTGTGTGATCCTGAGATTGTCAAAGATTTCTCAGACAGGACATAGACTTAACTAATTCTAAAGGAAATATTAATAAATTAAGTTCTTCCAAAAAAAGCCTACTCATCAAAATATACCCTTAAGAAAGTAAGAAATCATACACAAATAGGAGGAAATAATCGCACTGCAGAGTCTGACCCGGGCCTTGTTCTTAGAATTGTATATAAAGAATTTCCATACCTTAAGAGAAAGGAAACAAGGGCTTACTCAGACACTCTGCAGAGAAAGATATCACAACAGCCAGGAGAAAGTACTTACCATCATTAAAGAAGTGAAAATTTAAATCTCAGCGAAATGCCACTTAACACTCATTACAATGGTGAAAATTAAAGTGACTGAGATGACCAAATGTTGGCAAGGCTGTAGAACATCTAGAACACTCACACCTTGTCCATACGTGACATTCATGGGGTCCATACTTTGCAAAGCATTTTAGCAGTTTCTTATAAATTAAATATATGCTATGATCCAGCAGTTCCATTTCTAAGTATTATATTAACTTGATAGAAATGAAAATATATGTCTACACAGACTTGTTCTTATAAGTCGTATTCATAATAGCCAGACACTGGAAGAAATCTAATGTCCATCCACAGGACAGTGAGTAAACCAATGGTGCATTTCTGCAATAACTGCTTCTCGGGGATAGGGAGGAATGAACTACTGATATGCACCGCAGCATGGATGAGTTGCAAGAACACGGTGCTTGAGTGAAAGTAGCCAAACACAAAAGAAAACAGGCTGGAAGATTAGGCTTCCTTGATACTCAAGAGCAGTCACAACTAACCTATGGTGAAAGAGTTGGTACCAGTGGTTCACCCTGGGGAAAGGGGTGAACGGAAACCCACTAGGCAGGTGCACAGGGAACTTTGTGAGGTGATGAAATGTTCAGTGTTTGATAAAAGCGTGAGTAGCACAGGTGCCTGCATTTGACAGAATTCTCCAAACTGTAATAGCATGTAAATAACTTAAAAAGAAAACCTCATAGAAACATTGAAAATTTGACATTATTTCCTTTCATTTTTCACAATAAAAGACACCATGGCCGGGCGCGGTGGCTCATGTCTGTAATCCTAGCACTCTGGGAGGCCGAGGCGGGTGGATCGCTCGAGGTCAGGAGTTCGAGACCAGCCTGAGCAAGAGCGAGACCCCGTCTCTACTAAAAATAGAAAGAAATTATCTGGCCAACTAAAATATATATAGAAAAAAAAATTAGCTGGGCATGGTGGCGCATGCCTGTAGTCCCAGCTACTCAAGAGGCTGAGGCAGTAGGATCGCTTAAGCCCAGGAGTTTGAGGTTGCTGTGAGCTAGGCTGACACCACGGCCCTCACTCTAGCCCGGGCAACAAAGCAAGATTCTGTCTCAAAAAAAAAAAAAAAAAAAAAAAAAGACACCATAAATGAGGCAATAATCAAGACACAGAAGAGAAGATCACATATGCAATTTCAACTGACTGACACGGATAGTCTCTGGAGATATATACGTATATGTCTATGTATGTGTGTGTATATATAGATATATCTCTCTCTATAGAGATAGATATATATCTAGAACTATATAGAGAGATATATATAGAGAACTATATTTATATATACCTAATATCACAAAGGAGTACACCTCCATTCCCAGAGAGTGGTAATACTACGTATCAATGGGAACATATATAATGGATTTAATTCCTTTGGTGGGCAGTTAGCAATATTGGCCGAAGTTGAAGGTTAATGTATCTCTGCCACCTGGACTAGCCGGAAGCTCCACTGTCTCACTGATACTCTAGAGCAGAAACTTCTCACTCTGGCCACACATCAGATTTACTGCTCTAGAATGCGGGATAATACACATTTATGTGCCTGGTTGCTTGTGTATCAAATGCAAAAGTTTCTCTAGAGGAGGGGCTTACCTCAATCCCAGGCACCTGTTAGAATCTCCTCAGGTGTTCTTTTAAAACAGCAATACCTGGCTAGCACCCCCTAAATCTGATTAAGTTGATCTGGGAGAAGTCTGGGAGAGGAACCCTGGCTGTCCATTAAGTTCTTCTGGGGAACCCTTGAAAGCCTCTGCACCCCGGTTACAATCCAGAATCTCCAGATTTGATCCCCAAGCATTACGAAACAAAATTACAGCCTGGTGTAAAATAGCAACAAAGTGTACGTTGCTTAGATGTTTATCAATAGGAGAATGCATAAATACACTATAGTATATGTCTGCAATGAAATCTATCCTGCTTTTAAAATTAACAAATTACTCCCTCATCTATCAGCATGGCTGTAACTCAAGCACATAATTTTGTGCAGAAAAAAAAGTAAATCAAAAGAATATAGACAATAGGATACCATCTACATAACTTAAGCATATTGCACATTCCATATATTGTTTACAGATATATATGTTTAATAAAAGTGAAATGTTCATGTGGGGATGATAAATACCATGTATGGTTAGTAGTTACGTCTGGGAGGGGAAGGAGGACATGAGGACAGGGAACCATATTTATGGTCAATGCTTTTGTCCGTGATTTTTAAAAACCTTTCTAAAGCCCCGGGCAAGAGAGTAAACCAAGTGCTAGGGGCAGAACTGTTCATTGCCACATTCTCTGTACTTTTCTACATGTTTTACAAATATTTTACAATTAGGAAGCATTTATAATAAACAACTAAAAGAAATCTAACCAACAAGAAAGTGATAAAACTGAGATACACACTGAGGTCTAACACTAAAACCCTTATATTAACATTATTATTTTAAAAATAATTTTCTTCCTTCTCCAGCCATACTATTACATACTATGTTTCTTAAACAATGTCTTCCTTCTATTTTCCTTCCTATGATTCCTTCCTTTCCAATTTTTCTTATTTTATATTCATGCAGCAAGCTCACTGAAACCAAGAAGGACACACACACACACACACACACACACATTTTAACTACATTGTGTTTTCAATATGGTTAAGTCATCTTTAGAGAAAAATGCACATAACAGGATCTGATTTCAGTGCAAAAACAGAACACTTCAGCTCAGAGTTGGAATGTGGCTGATTTGTCATTGCTCCTAGACCTGCACACCCAAGCATGATGATCTGTGAACTGAGAATACCTTTTAGGAGAGTTAACGGCCGTGGTCTTTGGGTATTTCCAGGGAAAGCTCTCCCAGAGCGATCAACTGAACCAATGGATTCAGAAAGCATCAGTCTCCACCATAAAGTGGAACTTTTTTTTCCTTGAACTTAACGCACTATTTGAATAATTTATAAAAACCTTGCCTTGTTTTCTTTTCTCCTTTGGAAATGTCACTCTGTAGCTGTCAGACTCCTTCTTACATCATAACTGAGAAATGTAGGGTGGTGGAGAGAGAGTTCTGGCACTGAAAATGTATTTAAAACAGTTGCTACTTTTCAAAACTGAAGAAGAGCAGTCGTGGTAGACTGGACATCCTGTTAGGATTACAGCCGACACCAGGTCCCACGGGACCATATCTGCATCCTCTGCGTCCCCCTGGAGTTGCAGTCAGTGGTGACCTCCGTGGGGTAAGAGTTGAAAGGAATTGCCCTGGGCGTGACTCAGTTTCCTTCTGCAGTGTGAGGGGCTGGGGAGGGGGATAGCAGCCTATAGGTCCACATTCTTTCCGTGCACATTACAATTCCTGCAGAAAAAGAGTCAGGGATGCAAACATTCTTGGTGCAACCGGGGATCCCACGAAAGGGAAAGCAACTTGCATTTAAATGCATGCTACGTGCCAGCCATGGGACTGCCAGATTGACATACATTATTTTATTTATCCCACACATGGTATGAAATAAGCATCCTTAGCCCTTTTTCACATATGAGGAATGTGAAGTTAGAGAGGCTGATTTTCTCACATTTACAGGGCTTGCGTGTGTCGAACCACACACCCATACAGGCTGTCTCTCTCCAGGTCACGCCTGTCCCCTGCAGCGCCGCTTCTACATCCTGGTCTGAGCATTTCGACCCTCAGATGCTCCTTTGCTTCCTAGTTCATGCTTCTCCACTCTCCCCAGCTGTTCCTTCCGCTCTACCTTGCTACTCCTAATTTGGAAATTTGCTGGAAGTTTTCTTGGTCCTACTCAAACTCAATTTCCTCTCCTGTGTCCTGCATTTTCGCACCAAACCTGCACTGGGGGGAGGGTGCCATGAGTGGAAATGACAGGATTTTCACTTGGGCGGAGAGGAAATTGAATTCAGGTCTGTTAAATGCAGCTGTGTGATATTGGACAAGTGACTTAACGTCAGAGAGGGTGAGATTCTTCCTCTACGGTAGCAACTACTTCTCATGTGCGATCTCTGTGACATTGAACTTGGTCACATTTGCACAGCGGCTCACCTGGTCAACATTGCTCCCCTTCACTTCTTACTGCCTCATAAGGTTTCCAACGAGGATTAAATCTTCTTGGGCTTGCTTTGAATTTGCGAACGAGACTCAGGACTGGATATTTAACACTTTCCAAGTTAATACCTTTTGAATTTAAAATTTTTACATTTCCAATCTCTTTCAGGGATTAGGTTTCCTTTACATAAACTTTTAACTTTTACATAATTTTAGAAACCCAGAAAAGTTGGAAAGATAGTACAGAGAGATCCCACGGGTCCCTCATCCATATTCTCCTAAGCTTAACGTCTTCCGTGACCATGGCACATTTGTCAGAACGAAGAAACTAACACGGGTACATTACCATGAACTAAACTCCACACTTCACTGGAATGCTCTCAGTGTTTCCACTAACGCCTTTTCTCTCCTCCCGGATTCCATTCCGGATCCCATGCTGGGATCATGTCATTCGGTCTCAGTGCCCTCCTACCAGGTGCGGCGGTTAATTTGTCTTTCCTGGTTTTCACAACTGTGACAGTTTTGAGGAGTCTGCCCGGTATTTGGTCGAATGCCGCTCCATCTGTGTTTGGCTGCTGCCTTTGTGAGCACTACGCTGGGCTTCTGGGCTGCGGGCAGGATGCCGTGGAGTCGAAGGCTCTTCTCCTCGCACCATGCCAGGGCTGCAGGAGGAGGGTACTGTTTCAGGAGGTTTGAAGCAAGAATTTGCTAATAGTGAGTGTCCTGTCTGGAAAGAGTCAGCTAAGCTTCTGTAAACAGCTACTTCTTTTGTAGAAAGTCTTTGCTCAGGTTATGGCATGTAACATTCCTGGGCTACCTCTGGACCCTGAGATGTCGTCCACTTCCAAGAAGATGCTACAGCAGACAAGGAACTTGTAAAAATTGAGCTATTAGGCAAACAAGCAAACAAACAAAACAGCAGGTGGGCAACTGATACTTGGGACAGTGCTGTCTTGCTCTGTTGGCTGCTGTTGTGATCCCCTGTCTCTAACATCTGTTACAAACAGCTGTACCCTCCTGCAAACACTGCCACCTCATGCACAGAAAGAACAAATTTTCCTGGGCATTTGCGGCTCTGTGTGTGGCCTGAGAGGTGGCAGCTCAGCCTGGGATTTGGGCCTGCAAAAATAGAATCATTCTTTCCACTCAGAGAGGGAATTAGTCCTCGCGAAACTTTAGCTTCCTTGAAAGGACACACACAATGCACAGATTTCCTGTCTACAGAATTCATCCCACAGATACGAGGTGGTGGTTTCAAGTGTACTCGTGCTGCTGGCGGGATCAGAGATTTTTACAAAGCAGAAATAGATGCACCTCTCTCCTTCCTTCCTCCTTCTCTCCCTTTAGCCACTCTACTATTCCATTCCTCCTTCTCTCCCTTTTGCCGCTCTACTCTTCCCTTCCTCACAAGCTGCAGTGTAACTCCCCATCAGTGTTCTCAGTCAGGCTGATTGCACCCCCAAGGGGACACTTGGCAATGCCTGGAGATACTTTGGGTTGTCACATCTGGGGGAGGGGATTGTCCTGGCATCTAACTGGCGGAGGCCAGGGCTGCTAAGCATCTACAGTGCACAGGACAGCCCGGCACAGAGGGTCACCCAGCCCCAAATGTGCACAGGGTGGAGGCTGAGAAACCTCCTCCTGCTGTCACTGTAGGTTGTGACTCTGCAGAGTCCTGCAATTCCCTTCAGACACTGTTCCAGTGCCTCCCTGAGATTGTCCTCAGCGCTTTCTTCCCAGCCACACTTTACCTTCTTACTCTCGTTCAACCAGTTCCTTCTCCCTGCCTGAGTGCAGCTGAGAGTTACAATTTGTATCTCTCCACACATTTTACACAGTAGGTTACATTGTGTTGCTTCATCGCATCAGACATGCCTCTAAAATTACTTATCAAGTCATTAGATCCACCTGTGCATGGATATCCTGTGCTGACTCTAAGTCAATACGTCCCAGACTGAATTCTTCCTCCTCCTGCCCCGATTTTCCTGGGCACGACTTCATTTCTGTAAAGGACACTGCAGTTCCCCCAGGCAGCCGGGCTCAAACCTTCATTCGTCTTTGTCATTGCATCTCTCAGTGATTCCTACCGAGTCAGTAATCATCCACGCCCCAACACTACGTTTACCAGTCCTTTCTCCAAAACTCCTTCTGCAGTTATTTCTTTCTGGCCACTTCAGCACTGGGCACCATGTTTCTCGTTCATAACATCTTAGTGTGCAGTTCAGCAGCCTGCTAACTACACTCCCATTCTTGACCCGCCCACCCTCGATGGTGGATCCTTTTCCTGCTGTAACCAGTGAGCGCCCGACTTCCACCTGTCATTACTCATCTCTCCTCCCCCTCCCCCGCCAACTATTCCCTCCAGATAAAAAAAAAATCCTTTTATTTTGAACAGTTTTAGGTTTACAAAAAAGTTGCAAAGATAGTCCACACGCCACTCACCCAACTACCACTGTGCCAAAGTGTTCTATCACCATGATACGTTCGTCACAACTAAGAAACCAAGGTTGGTACCTTACTATTACCTAAATATAAGGCTTTACTGGGGTTTTATTAGTTTTCCCGTTAGTGTCCATTTTCTCTCCCAGGGTTCAAATCCCAGATACTGCATTGCATTTAGTCATGTCTCCTTAGCCCAGGCCGGAGTGTGAACATTTCTCAGACTGTCATTGTTTTTGCTGACCTGGGCAGATCTGGGGAGCCCCGGTCAGGGGTTTTGTAGAATGCCCTCAATTTACATTTACCTGATGTTTTCTCATGATTAGACTGAGTGACTGGGGGATTCGACTCCTGCGGAGAAGGATGCCACGGAGGTGAGCTGTCCTTTCCGTGACATTGGGTCAAAGGTGCGTGCTGCAACGCGAAGTCGCTGGCTAAGGTTTGCACGCTGGCTTCTCCACTCTGAAGTTACCATTTTCTCCTTACGCAATGCTATTTTTTGGAACTAATCATTAACTCTCAAAGATGAGAGAGGGAAGATATTCCTTATATGTATGCAAGTTTGCTTCCAATTCTTTTTTTAATTTTAATTTTTCATTGTAAGTTAACCATTACAGTTGTATATATTTATGAGATACCAAGTGACATTGTGATTTGTGAATGCAATGTGGAATAATTAAACTGAGCTGATTCGCATATCCATCGCTTCCAATACTTATAATTGTTTGTGGTAAGAACATCTGAGATGGACTCTCTTAGCAACATTGAAATGCTTCCAATTCTTGCTTTTTATTCCGCTCAGAGCACAGTTATTCTTTCCCCAATGCAAATTCTACCTGAAGGGCTCAAAAGCTACTTTGTCCCCGGGGCTGTCTCTGATTTCCCCTTTGAAAGAATTCTCTTATTATTTATCAAACACCCAGAGGCTAAATTATACCTGTGCCCAGAATATCTTAAGGATGTTTGCTATCCTCCATCCCAGACTGCATCTCTACATCACTAATGCTTTTTTATTTTTCCTTGCATTTTACATAAGAGTTTCATGTTACCGTGCTCACTCCTTGTCTGCCTCTGGACTGCTTGTTAGACTCATTCTGTTTCTTCCAAAACTGTGTCAGACGCACTCAATACTTGCTAAGGGAATGAATGAGCCATTCATTGACAGCTTATGTTTTATCCTCACTCAGAATATTATATTCCTTGCACCAAAGCAAGACTAATGTGGGCTTAATTAAGACAATGTTGAAATACTTCTGGTCCAAAACCTGGAAGCCGGCGAGGGTTCTCAAATGCAGCAGGGTTTTGAAAGCTTGGCAGATGCACGGTCTATAGGTACGTGTTCCTTTTTGAAAAATTCATTCCAGGAAAATGAATGCCCGTATTAGGAGAGCAGTGAAGGGGAGTTAACATATAGCTATGGGTATGTAGCAGACATGGGAGGCAGCATGGCAGGAACTCAGAAATGCATCCTGCAAAGCCAGGAAAAGCCTGGAATCTTCCAGAAAATCTTTCCTCATTATTCCCAGTTGAGAAACAATCTCTTTTTCCATTGAAACCTTATAGAAATCTGTCCCTGTGTTCCCTTTGACTGCGACTGTGTTGACTTCTACTGTTATTTGCACTGCTCATCTGTATGGTGAGTGGTTTTGCTCGACACCTATAAATGGCACGCCTCATGGTGATCACACTGCTCATGTGATGCCATCCCAGGGTATGAATGATATGGATAGGAGATGACTCTACATCAGGATATGCTGTGAGATCTTAGGGCCACACGTGTCCAGTTGTTTGCATCAGCACGAGATGCTAGTCTTGAGTTTTCACATATAGTAGAAACACCAGCAGCTGCTCCGCTTTTAGGGCAGGAGACCTGGAAGACGCACACTGGCCTTTGCTTAAGCAGAGTAAGCTACTTTTTCAAAGTCAAACCCACACAGCGTCCTTAATATAAAATATTTCGTCTCCTAAGACCTGTTATCCTGGCTACAAGAACGCAACTTTTCCCAAATAACTATGGGATACAGTCTTAATCCTAAATCTGAATTTGCTGATGAGTTAACCAATGTCTCCATGATCTTTGTGTTCCAGGGGTTCCCCATGGAAAATATCAGCTCCATTAGTGCCTTCCTGCTGCCTTGGGACATTCCAAGGGAAATAGGAAGGTTTAATAGAAACCTGCCTCCTGTGACCAGCTCTCCCTCCATCCTTCCATTGGTGCATTTCTACCAATAGCTCCATTAACTGCTAAAATTACCAGAAACATTTCCAATTCCGTTTGTCATCCTTAAACATAGAACATATACAAAGAGCATCCAGAGCATTTTCAAAGTATGTTTTCTCCATGCCTGCACTAGACATTGGGCTCTCTGGAAGCAGAAGTCAATTGGATGTTTGTTCTAAACATGGTCATCCATGATTAATGATTTCTTTATTTAGAGGATTACACATGCAAGATCTGTTCTGAGGACTCTTCCACTTTTTTCCTGATGCTTTTCCTGGCTTCATCTACTATAAACTCTCCATTCATCTGTGTCATTCTGACATGTCTAAGAGAGACATCTGTGTTATATTGACATAATACAGACGTGTCTAACATAAGATAGCAGTTAAATTCATGTTTGAAATTCATTCAAATTTCTTTGCTTTGGAAGAAGAATTCTGTCACTGAGAAGATAAAATGATGTCTAATCTTAGGAGCTGTGACACAACTTCCTGTCGGATGAACACCTTCAGCCATTTAATTGTCTTTTGGTTCTGAGCTGGGCCAGAGTGGTGGCCCATGTGTGACTGCCTCGTCAAAATGCATCCATCACCAGGAGACACCTTAGGGCACAGGACTCTGATTTGACATGTTAACATTTGTGCGTTTCTCATGTTCGGTTGTCTATGAACGATAATGTGGAGAATCGAGACAGGTATTCAGTTAATTTTTTAAAAATCCTAACTATACCACAGTTATTTTAGTCCTTAAAATGAAAGTCCTAGCAAAAAGAGATTTTAGCCTTTCAAATTGTCAGGGATAAGGTGTAACTTAGCCTATTCAAATGCAACTAATTTCCATGTATTTCAAAGGTTAATATTTAATTATAATATATAAAATATAATGGAACCAATACATGATATAAAGATAGCAAAAATACTTGCACTTGATGTATTGCACCCTAAATAAAAAAGATAACAAAAATACTATATATATATATATATATAATGTAACCTGATATGACTCAGAGGGCAGAAATTTATTGTGTAATTAAAATTTACATGCACAAAATTTTTTTTTTGGTAACTTAAGTGATCAAAACCAAGTCCTGAATTTTCAGAAATGGATTCATTTCAGAGATATTACATATTTTGTTAATTTAAATACATTACTAAGCCTGTAAAGTTTCTAAACCACTGACAAATGATCTTGTAAATAATGTTCCATATTTAAATTGAGTATAGTCTAATATTTGAAACATACATGTCATCAAAATCCACCAGGAAATGAGTAGCTCATTTCCTTCAAGGTTCAGAAAACACTTTTTCCCCAGTTTAGGATATGTGCTTCGCATATCTCTAGTAAAGAATTGAGGTAGACAAACATATTCATTAAGAGCTTGCTTACATAACAGTGGTTATTACACTATTACCTGCTTTACAACAATACACTTAAGCTCCCTAATGTGTATCTATCTGACAAATGATTGAACATTTTCATTATCCATGTCAAAATCAAACGATTTTAAAGCTACCGGGGACATTAAGACATCAACCAGTTGATTTTCCCATATTTGACATGCTCTTGGAATTTTTTAATAGCAACATTTCTCTGCCACATCAAAGGAAAATAGATCAGTGGCAAAATACTTAACATTTTTCAAACAGAATACGTTGTGTTTATGCTCTCTCTCCCGTACTGGGAGACCAGAAATAGAGCCTTGTTCAAGACCGAGAGACGTGCTATTTTAATTCCCTAAGATTTGCTGTGTCCATAAATCCCACTCCTTAATAATTCTTAAAAGATACCGATGATCACCTTTACTGTCTTTATGGGTTATTGTATACACTCTGGTGATTCCCAGTAATTTGGAAATTTGCAAAGATCTCAAAATATATCCCTTGAAAAAAATCAAAGCTCTATTCTAATAACTCCCATTTGTATAGCTCTGTTGGCTTATAAGCTATCTCCACTTAAACTGTCTTTTTTAACCATCCTGACCAATACACATTGTTGTGCTATATTTATAGGGCTTTATTCTCATCAACTAGCATTACGCTTTCTAGATTGATCATTAATTTGTGTGTGTGTGTGTGTGTGTGTGTGTGTGCATACACACGTAAATCTGCAGGTCTGAAAAGAATGACATTTAATTTTAAACTAGGAAATTTGGATTTCGAAATACAGTTGGGAAACAACAATGACACGATTGTGTTGAACCTTCAAGAAATAGCAGAGCCCATGAGTCAATTTAGGAAGATGGCAATTACTGAAAATCAGAAGTGACGTTCAGATGATTTCAGGTTAATTAAAACAGGCCTTGGCTGGACCACCCTCCCGACCTCAGCTGCCGGGTATGACCTGGGCCAGAAGTTCCCTGAAGTAGCTGCCTTATCAATAAATAATCGGCGAGTGCTGATATCATGATCTTCAAAACTGTAGCAAGAGATGGGCCTTCTGCACTTTAGAAATCAATGCCAGATTAACGAGCTCAGAGTCAAACCAAAGGCCTACACCTGCATCATCTGAGCCAAATTACATCGCCGAAGTCCAGTCAAATATTGAATAGCATCTCCCTTTCATGAGAGCTGTCTTTCAGGCCATGTCCTGGTATTATAGAAGCTAACTTTAAGAGAGAGAGAATAAAAATGTATATAATCAGTTAATACGTGAGATTAAATTATCTGTCCTTTGAAGAAAGATTAAATATATATTTCTGGGTGACTTCTTAAAAAGTGTTCATGTTGATGGGTGCACAGCCATTTTCATTTCTTATTATGTATAGGTAATTACTAACACAGACATTAAACCATATAATGTACTGCGTAATTTATAAAGCAAGAGAAGATATAATTTAGGTTTTTTGCATCTGCAGCATGTAAAACTCATACAGAAAGTGAGGTCACAAAAGTAAAATCCAATAAAGAAAAAAGTAACTGATTATTAATATTTTTAACGAAACTCATGCACTTCCTTCCCCTCCAAAGGAGAAAACAAACCAGCATACATGGCTTGCTGCGTGCAAATTGGTACAGTGCCAGAGACATGAGGAGAAGGGAGACAGCTGCAAGCAGAGACGAGGTTCTCTTTGATGGAAAGACGGATGTAACCACTGCTTGTGTGAGAACTTGAATTGCAGCTTATATTTTTAGTTGCCTGTGGATAGAAAATATCCTATGATTTGGTAGGTGCACACTAGGTAAGAATGGATGAGTGAATGAATGAATTTGTCCAAAAAGGAATTTAAGTATATGACTTTATATGTGAATGGTTAGGAAGGTTGGTTTATTTTTTAACAACAGTTGCACAATGGCATGCCATCATCCTAGTGTTTTCAACTGCAGTTCTGATTTTTTTTTTTTACTGAAAAGATGCTAAAGCAAATTGTATATCTCCTTAAGCAATAGCTAATAGGTCCTTTTCCAAATGAGCATATTTAATAGTCAAAAGCTGCACTGAGCGGCAATCTGGCTTCAGTGTTCTAAATGGGTTTTACAGGGACCCTGGGGTGAAAGAGAGAAAACTTTGGTTCCAGTTGTGCCTGCCAGTATTTCCGCGATCTTAGAGGAGACAGGTCGTTTATCTGATCAGATGATGCTCAGGTTTCGTCATTTCTGAAATGAGCTAATCAATGGATTCTAAAGCGTTTTCACATGTAGATGATCATGAGAACTATCTGCACAGATAAGTTGGTGTGGACCCAACAACATCTCCATAGATGACTTCATAGCAGAATTTATCTTTAGCTATGTGAACTCTTTTAATATAAATGAAGTGTAAGAAAAATTTATTCAACTGGGGCTCTGCAGATGGTTTAAACAGGTGCACTGTTTGGGGGGTGGGCCTGGGTCCTTGCTGTGGGTTGTGCAGGGGTCAGAGGTTATGCTTCAACACCAAGGTCTTGAATGCCTGGCAAACCTTGGCAGCCCTTCATGGGGAAGAGAAAAAAATATATGTGTTCTTTATGAAATTTATGGGCTGCAAAACACAACTGCACCTGCATCTGGTTTCTCTTACAGAAAACACATGAAAGCTGTTGCCAGGAATAGAAAGCCAAGCACTCTAGTTTCTGCAGGAACCCCAAGGAGATCTGGGATGTATCAGACACGCACAAAGTAATCAGTTGATTGCAGCAAATCTGCCATCGGGACCAACACTAGCCATATACTTCAGGGGCATCCTCCGCTTCTGACCATGACATTCTATGAGAACAAAGATGTTCAAGTTTGAGCGGGAGCTATACCTAATATAATACATATGACATGTACCAAAAGGATTCCAAATGTTTCAGGTCTGCCTATGAATCCAGAAATTTCTCTCTCTATTTATTTGGTCAAAGATGATTCTCGTAATTGGAAGTTACATGATGTTGCATAGAAGTGGTTTTTATGGCACAGTTCATGTTGATATGTAGGACTTTGTTGGGATTTAAAGTCAGTCCTGGCATTTCAAATACTCTGTGTTCGTATATTTCAGCCTACACTGCCCAATATTCTGGAACCCATCTACCCCAGTTTCTACTATGACACAACTCATCCCAGTACTTTACGAACCATGTGTGAAGCTTCAAAGCAGTTTTTCAACAACAGTTTTGAGAACTTTCCATGAGTCAGGCACGTTGCCTGGAAATTGAAACTCAAAGATATATAAAATATACATCCCTCGGAATTCACTGTGAGGGTGTTCCTAAGTTTTAGTTCATTACTGTCTGTATTTGTTTCTTCACTATGATTTCTCATTGGCTGTTTATCCACAGAGTATATTGACACCAAATTACCCACTTTCTCCATGTTTCCACAAAAGACTAAATGGGGAGACTGGAGACATTAGTTCTGCTGTAGACCATGGCTGAATCATGTGGGTTTTGTAAAGGCATTTCACCTGCTTGGGCTACCGTTTCCTCATCTAAAGGGAGAAAGCAAAGCCATAGGTGGCTTTATGGTTCTTTTCAATTCTAACTTTCAAGATTTCTGTGATTCTAGGTGGCCTCCTAATCCTCAGGAGCGGGGAGTTCAGCTGTACTGACTAGGTAATAAAATGACTAATGTGCATCCAAGATTTTACAGCCAATGCTTACTCATGATGACATGTCAAAACAGCCCTATTTCTTGATATTGAAAACCTAGCTATGCCGGGTGACATTACTCACCCTTTTCCCCTAATGGAAAGGTCTCCAGAGAACTTACTGCAATTTTCAGAATTCCAAACCCATCTTTGTAACATTTATTTTTAAAATGTTTATAGAAAGAAATGTGTCTTAATTCTTGAAGAAAATTCTAAGACAAGATTCTAAAGACTTTTTGGGTCACTGGAGCATCACTGAAATAATTGTGTAACTTAAACTAAACACTCTGCCATCCACTGCCCAAGTCTAATTAATTGTTATTTTCTTGTATGTACAATGTACTCTGCTTTATGTTTTATTAGCTTGGCATTTATTACATTGGAGTATAATAATGTGGTAATGTCTGATTGTGATACACTTTCATATTCTGAAGCAACAGTATTTATCAAAATGTCCAGCATAGAGTATCAAATACATTAAGTTTATCTTCAAAGAGACAATGAAGAAGAAAACAACTGGTTCTATTTGTTAAAATAAATCTGTCACAAAGTAAAAAGTCATTATGGTTAAAAAATGTAGGGGAAAGTATTTAACTTCACAATCAAAAGAAACATACCTTGTTAAAAAAATACCAGGCTTTGAATTTGTTAAATTGGTAAAACATTTGAGAAGATTACCTACTGTTTGTTAGAGTGTGTGCAGTAGCCGTGTTATAAATTGTAATTTGGTAAGGTTTTTGGCAATATGTATCAATTACCCAAAATATATGTATGCTCTTTATTTGGCAACATTGCATTTGTAAATTTATCCTAAGAATATTAAAAATAAAAACCTATGAAAATATCAAATATTAATAAATATTAACAAATATTAACAAGATGTTTGTCAAAGTCTTAGTCAAATTAGGAAATGTTAGCCCAAAATAGAAAAATGACCAGCAACAGAAAAATGTATAAGTAAAAAAATAAGATAGTATATTATGCAATTGTTAAAATGTTTGACATGGGTACGATAACATCAAATGATAAACAGATTTATAGCTTTTAATAAGTACAGAACAAATACAAAGCAATATAATTAGTAAATATGGACTCATGAGGGAAAATAAACTTATTTTATTCAAAAGCAGCCGTTACCAAACCATGTCTGTGTTTCCAACATTTACATTTTTATGCAGGCTGAGAGTTTGTTCTCAAGTCTGCTCCCAAAGCTCATGCATAATACAAGCTAACGTATACCCGAGCACCGAGCCAAACTCTAGCTCTTTACTAAATGTATTCTTCTTATCAGTTACTTTTAAAAGGTGACGTGAATATGAATTCTGCTTAATAAGCCAGCATGAGAACACAAAAGCCACCCAGAAGATGCAGTTAAAAATAATGTGAGCGGACGTGGTTTTGGCAGGTCACTTTAAACCACCCGTAAGCAAGGTGGAGTCAGTTCATTTCACCCAACGGCTCGATCAATCATACAAATTTGCAAAGGGATCCAGTTTGTGGAACGGAGTGAGAGCAGGCAACGTTTGTGAATTACTCCCTTTGGTTTTGGTAATAGAATTGTGGTTGTTGGGTTGTGAGCTACACATGAGTAAGAGAGTCTCAAATTATAATGTGTCCACATGAGTAATACCCGACAGAGGAGGACTGCTTAACACCAAGCAGTCAGACCACAAATGGGGAAACGTGCCGTGGGGCTCTTTGCTGTGGCAAAGGAAGGGCAAGAACACGAGGAAAACGCAATTCCACTGCTGATGGATGCTTGTGGAACAGGCAGCCCCACGCTAAGATAAATACCCGCATTCCCGAGTGCTTGCGTTCTGCTCTTCAAAACTGTGGCTCTACAATGTTTCTTCAAAATATTTTGAGAGGCAACAATGTCAATTTTTATGTAATTAATTACTTTCGAAGCTTATTTGGATTACTATAAGGGGACAGTAGTGAAAATTAGCACTTAAAATCACATAGAGAAGTATTTGTTTTACATCTCAGAATTTAAAAAATCACCGCCCAATTATGTCCTCTAATTTTCCCAATAACGTAGTGATGTTGGACCATGTTTATCATGTTTTCACAGAGGACGGGAGAGCCGAAGAGCTAAATAAAAGGTTTGTACAATTTTGTGTTCCCCACAAAATATTGAAAACAACATTTACTTACATTTTTATTAATCCACAAGTTCAATGAATAAAAATTATAGAGAATGAAGGAATAATAGCTCTTCCTACCCCTCTTTTCCCATCCCTCCACTCTTCCGATGGTAACCAATGTGTATGGCCTCATACACATTATTTTTGGTGCATTTAGACACACATGTCAAAATATATGTAATTGCATGAAGTATACACACTTTCTGTACTACTTACTTTTCTCATTTAGAATCCCATAATACACAACTTTCTAAAGTACTGGAGGTATATCCCCTTCTTCATAGCAGTAATTCCTGACACTTCTTTATGCCTATAGATGATTTATTTAACTAAGGCTATACCATTGGTTATTTGGGAAGTTTACAAATTATACTTTTACAACTATATGCACACATGGCTGTTGATCAATTAGTTCCAATTTAATAGTGAGTAAAACTCAATGGAAACCAAGGAGGTGGGAGGGGAGAGGGGGGGTTGGGTAAACTCATACCTAGTGGGTACAATGCACACTATCTTGGTGATGGGCACACAGAACACTGCTGGTATGATGAAAAGTAGGTGTAGTTGAGGGTAAGTTGTTAAAAATAAAGCTGACTAAGCAATAGGTAAGTAATGGAATTAATACTTCCAATGCAGGCCTCCTTAGTCATACCTAGCCTTTCAGAACACAGTTTACAAAATGCTTTAATACCTCTTCAACTTGCATGACAGCTAAAAAAAAAATCTGATTTCTTGTCATCCTATAATATCTACCAAGAGGACATGTTTTTTATGCCCCAAAATGTTTTCATGTCATCTGTCATTTCTGTGGACCCTCCCTTAGTTTATCTGCCATTGGAAAGCAACTTGTAAGTATCATTTTCGTGGAATAGGAAGAAAGTATATTTTTGCTGTGATTATAGAAGTCACTGCTTGTAACCTTGGCTTTCACGTTCCCTGTGTAATGTCCGTTCCTAGTCCCAGACATCTGCTTCAACACAGCGTGGAGGCATCTAGCCATCCCCAGAAGTTAGACGCTTACAAAAGCAGCCAACAGAGTTTCAGCGCCTCATCGAATTGCTTCAAATTTACTTGACTTAAACTGGAAAAAAACCAAAACAACCCCCCCTCTAAAAACAAACCAGAAAGGCTTTCCGTTTTTCTAGTTCCTGTTAACCGTACAACAGAAAACTCCAAACAAATTGGTGATTTGATGCATTGTAGTCACCCCATGCTTTGCCGTATACCATCGTGCAGAAAATCATAAAACAAGTCAACCTGGAGTTATACAGGTTGACTTTTAATCAGTTGGCTTGTTTTGAACATATTGCAGAATTTCCCTGAATGAACACTTTTGGGTAGAATCAGTCATTCTTTGAAAAATAGTCTCAACTATTAAAAACCACAAACTGGATTAAATGTGTTGTTTAGCTACAAACAACAAAACCCACATCCTTAGACTGCCATGCATCCATCATTGCCCAGCGTACCCTTGCAAGTTGCTTGCGATGCTTTGTTTTTGCCGTGCCTGTGACACTTAGTACATAATGAAATGACCCAGGGCCAAGTGAATGGTTTGAGTTTTGCCCAGGTCATTCCCTGAGGCCCATCACCCACCTGTCCTTCAATGAGGATACTTCTGCCTTGCTGTGAACACGAGAAAATGAACGGTGAGAATCCTTTTGGTTGGAAGGAGTGGAAACCACGCCAATCTACCTCCCACACAAACAAAAATGAAATTTAATGATATAAAGAAATTTCATGGGAGTCCAGGAAAAACTGAGCAACTAGTACTGAGAAAACATACACACCTAATGAGACGTGCACTCACTCACCTGTCTTCGTCGTTGGAACCCCAGCTTTTGGAGAGACAGGCTGTACTTCCCCCAGGCCGGCAGCTTGCACAAAGTCACCCTGCAAAGGCAAACCCAATTCAGTCTCAGGGCCAACCCATGGCCACCCTTCAATTCAGACGTCAGGTCTTGGTTTTCAACATGACGGAAAAATTATGACAATTCTTAAAGACTTTCCCCCGACAATGCAGCTATGTTTCTATGGCAAGAATATCAATATACAACAGTGTTTATTCAGAAGAAAAGATGTCAATCTCCCTATCCCTCAAGGTAATTAATTGAGCCTTAGCGGGTGTGGATCACTCCTCCTCCTGATTTGAATAGGGGAGCAGTTGTGGCCCGGAAGGGAGCAGGTACTACTGTGTTCTCCAGGCACACACACACACTCCTCTGAACACATCTGGAGAGATGCAGCTGGAAGAGCCCAACAAATTGAGAATGATTCTGTCTCTATGAAGGAGGACCTTCTACTTGAACTGCAGAACTCATGTCAAATGCTTGAAATTGGAACTCAAAATAGTCTCAGTATTAGTTGTCCATTTTGCTCAAACATATCTTGCCTTCCAAATCACACCTCTAGATAAGATGTAGGTTTTTTGTTATTGTTACTTTGGTTTGAACTGTGCATGTTTCTTTTTTTTTTTGCAAAGTAATAGATTTGTAGATAAAGATAAGTTTTTAAAATTCTAAGCTAAACAACCACTCCTCATAGTTCTGCCTCCCAGGGCCACAGGACATACTGGAGATCTGTATCTGCAAACAATGGCTCTTACCATACATTCACCTAACGATATATATTATTACCATCTTTCCACACGGTTTGCATCCCCACACCAATACTTCAAAATGCAGGGTGCCGTTCCATTGGCTGAATGTAAGATATTTAATCATTTTCTATTGATGAACAATTCTGTTTTCATTTTTTGCTATGTGAAAATAAACACCTGGATTTGTGTACCTATGTATTTATATCTATTCATAGTTTCTAGATAGGTATACCATTATGCAATTGTGCAATATTTCCATATATTATCTCATTTCAAAATTACATGCCCAAGACATATATACCCTTCAAAGTTGAATTATAGAGTGAATATGTATATTGTGAAAATTTGTATAAATTTCACATTTATAATACCACTAAGGTTGAATGTAGGTTTCCATTTGAGCCCCTTTAAAAAATATGAATTACCGCTTTGTCAAGTACATGCCAAATTAGTAGGAAAATAATAAAAACCTCACACTATTTTGTGTGTGTGTGTGTGTGTGTGTGTGTGTAGGAGATATTAATAGTAGTGAGGTTGAAACATTTTTGTGTTTATTATTTTTCACTCTTGTGGAAATTGCCTGTTTATGCCTTTACCCACTATTGTTTTGTTAATTGTAAAGGGCATTTTGGGCTAAGGAACACGCATTAACTTCTTGCTTATTGACATAGTGTGACCATTTATTCCAGAAAACAGTGTCATTTTGACTTGAATAGGCTGCATTTTTTCATACAGAATGAGTGAAATGTCAGGATTTTTCTTTGCACTCTCATTTCTTATTGTCATACCTAAAAATGCCTTCCACCACAGAAGAGTATAAAAAAAGTCACTCATGTTCTTTGTACTGTTACAGTTTTGTTTGCTACACATACATTTTTAATGTATCTGGAATGCAGTTGGTTGTGTGGCACAAGGTGGGAATCCAGTTTTCATTTGAATCACTTGCCTTTTCACGGCTGGGTTGGCGTGCTGGCTTTTCCAGCTACTGCCCGTCTGTCGGGCACCGTGTCCTGGCTTTAAGTTCTCTGTCTATTCCAGACTCTATTCCACCTTTCACCACAGTTCTGTAGCCCTGTATGTTCCCAGCCCCCCACCCCCATAATTTCTCTTGTCATCATTTTTCTGGCAATTCTTTCACTCCAGATGAATTTTAAAAGTCAGCTAAAGGTATTTGGCTGGAGTTGCTTTGAATTGTTGCAAATTAATTTCGGCAGTACCCACAAGGCTACAATATTGCGTCACCTCTCTTAGTGACAGTTTATGCTTCTGGAGCTTTCTGGTTTCCTCCACAGTTTTTATTCGTAGTACTTGCTACATTTACTCCTGGAAATCTAATTATTCTGCTTGCTACTATGAATGCAATTTTTTCTGCTGTAATATTTTCTGAGTGTCATTTGGATACAGAAACTTTTTTATAGAGGTATCTTTCTGAATTCTTGTGTTTTCTCTAATGAGCTCTAATACTTTTCAAACTGTTCTATAATGTTTTTTAATGACTGAAACTTTCATGAGACTGCTTAAATATTTTGATGATAGCAGAACATTTCTACTTATTTTGATTGTGCTTAAAAATATTTCTATTGCTTCACTGCCTAGTGTGAGGATGAGATTTGTCTTGTGCCATCTTTCAGATGAAGAACGTAGTAAAAGTAGTAAACTCTTCTGATTTTACTAAGGAACTTTATTAAAGTGAATGCTAACTTTTGTGGATGTCTGTTTTTGTGCAGTAGCAGGAGAATCTAATTGCTTTGCTGTATTGTTTTGACGCTCATCAATGTTTGCGAACATTACCACGGATGCATCCTCAGATTCCTACGGTGCAACACTACCACGATGTGCTCTTGAAACAACAGCCGGTTTCATCTTGGCATTCGTTAATACGGCCTATATTTGACTGTCTTTTCCATACTAATATATATAACATAATTCCAGATTGAGTAATGACTAAACAAAGTAATGCAATGGCATACGCATTGACTTCTGAGTGAGCAGTATGTGGCTATTTCACACATGCACCCAGAGACATATCTCTCTAAAAAGTTGACATTTTCAGTGAACAAATGATGAGAAGAATCCAGCTTTGAGCTGCTATGAGTGCTTTGACTTGGGAATGGGTATGGCCTCTTCCATGAACAAAATGAACACTCATCCAGTTGTGGATTAATGACTAGTGTTGGATTTATTCTTAAACTAGTGAATCTTTGTGAAACTCCTTCTATTCTAAGACCCTGCATGTAAATTCAGATTGTTTAGTTGTATATTCCATTTATAAAATAATCCCTTCAGCTTCAGATCTCACAAGACCTGTATGGCTAATGGCAGGAGGACAGTGATAAAAGGTAAGATCAGGTTGTATGGGCATGATTATGGAAAGGACACGATAGACAGTCTAGATTTTCTTTTGAGGATAATGGGAGTTTTATAAAATAGGGAGTAGCTTGTGCTAGTTTTATATACATACATATAAAAATATACATATTTAATAGACTTTCTATATAAATATTTATTTATACTATATTAAATATAATACATATTTAATTGACTTTATATTTTATAGCAGTTTTTGGTTCATAGAAAAATTAAGTGGAAGGTACAGAGATATGCCACATACTCCTGCTCCCCCACATGCACAGCCTCCATACTGTCATCGTCCCCCATCAGAGCTGGGCATTTGTTACAACTGATGAACCTACACGGGCATGTCACCATCACCCAGAGCCCACAGTTTACATTAGGGGTTCGCTCTTGGTCTGTGCATTCTGTGGGTTTGGACAAGTGTATCATGGCAGGTGTCCCCCACGACAGTATCACACAGCGTGGCTTCACTGCCCCGAACATCCTCTGTGCTCTGCCTAGTTAGTCCTGCCTCCTCCCTCAATTAATATTTCAGAAAGGTCTTTCCGGCTCTTGGCCAGGTAATTCATTTTACAGAAGGAACTTTGGAAGAAGGGAAACGAGTGTCTATTAGCTGATATTTTGTTTTGCTCCTTGCATTAATATTCAAGAAATGAGACTGATCTATATTTTGTCATATTTGGCACTTAAAACATCTTTCAGAAGTGGAATTTTAAAAGTTTTCTCCAAAACAAGGCTATGCCCACGTAGGATGTTTGACATCAGAGTATCCAAGAGAAGTCTTTTAAACTTCTTTTCACGGCTCAGCTGTCAGTGGACTGAAACTAACCAGGCAGTGGTTACTGGGTCTGAGACTGCTCAGGAAGGAGAAGATCCAACGAGAGGCAGAGCACGTCCGCAAAGAGAGCAGACCATCTTCTACTGCTGTGTTCTTGTGGCCGTGCTCTCGAGTCACGCCCAGGCTTCCGTTTTTGTGTGGCTGCTCTATGTGCTCCTGCAACACCTATGCATACTTCCTGCACATAATAACATGCATACATACATACACACACACACATGCATACACTTAGATTCTCATCATTTGTGGTAGTTATGTTCTCTAAGGTCACTGTGAACACTGCATTATCATATTTCATTGCTCCCAGGGGAAATGCGGGGCAGGTGCCTATGAACCTCTAGTCACAACATTTTCATCAACCAGTCAGTTCATGACCTTGCTTTGGGTGTTTGTGTTTAAAGACACTTTATTTAATATATATCGTTGAATCATTTGTGTAGAATGCACGACCAACATCTCCACGACTCATGCCTGAACACAGCTAATCGAACACACCTATTCTCTCTGCAGAACACACTGCAGCCTTTTTGTGCTTAGCAACATTAGACAGCACTTCAGCACAATTCTCAGGTGTGATTTGAAACACCAAAATCACCAAGAAAAACACAAAAATGCGAACAACTTGTGTGTTGGTTCACTGAAAGTTTTCACCACTCCACGTCTGTGGAGGAGTGGGAAAGCACTAGATAACAAAGTTTAGCAAGGAGGCCAATTCACAAATATGGAGTCTATAAATGACGGGGATGGACTCTGTACGTTTTCTGCAATAGACTGGGAGCTTCTGAGTGTAGGACACAAACATTTCTCATCCTTGTTCCAGTAGAAACAGCATCACACTTCACATAGGGTAATCGATAGACCAAATTATTTTTAAACTTTTAAAATTATAGAGTTCTTTAAAAACAACACTTGAAACCCAAATAAAATATATAAATTGATAAAAGTGGGTTTTCTCTGTTCATCTGTGTCTTTCTTTTATTCCTTGGGCAAGTCAGTGAATTTCATGAAATTATATCACAAGCAAGTACCAGGCCTCTAGAAATGGTGCTTTTCAGATCCTAGTTCAGTGTGTTCTTCCTTATCCAAGCTGTCTCATTCCCCATGCACTCTTGCAGTGAAAGACAATGATGTTACCTCTCCCAGAAAACATGGCATGTGATTCCTAGTTACATGTCATTCCTGAGCTGTTTGCAGTGTGAACAGGCCTAATACATAACAGCTGGTAGTGAAATGACTATTTCACTGCAAACTGTAAATTGTCCAGTCGGTATTTCAAATGCCCCTATTCTCATCGGGAATCATTTGGTAAAATAGCCTCCTGGAAGTCATTAATCTCTGCTATATGCGGAGCCTTGTTAGGGAGGAATGAGCCCCCACGATCAGTTAAGATGAATGATTTAAAGAGACCCACACCAAACTCTGCCACTAACATAATTATCAATGTAGGAGGTCTTTTGGAGAGTTTTCAACACATTTTTGTCTTATAACTCACCCATGTATGGAGTTATAGGAGGACTGTGCTTACATGCTTGAGATTTGATAACGTAAAATGAAGCAAAAGTAGACTTAATCTGTGTCAACACCAACTATATGAAGTTTTCAACATGCTCAGCGCCTGGCCCTGGCAGAGGATTGGGGTGACGTGGCCAAGGGTTTCCGTACGTCTGCCAGCTTGGCTTTCCTGTGCCTGTGAGTGAGGGCTGTGGGAGAAAGTGTCCCCCTAGATTTGAAGGTGTCAGAAACTGCCTGGGAACACACTGCCCCTTTCACAAATCCAACCCTGGGGGAGAAATACTGACATGCACAAGGTGACCCCACGAGAGACGATCACTGGATTCTTTCATCCTCCACCTCCTGTAACCGCACAGGGAAGCACTGTGCGTAAACTTCACGGTTCTCCTCACATTTGCTGTCACTGTCCAGAACTTGTTTCCTGCCTTGTGGTTCTGTGACCTGCAGCCATGATTCCAACGTTACAGAAAGCGGCCAGCTTCTCTTTGGCTTCCATCCTCTGGATGACCTTATATTCTGGAGAGATCGTATTTCCACATAGAGAGTTGACTGAAGACTCATTAACGTTGGACCATCTTTCAAGTGGAAATGACTGTGTTTCTTCGATGATATTGCCTGTGTCAACAGTGGGGTTAATTGGTTTGTATCAGATTTAAGATCACTAATTATCTGCAGCGAACTTCGCCCAGAATGAACGTAACTTTTAGAGTTTTAGGCCCCAGGCATCTAAGTAGCTTCTATATGAATTTATATCATATGTATAACACATCACCTTATGACAATATTGGGTCTCCCTCTGGAATCAATACAAACCCTATTTAGAGATATCTGTGACCTCGGTTGGTGATTTGAAGATTATCAAGGTATCTACAAATACCCCACCTGTACAGTAGCCTGGCAATGTCCTGCTCACTTCAACTCTGAAAGTGTGGCTGGAGGGAGACCCAGCCTGGTCCTTGGTGCCCACTGTCAGATCAGTGCCTGAGGGTGAACCAGCATTTCAGTAGAACTCAGAGATAAATGCAGCACAGAAGATGGGGATGTGTGGAGTTTGGAGTTAGGAGAGCTCTGCTCTTGTTTGGTCTATAGACGCTCTTGCTTGTGTCTTAGAACAAGTCATTCATCTCTGAAATGCAGGCCAATTGTTCCGCCATCCACCATCGCTCGCTCACAGGAATAACACAGCAACACATGGTGAATGGTCTCTGTGTGTGCTGTGAACCACTACCCACAGTCTTGCTGTTATTCCTGTGTGATAGGTTGGATTTGTTCATTTTCATATACGGACTTTCTGGAAGAGTGTTGTAGATAGTTCCGTTAGGACTCAAAATAAGCCCTGTTTGGTCTAGAAGGATCTTAACACTCACACAACAACCTAAGACCATTAAATCTCTGAAATCATTTTAGTACATTTGGACAAAAATACAGTCTTGGTCAGGGTGAATACTGATGAGAAGTTTCCCTGCCTGATTTTGCCCATTCCGTATGAATGTTTAATTTAGCAATAGTTTGCAGTAAAATTCTAGCACAGCAAAAAAATCATTATGTACACTAAATGTCAGTCCAGCAACAGGAAACATAGGACTTTGCTTGCTCTTTATTTACTCACTAGTCTTAAACAAGTCATTCTGGCTGAATACTATATGAGGAATTAACAAATCAACTTTTTTGTACTTTTCAAATTCAGCTAATCTTACCATTTATATGACTACAAGGATCAAAAGCATAATTATAAATTATGTTTTTAAGAATTTCAAGGTTTACAATTGAAATTCATTTTCATTTTTAAAGTAGACCAATACATCTTTTAATTGAAGAAACCTAAGTTCTCTAACATTTAAATAAATGCCTAAGTCTTTAGTGTTGTATACTATTTTTTAAAAATGCTCTATCTTGTGAATGATAGGTTAACTAGGAAGATTTTGTTTCTTTCATTTTTTTTGTACATCTCAAAAGTTAGACTCAAGCTAATTTTGTCACAAAAATATGTTGTGCTAATAAATCTCTAGGTAAATCTGTCTTTGTTCTTGTCAGGGGGAAAAAATAGCTATCACACATATTTAAGCATTCTAAAATGTGTTTCCAGACGTCAAATTCTTTCTGACCTGTGATTTTTCTTAGATGGTACAAGTTTTCCTTTGCTATTTTAACAGGATAGATTTAAGTAACACAAAATGATGCAGAAAGATATTTAAAGAATTTGGTTAATTGATTCAATAACAATTTATTTCAATCAAGTGACAAACATACTCACATAAATTGAATCCACACAGAACAAAACCAAATAAAAATTCCCAAGCCTTCAGTCAAAGAAGCTGCAATTTAATCAAACACTTTTAATTTTTTTCTGAAATTAAGTAGGTTGGAAGAGAAAATGCGACGTGATGGGAAGAAAGTGAGTGGGACTTGGCGCTGGAAGACTGGAGTCTTAGTCTTGAGGTTGACGTCACCTGGCTCAGCCACCTGGGAGCTTCAATGTCTTCATCTTTGTGGTCAAGGGATTGACAGAGACAACTTTGTCTCGACACAGAAATCTTCACTTCCTTTCAGATCTCCGTTCAAATGTTACTCCTGCAGAACATGATTCACTGATGCCCAGGTCTACAGCACGTGAGTTACTCCTTCATGGTGGATAACAGATAATTCACATTCGTATTTTGAGTCATTTGCTTAACATTTACCTTGGCCAAGAGACTACACATTCCAATGAGGCAGGAAATGTGAATTTGTTTTGATTTTTGTTTTGCTCACTCTTTTTCCCTATGCTTAACTCAATCCTTGGCACCTAGGAGTAACAAACCTTCATTGTAAAATGAATAAGCCAATCAACAAATACTGGCTGTTTATGATAGACATCCTTTTTTATGTGGAGGAAATAACTTAATCAATGTTTAGACAATCAGCCATACTGTTTTTTTAACCCTTTCTGTCTGGCTACCTATGTATCTGCTGTTTCAAGGAGCAAATAATAATCCTTAATATTTGTTTTCTTAAGCTGTGTACTTTCATATGGTCTCTTTTTAAGAACATCTTGCCATTGTGTCATTTATAATTTGAATGCCAAAAAGAGAGGGGCGAGTCTCCTTTGTCCCCCACGGTTGCTTTTGTCCTGGCTCCGAAGCACTCCTGGATGGCTAACTCCGGTTGGATGACTAACACGCCTCACCCTGTCTCCTTTTCCCAACCAACAGTACTTGTTTTTATATTGACTGTCTGTGCTGTCCACCCTGTATGTGTCCACGCCTGTCAGAATGATGATGTGATAATGTATGCAAACATGTTTCTTAAAGCATCACATAAAACGTGTCTTTAACCTTCAGAGGAGCACCTGCATACATCATTTGGGCAGATGCAACGTACTTGATGAAAATTGTCCTAAAATATGGAAAATCATGGGGCTTAGGGACAACATGAAAACACTGATAAAAGATTACTTTTATCTTGGTCATTAGTCAGACTTTATTTTATCTAAAAGAGTTTTTTTCCCCACTGCCAGCATTCTGAAATTTCAAGATGTGGTTGTGACAAAAAATAAAACACAAAACCAATTATGAATCAACACTTTACAACTACCTTCCTGAACAATAATGTAAAATGTGAAATGCGAATCTATCCCTGATCTTTAAAAGAGCTGGAATCATCAGTTCTCAATGGCCAATGGCCATTTCAGCCTTTTAAACAACAGAACAGAGGCAAGTCTTTGAGGCTTTTATCTCCTTCTAAAAAATATTCATATTATGGAGGTCAAATTTTAACTATTACTGTTAGCAAGCATCTTCCTTTGGCTTCATATAAAGTCCTGACCTTGTTTTACAACCTTGAGAACCAACTTTCTATTAACCCTTCTTATTTATTCTCTATATTTCTTATTTTTGCATTCCATGTTCATTCACATCGGAAGTGATAGGATATGCCAAGCTAAACTAACCAGTATAAAAAATTTTTGTCATTGTAGTCAATGCAAGGGATGTGTCCTAAATTTTAAAAGGTGAGCCTGTAGTAAGGAACCCAGAATTACAAAAACGTTGAACTTTTGCAGGTGTTCTGATGTTAGGAACCAACATTCTTCCTTACCTTTCAGCAAGGTATGGAAGATGAAAATATAGTTGACTTTTAATAACCATTGGTCTGTTCTTTTGTCTGTTTTTGCTGGTCACCAGAAATATAATTCTTCTACCTATCTATCTATGTATCTATGTATCTATCTATATGAACCTGTAACACACCTATATTTTGATGTCCAACGCTATTCCTGCAAGAAATGTAAACACCATTCAAATTCTGTTTCTTTTTTACCTGGTTCTTGCTTGTAATATTTTGGAAAAACAAGCAAAACCCCATTCAGATGAAGTCACAGTGTAGACAGTCCCCTGGAATGCTGGGAAACTCCCCAGCAATGTGCTTGCCAGAGTCTAGGAGAGAAATTTCTTTTTCATGGTGTAAGTATGTAAGTGTTTAGTGTTCGTTCTATTCATAACTAAAAAGATTTTGAGCACTTAATACAAACCTACAAAATGATATACTCTGTTTAATAAGAATATTTACCCAAGCCTGTAGTTAACCTTATGTGAGTCATCTTGTGAAGTGGCGAAAATCCAAGATAAGATAATGTTTGCGAACCTGCATATACTTATGTTACACTCCTGCATATATCTAAACACCCGGGAAAATAGTATTTTCAAATGGAGAAGTTAAAATAGTACATCTTTAGGTCTCAGTGTTAAGGAAGACTCAAATCTTGGCCATTTTGGATTGGCCAAGGTCATATGTAGTTTTCAAATATTCTGTAAAAGGAGAAAATTTCAGCTTATTTCCTGAAACCAGGGGTTTGGAAGGAGGAGAGTTGTATTATCTGATAAGAGTGAATATTTTATATTCCAAAGCAGATAACATTTAGGATTTTTTTTTTTTTTTTTTTTTTTTACTGTTCACAAATACATCATGAATTTATAAACTGGGAGAAATATTAAAGGTAATCTCATTGAATCCCTTTAATTTTAAGGATATGAAGAGTCCTTAAATTTATTCGTGTCCCAATACTTAAACTTAACGCACGAAAAGGTTGTAGAAGATACATGCAAAAGCTTTCAGATCACCTTAGCTATGTGCTGTTGTTATTGGCTATGTCTCTGAAGTGTTCATGGGCACACCATTTGCAAAGTCCCTCAACCTCACTGCATACAAACTATTCTTTGCAATACCTCTGGTCTGCACAGGAATCTCAGGCACGTAAAGCATGCAGCAAATACTAATTACCTGTGCGTATGTGAAGCAAGTAAGAGACCAAGACTCGAGGAAGATAAATATTAGCCCCACTTGACTGTGGTGTCAAGTAAGATGTAGAGGCTGCCTGTACTTGTCCAGGTGTCTGGAGCTCGGGGCGGCTCCCACGTGCCTTCACCCGCTAGACCCCACACCATGGCTGGTTTTCCTCACCGTCTCGGGAGAGGAATTACGGCAGAGCTCTGAGTACTGGGTACAGTGCCCGGTAACCGCACACATTCACTTAGAATTGAGATGTCGCATAACCGTGAGGATTAGAGACCACGTCTAAGTAAAACTCTGCCCGAGTCTGTCTTCAGAAATTAATCACAGGGAGCCACGCATTCATGTGCTGAGATACTGTTCGTGAAAATTAATATAGATTCAGAGAGTCACGGTTTCCTCATTTCCTTGAATAAGGGTCCCAACACAAGCAAACTACAAAACGTAAACACAGAAAACAAAAGGAATACAGTCGACCCTCGAACAACATGGTTTTGAACAGCACAGGCTACTCACATGGGGCTTTTCTTCCACCCCTGCCATGCCTGAGACAGCAAGACCGACCCCTCCTCCTCCTCCTCCTTCTCCTCCTCCTCCTCCTCCTCCTCTTCCTCCTCCTCCTCCTGCTCAGCCCACTCAACGTGAGGACAATGAGGATGAAGCCCTTTGTGATGATCCACTTCCACTTATTGGAGAGTGAATATATTTTCTCTTCCTTATGATTTTCTTTTCTCTAGCTTACTTGATTGTAAGAATACAGGACATAATACACATAACATACAGAACACGTGTTAATTGACTATGTTCTCAGCAAGGCTTCCAGTCAACAGCAGGCAATTAGTAGTTAATTTTGTGGAGTGTCAAAAGTTACACACAGAGTTTTGACGTCCCAAACTCCTGTGTTGCTCAAGGTCAATGGTATGTAAGAATGTATACGAGCGCAAGACCTGTCTGCACTAGGCATTCTGGACCCTAAAGAATAATCCGTGACCCTTCTTGCCTTTAGGGGTTTGCCTCTAAGTAGAAAGGACTGGCCTTGTATTGACTGAGTAGCTTTAAATAACAAGCTGGAAAACGAGACAAAGAGCAGATTTGAGTCCAATCCCTATGGGGCTTGGGGGACAGGACAAGGGGCGTAGAATGTCCAAGCACCTTTCTGACGATTAAATTAGTTCCAACAGGGGAAGGGCCTGGCGCAGCTGATACTGAGTTTTCAAAGCAGCAACTCTGTGGCAGTAAAGAACAGGTGACAGTCACCACCAGCAGTGCCCTCCGAACTCAATTCCCTACAGCTGAAAGGACGAGGGGACTCTTCTGCTCACCCATGTCAAAGGCTCCCCCTCGGCCTCCCAATTTCTGCCCGGGGTCTGCGCCTCCCAGGGGCCATGGGAGTGGGAGCTGCCCCTGTGCTTAGGAGAAAGGCCTCGCAGCACACGTAGCACGGGGTCGCCTTTGCGTCTGGTTCCTACAGAATAATCTCATCACAACACAGTGGTTTCCTCAGCTATTTCTTCCTATCCATTTATTTACTTGAGTATTTACTAACTATTTGAGTGACAAGCTCAATCCCAACACTGTGTTCTGCAAGTTTAGTGCGGAACAGAGCAGGCCTGGCTGCCGTGGTCGGGGATTTTGGACGTGAGGATTCCGAGGTGTAAAGGTGGGGGTTGTTTGGTCTTAAGTAACGGCGTGTGTTCCGGGTCCTCTATGTCTTTCTCAGGCCTGCACCTCTGGAAACAACTGCTCACACAGGGACAGACACACCCGAAGTAAGACAATCAAATATCTTTAATCAGCACGCATTTTATATGCATACGTGGAAAAGCAACATCCTCCTGAAAAAAAAAATAATGCACATTTCAGAGAGACACAGCTGGGACTCAGCCAGGTCCAGTTTACTCTGCAGGACCGAGTTCTATCTTCTCAGACTTCTCCTCCTTGAGGCCGGAGGGTTAGTGCAGGTGGATTCTTAGCTTTGCAGAAGAGACAGGGTTGTCAAACGAGGACACAGCTGGAAATGCTCTTATGGCCGCAGGTGGCAGTGGGAACATCATGGGATGGGGTGACTGGGGACTCACTGGGGGGCTGGTTACGGTGTGCAGTGAGGAGTCCATGGGTGTGGCGAGGGGCTGCAAAGGGACGTGCTGAGGACATGGGATGGGCTGGTCACGGCCCTGGGGTCCAGAGAGGCTGCTCCAGGGAGTCGGCCAGGTGGGTGGGACGGCCAGTTCATGGCGTAGGGGTGACAGTGGATTCCTGCTCTGGTCCTCTGTGTAAGTGATGAGAGCCAGACTGTACTCTTCTGCTTCTGCCCTTCCCACGCCATTCTGAGAAGTCTTGGGTCCCAGCCTGGGGTGTGCGAATTTCTTCTGGACACGCCGGGGAGGCGCAAGGCACAACTCACAGACATGGCAGCATCACCACGGGTCGTGCCGCTGTGCAGTTTCCAGGAGGCGCGTCCTCCCCCTTCCCCTGCCCGCGTGCCCAGCCCCCTCTTCCCTCCACGTCTCCTATCCACAGCGGCAGATCGGAGCCATCAGTCCGCTGCCATCTCCCGAGTGACACCTTTCAGACCAAGGCCCTGCTGACAGCCGATTTACTAGAAGCCCATTTGTACCCTGATGACACCTGCAGAATAAAAAGGGCACGTCTGGATGGCATTTGTATCAGTCATAAAGTAGAAAAAAAACCACAGCGACAAAGTGTGTGCACACAACAACAAATATTAATAAAGCAGTAACAGATTAATTCCCTTTATTGTTTATTTGACATCGTGTTGTAGAAGACTCTTGTAGCTTTCTTTAGCAGTACTTCCATCTTTCCGCCCAAGGAAACAACAGTCGTGACTCAATGGCAGTACGGAGAAGTCCAGGAGAGAGGCTCTCCCTCTCGGCCCCATCCGATTTTCTGGAGGGACTGGAGTTAACAGAGTGGGTGGCAGCCCTCCTGTGCTTCGCTAAGTACCGAAGTGAGGCGCAAGTTATTTTCTCTAAATGAGTATATGTGTGTAAAAGTGGATATTTGCACGTCCACACTTATTATAAAGATATATAATGCAACAATGTGGATATTTTGTTTTTGAATCAACATGTTTCAGGCTAAGTCTCTGTTCGTCAACGGCCCCAATTAAGACAAGACAAAGCCAGGCCTGGTGGCTCATGCCTGTAATCCCAGCACTTTGGGAGGCTGAGGTGGGAGGACTGCTTGAGTTCAGGAGTTTGAGACCAGCCTGGGCAACATAGCAAGACCCCATCTCTACAAAAAACAGAAAAATTAATCAGGTGTGGTGGCATGTGCCTGTAGGCCCAGCTACTTGGGAGGCAGAGATGGGAGGACTGCTTAAGCCCAGGAGTTTAAGACTGCAGTGAGCTATGATAATGCTACTGTACTGCAGCCTGGGTGACAAAGTGAGACCTTGTCTCTTAAAAAAATGACAAGACAAAAAGTGAATTTTTCTGCTACTCTGTTTGCCAACATTTTTGCAGAAAACACTACTCCACTCCACCCCCTGTTGGGGGAGGAAAACTAAGAAATCTATTTTAAATATTCAAGGAAAATATATGCAGGCAGTTTTATTATGTTCTATGAGCTATACCAACTCCTACATGGAGAAAAGTCTTTTCAAAACTAACCGAAACCCAGTCCATGGAGTCTTCCAGGTGACACCTGGCAGTGAGGGTCTCCAGAAGTCAGAGAATTGCCTAGGACCTTGCAGTGCTGGAGCTCGGGTGTGTGCAGCTGAGGATGGCTTTCCTCACTGTGCTTGTAGAACCTCATCAAGTCTGTGCGTGCTCGGGGCCTGTTCACAGGGGACAGTGGGGCAGGAGCCGACGTTGGACGTTGGCACTGTGTGTCTGTTCTAAGGCAAAAACAGGGCTTATGAATTGCAAATTTCAAGGCAGAATTCTGGCTCAGGAGAGTGTTAAGCGCAATTATTTGCAAGCTTGGATGTAAAAATATGCAGCAAAGTCTAGACCTGTTCTATTTACTTTCTTTTTTACTGCTGCAAAAAAAAAAAAAAAAATTTTTTTTCTTTCTTTCTCTCTTCTGCCCCCCTTAAAAGAAACTGACTGAGCTGGCATGTTCATCAAAGCAATTTACTGAGAATGCACTTTGACAGATTACATAAAGAATGTTGACTTGTGAAAACAAAGGGTTGTTTTATAATGCACATAAATTATATACTTTAAAACACTGAAGGTTCAGAATTTTTTTAAATGATACTCTAGCCAGAGCAAAATGAAGCTTTGCCTATTTTTCATTTCAGCACTTCAAAAGGTCTTCTTAGGATCCCACGGCCGACGTAAGTCAAACAGAGTAGATAGCACGGTGCAGTACAGTTTTCTTCTTGCATCTGTTAAAATTAGATTTAAGTCGACATATATTTTTTAGGCATCAGCCATGAACCAAAGACTGTGCTGAATATGCTATCGGGGATACAAAGACGGACAAAACAGTGTCAGAGGAAGGTCTGGAGGAAACATCTCTTCACATTAGTAGTTTACAGGGTACATTGAAAAATGTGCCCAAAAGAACTGCAAGATTTCAAAGAAGCACTTGACTGTATTTGGTTGAGAGCTCATAAAATATCTTATTTAGAAGCCCAACTTTGTTTCTTGCGGGCTGGATACCAGAAGAGACAGGGGTGAGGGTGCAAGAGGGCCTGGCGTGGGTGTAGGATCACCAGCGTGCAAGGTGCTGGCTCCATTCGATGTCTGGAGTGTACCTGGAGGAAGAGGAAGGGACACGCCTGGAAAAAGTGCGGCATTGACACGTAATCAAAAACACGATGGAGATGTGATAAGAAAATGCTATGATGAGAGCAATATTGAATAATGACTTATCTTGAAATGTCGTGAGCAAGGATGGGTGTGGAACGTGACTGATGATCCGTTAGGGGAGACGTGGTTGTATCTGAAAGGGCGTGGGAAAGCCTGCCAGAATGGCAAAGAAGACGGATGTTGCATGTCGTCTCTGTACTTTGATAAACGTTTGTGCAGCGAGGAAAGAGTTTAAAAATGACTTCAATCGTCATTGGCTTGACCAAAGGTTAAGGCCGCATAGTTCTTTCACAATTTTGTAAAATCTGGCAAGATACAAGGGAAATGAATGAGAAATTTAAACGTAAGGGAACAAATAAATGAACACGCACGTGTACACTCAAATCAATCTAATTAATTACGTGAATGCTTCTGCATGGGAAACAACAAAGAAATGCGGAGAGAAATAAAAGACCTAAGTAGGGAAATAGATCATGTTTATAGCTGGGAGGACTCAATATTTTTAGGATACCCACTTGATTTATAGATTCAATGCCATTGCTATCAATATTTCACAAGGGTCTTGTGGAAATTAAGACACTGACTTGTAAAATTTATATGGAAAGCCACAGAGCCTAGATAAGCTAAGGTAGTCTTGAGGAAGTCCAAAGACCTTCATTTATCAGACGTCAAGACTTATAATGAAGCCAGAGGAATCACAACAGTAGCACGAGAGTGGACAGTGGAAAACAGAGTCTAGCATGTGGAAAATGTCCCATCTGTGCAGCCAGCTTATTTATGAGATGGTGCCACAGGAATTCACTGGGGGGAAGAAATGCTCCATTCAGTAAGTGATGTTGGTTCAACTGGATCTCAGTATTTTAAAAAATGAAACTTTACCTCTCCCTCAAGTAAATTAATATGAAATAGATCACAGATCATCTATGAAAAGTAATTAGCAAAAGTCGAAGATGAAAACCAGATGAATATGCTTATGAACCTGGGCTATAAAACAGTTCTTAAACAGGACACAAAAATCACTAGGCATTTTTAAAAAACTAGATAAGTTGGTTTTCATTAAAATTTAGAAATTTTGTTTATCAGCAGACACCACCAAGAGAGTTAAAGAATATAATACAGAATGAGCCATGATAGTCTCAAAAGGACTGATGCCCAGAATATAGAAAGAAATCCTACAAATCAATATAAAATCCTACAAATCAATATATAAAAGACAACTCAAGCATTTGCAGAAGACTTAAACGGGCAGTTTCCAAATAAGGATTTCTAAATGGCCAAGAAGCACATGAAAAGTTACTCAACACCATCACTCATCAGGAAAATATCAATTACAGCCAGAATGACGTACCACAGCCCAGCTACTAAAATGGATGAGACTGTAAAAAGATTGACAATTCCAAGCATTCGCATGTTGGTGGAGCAACTGACAAGCACTGTGGAGCAGGTCTTGGCAGTATCAGCTAAAGCCATGCACGTGCACACCCCACAAACCGCCACTGCATCCCTAGGCATGTACGCGAGACAGCTGGATACCTCTGTCCCACAAAGGTACACAAGTGCTCATTGTGGCTTTATTCAAAACAGCCCAAAATCAGAACAACCCACATATCCATCAACAACACAACCGCTAAAAAAATTAGTGTGTTTTACAAAAAAATTAAGTAATAATAAAATCAGATGAGCTCTTGCTGCAGTCAACAACAAGAAAGAATCTCACAGACAAAATGAGGAGAAAAAACGTCAGAGACAAGTATGACTTCATTTATCTACAGTTTAAGAAAAGCTAAAGTAATCTACAATAATAGATGTCAGAATGATGCCAACTTCTAGGTAAGGTGAGGATATAGTTTGAGAAGGAACATATTAATATCATGAACAAGTCTTCTGGGTCCTGTAAATAGTTTATATTTTGGCTGAAGGGATGGCGACATAGATATATTAATATGTAAAATTTCTGTTAACTTCTTACTTAAAGATTTGTATTGTTTATGTATACTATGCCTAAAACATGGTGGTAATTTTGAAAACCCTGATTTAACCCCTCACATAGAATGTTGTAAAATGTTCCATTTTAACAACAAAGCAATTGTAAAGGCATGTTTAAGAAAGGAGTAAAAATCTATTTCTGGTTCATTTTTTTCCAGAGTCTCATTCACATATACATTTTCACATATTATGCATTTCAGCAAAACAATGGAGAAAAAATACATTTTTCTTTACTTTAGTAAGAAAAAAAGAAGCTCCAAGGCTATTAAGAAGCATAAAAAAGAAACTATCTTCATTTATAAAAATGATTGCGCTGATCATATTATTTACTGATATTTCAAAAGAAATGTTACCCAGTGGAATAGTATTTTACCTGACCATTCACAGCTCTCATCTTATTTCTAATATATCTTATAGTTATCTCTGGAGAGAAAATAGTCCTCTGAGATGGGTAATTTTGACGGGAATAAATTCATAATAACAGTAATAAGTCTCAAGTAGATTGGCTGATACTCACATTAGTGTCTACAACTTCTCTCCCCTGTGGCATCTAATGACATTTATAGAAAGCTTCACTTGCTCACCTAAATGGTCCTATTCTAAAGTGATTCCAGCTTAGCTAATTTAAAGCATATAAATCATGATGTGAAATGCAATTGCATCATTGGAAATTTCCATTGGTCAGTAGTTTTGGGTACAAAATGATTTTGAGTAAGTATACTCCACAAAGACTTGCAGAAACACCACCTCACAATGTCTAAACAAATATAAATTGATATTAGAAGACACACATGGAAATGGAGCACTTCCTATGTGCAGGCACTTCAGATGGGATGGGTCTGAGTCAGAACTGGCATGAGAAGCAAAGCCTTGTCTTTCTGGATCCCAAGCCTGTGGCTTCCAACCTCCCCGCCCCAAATAACATCTAGATCACGGGCTGTGGAACTGAAGTAAAACGGGCTTCCTTCCCAGTTCTCACCTCACGACCTTGGGCCCTTGTGCAGACCTGAACCTGGTTCCTCGGAGAGAAAGGACCAATGGCAATTCCAACCTCACTAGGTCATCACGAGAATCATGCAGCATGAGTCTCCATCCCTTCCTGCTGCCATAACAAAACACCTTAGACTGGGTAATTTATAAGTAATAGAAATTTGTCTCATAGTTCAAGAGGCTGGGAAGTCCAAGACCAAGGCACCAGCAGATTTGGTGTCTGGTGAGGGCTGTTCTCTGCTTCAAAGATGGTGCCTCTCACTGTGTCCTCACACGGCAGAAGGGTGAAAGGGCAAAAGGACCAAACAGACTCGCTTGAGTCTGGCACAATCCCATTCATGAGGGCAGAGCTCTCATAGCCTAATCGCCTCTTAAAGTCCCCATGTCCCTAGACTATTGCATGGGAAATTAATTTTCATGGGAATTTTGGAGGGACACAAACACTCAAGCCATAGCAGTGGGCATTCCACAAAAGCCGGCCATATTTATTACCCAGCCATGTTTGCACTGGGGCTTGGGGGCCAGGCATTACTCTCATGACAACTCCATTTTCCGCTAAACTTGGGCACACCCTTTAATCGGATTATTACAAATTGATGTGCCCATACCAAACGACCTGGCAAGACACGAGAGACTTAAGCTGCCTCCTTCTCTGCCTATAGATGGTCTCAACAGTTTACCATTAGATGTCAAAGACAGCACACAAGTGCCTTTGCTAATGCTGAATAATAAAATTTTAACCAGCACTTGCATGGGAAATACTTTCTGAGCACTTTGCAGATAGGATCTCTCTAAATTGGTAAGACAATTCCGGGAGGTAAATAAAGTGTCCTCATATTATGTGCTGTGCTGTTTTGAAGGGATTTGACTTGTACTTTATTGCAGTTACAAATTCTAACTCTCAGAGATGGTAGTTCAAGTATCTTTCAGAAGTATCACAGAGAAAGATAAAATAGGGAGGAAAGAGAGAAACACACACAGAGGATCAAGGAGGAAAACTGCAAAATGTATGGGGACAGCAACTTTCATAGGGAGGGGACAGTCCACTTCCCGGGCCACAGCCAGGGAAGCCCTTTCCAAGCAAATGATGTTGAACGTAGAGCCGGGAGAAGTGGAGGGAGAGTTCTAGGCAGAGGGACGTGAAAGGACAGTCTGGCGGCGGGAGTGAGCTTGGCGTGTTTAAGGAATGGTGAGGGAGAGAGTGCAGCTGAGGCTGACAGGTCAAGGATGGATGTCTTAGGAGACAAGGTCAGAGCTGGTGGCTGTGGGCACGTGCCAACCAGCTGGGGTCTTGCCTGCCATTGCCAAGACTTAACTTTTTTTCCAAGAAAGACAAAAGCCACAGGCAGGCTTTGCATAGAAGAGTGACGTGCTCTGACTTCCATGTTAAATCAGTCTCCCTGAATGCCGTGTGCTGTGATTTGAACATTGGTGTCCTCCCAAAATTCCTATATTGAAACTAAATCCTCAGTGTGATAACCTTAAAAGGTGGGGCCTCTTGGATGTAGATTAGTGCCTTTGTGAAAGAGATTGGCAGGAGTGTGTTTGCCGAGGAGGTGCTGTCTTGCTGTCTTTGAAGCAGAGACCTGGATCTCTGCAGCCACCGGGTCTGCCGGTGCCTTGATCGTGTATTCCCTGCACTCCAGAACTGTAAATGATAAATTTCTGTGGTTTATAAATTACCCAGTCTAAAGTATTAGCAGCACAAACAGATGAAGACACTGCGTGAAGAATGACCAGGTGGGAGACAGAGTCAGGGACCAGCTAGGAAGTGACTTCAGTCACCAAGTGACGGAAGATGTCAAGGATGGAGGTGGTGGCTGGGGTCGGACAGAGGATGTGTTTCCAAAGCAGGGCTGAGCCTCCCAGGACGTGAGAGAAAATCTACTTCAGACCCTGGGATGGAACGACCATCTGTTCTCAGTGCAGCAGGTGGCGACGGCCCCCATGTGGCCTCGGACCATGGTGGAGACGCCAACCTAGCAATGCTCCTTGGCTTTTCACAGTGTCAGGAGGAGGAGTGTCACATGATCTGATATTCAAGAACAGGTAGAGGGAACCAAGCCTCTACTCGAGGCCACCTTCATATTTTCTTTCTGTCACTTCTGCACTTCCTTGTTTTCACCAGACAAGTTACTACTGGATCTTCCAGTAACTTCCCCATCACTCTATTTTCCAATCTGTATTCTGGGTTCCGCAGCTAATCACTGCACCATGTTAGGGAAATGTGGACAGCCTGGTGTTCTCACAGCCCAAGGCTAAAATTTACCCACAATTTGCAAGGCAACACCTAAATTACCCAGCCATAAATTGTTACTGCTCTGTGCTGTCTAGAACAGATTTGGACAACAGGATTGCATTATTGGAAACCCGATAAATGTCAATTTAAGTGTTTTCTTCCCAAAACACAAGACAGACTGACAGCATCCCAGATGCCTTATAGAGAGCTCTATTTTACTCGAATAAATAGCGTATTCCACAAAGCTTACTGGATAGTTTAGTTGTTGAGGTTCATCATTTCCTTTTTCTTCCATTGCTGTGGTAGCCAATTCATCCACACATCACTAAAATTAGGAAGGCTTGCTTGGAGCACACGCCTCAACGTAGTGGGGATTAGGCTAAACTGTTTCAAGCAACAGGAATAAGTGAGATCATAGCGAAGAGACAATAAATCAAGGTTCAACATCACCACCACAAAAACTGTGCAGCGTAACCCAATTCTCTCGTATGAAGTTTTTGCAGAAGACTTTTTTTGGGGAAAAATATCAGCTTTTTCTTTACAGCTCCAAGATTTGTTCTGCTCTTGCGACATAGCCTATTAGCAACCCTGATTATGCTTTAGAGATTTACGGGAATTCTGGGTTTTATTGTATTTGCAAAATGTTTCTCGTAGTGCAAACTGCCCGCGGACATGGCAGGCTGCTGAACGCATACACTGTTCCCCTGATTAAGCTGATTAAGAGCCGTGTGTTTTGACACACACTGGAACAGGCTAAGCTGTTGGAATTGTCGACAGTAATGAAACAGAGTTCAAACTTGTTCCACGCCACACAATACCATGATTGCCCTCATAAGATTACAATGACATCTTAAGATTTCTTTTTCATGTAAATCTGGGTTTTGTAAGAACATACAGACACATTTCAAAAACATCCCTCATGGTAAAATCTTTGAGCCAGCGGTTCACACATCCAACTTTTCATAAAATAAGGGCTGTGACATTAACTCACATGTCATAGATTTAGGATATTAAAGGTCATCCTTTAAGGGACTGGTTATTTCTCTAGAACTCATCTTTTAAAATTTCAGTAACTGCCACTGTATGGGCAGCAGGATCCGGACACCGGGTTGTTTGAACTCCTCATGTTGTTCCTGGACATTTAGCACCAGGTTAAGCTAATCATGTGCTTTCTATAAATATTACTTTTTTCAATTAAGGTGACAGGATAAAATTTGCCTAAACACTATGTTTGCTGAGTATAAGCAAAGTGGGAAAAAAAGTATGCACCTAAGTATAGGGTAAATAGCCCAGTGAAGTTTTTTTAGGTCATTCCTTAATGTTAGTCTATTTTTTCTTTTCTTCTTCTGGTTAACCATTAACTTATATCATAGATGGTATCTGCGTAAAGTTTTCTAGGGCTCTCTCTATGAGACAGAGCAATTATTTTTTGATGAAGTAACTATTATTTTTCTCCTTTTCCCTTTGTCTTTCCTTTGAAGAATCATAGAGAAAGAAAAACAATGACAGCTTTGCAAACCTGTATTGTGCTCCCCTCAGTAGCTTCTTTCCAAAGCAGACAAGCATTTTGCTGCATTGACTCTGTTTAATACACACTCAAATCATTTAGAAAAACAACTGACCCTTATAAAGTGCTTTAAAGTTCTTGAAGTGCTTTTACAAAGACTATGCTACTACCTTATCTTTGAAACAATGTTTTAAAGGGAATAACAGGCGTTATTATCTCCATGTTTGAAAGCAAATTATAATCAGACAGATAGTATAGTTGGGCAAAGCTGATACAGCCACAGGTGGGGTGGTTTGGTCTCTGGACTTGTAGTTTGAAGATGTTTCCAAAACAATATATTCAGATCTTGGATTCATTTATTTACTAAGCTTTGCAGTTTTCAAATATATTCTTTTCAAACTTGGTTAAGTTACTCCGGCACCCAACCACCTAAGCAGATATAAACAATGTTATGGTCTGGGTTGTGTTCTCTCAAAATTCATAGTTTGAAACCCGAAGCCCCAGTGTGGCTGTGTGTGGAGACAGAGCCTGTGAGGAGGTGATCAAGGTTAAGATCATTAAGGGTGGGGCCCTCACGCCATAGAGCTGGTGCCTTTAGAGGAAGAGGCAGGGACACCAGAGCTCTCTCTTCACCACGTCAGCCACAGTGGGCAGCTGTCTGCAAGTCACAACAAGAGGCCTCACCTAGTGGACCTTGATCTTGGGTTTTCTAGCCCCTAGAACTGTGAGAAAAGGAATTTCTGTTGTTACAGCCATGCAATTTGTGCTATTGTGTTATGGCAGCCAAACAGACTCATACAAACACAACAGTACAATTTAAAAAATTGCCAACCATTTGCTCTTTCGCGAGTGAAAACCATATTCATGCGTAAACAGGCACACGTGTCGCCATTGCAGGTGGTGGGTGACTAACAGCCTCCCCAGTCCCTCCGTGTCCCAGTCACCAGAGCCTGGGCATGTGTCACCTTTTATGGCACAGGGACTTTGCAGGTGTGATTTAGTTTAGGATCCTGGGTTATAGGGGTGAGTCCAAGATCATCACACAGGGCATTCAAGACGGAGGCCGAGAGTTATAATCAGAGAAGGAAATGTGACAATGGAAGGGGAGGATGGGGCAACGGGGGACGGGGCCTCCAGCCAGGGGGTGCAGGCAGCCTCCAGACCCTGGAAAAGGCACGAAAATGAATTCTCCCCCAAGGCCTGCAGCGGGAACACAACCAAGCCAAAATGTAAATTTTAGCCAACAGAGACCGATTTTGGACTAATAACGTAGGCAGATGTAAAATGATAAGTTTGCATTGTTTTTAAGCAACTAAATTTGTGATAAACTGTGAGGCAACAGTAGGAAATGAATTCATTATTCTATAAGGGAATTGTAGGACGAGAATTATTAAACCAAACTATGAAACATGAAACTGAGTTCACAACCAACTTTTAAGGTTTTGGGGATCAGTTGGTGTAAAGCCCCACCCACGAAGAATGAGGCATCTAAAAGTTTTCAATTATTATCTGCAAAAAAAAAAAAAGAATTTTAAAAACCTGAATGCATGTCCGTGTGTTTACTTAGAAGTACGACTTTTAAGACCTTTAATGACCATTGTTCAAGGTAGCTCGCAGAAGGAAGCACTGCCATGTGCATTTGCATATTTTGAAGCAAAAAGTCCACTTGTTGGAGAAGAGTCAGGAGCCAACACTATTCACTGGGACGACCTAAATATCTAATTTCTGCCTCTTCAGTCACCACACAAGGGGCTCTGTGTTGCTGCTTCACGCAATTAAACGAAGAAAGATGCACCTTGGTGTTGATCTTGGAGATTCGTCACACTGAGACCTCGTCATTAACATGAGTCTTTTCCTTTGTGGATATTTTAGAGTCAGCAGGAAGGTATTTGAAAGGAAAGGCAGTGTTTTGAACACTTCAGGTAATGTTGCCAAGCTGGGGAGGTTCATACTGGTAAAATAAATGCCTTTTGAAAAATAATAGAGAGCTAGTTATGTTTTTTTTTTTTTTTAATGCTATGAAAGAAAAACAGTCATTGGAGCACAAAGGGCTCTAATCGAGTCTGAGCCTCGGAGCTCAGAAGCAGCACCGGGTCAGAGACTTTCAATCCTAAACTCTCCTTGTCGGCATCGCTCCTGGATCGCGGATGCACGTGCCCACCGTTCCCGGACATCCCTACCTTCTCCACGGCCATCCAGCTCTTTGCAAGTATTTCAGTCGCGCCACTGAGCACGTGTTCACTGCGCTGTGTGACTTGTTCTGACCCTGTCCCTCCCGTTGGTCTGTCAAACTAAGGAACAGGGTCTGGGGCTGTCCACCTACAGGTTCCTTCCCCCCTTCCCACTTCCTTCTGTTGCAAGCCTACGTAGCCTGTTTGGTATACAACAGGCATTCAGTAGTGTTGGCCAATGTCTCCTTGTTCCCGCTCCCGGCAGGCCTGTGTGGGCCCCTCCCACCGTTCACCGCTCCGGGATCCTCCTCTGGGGACCTGTCCCCTCCCACATGCGTCACACACTGACCACCTTCTGCACCAAGACCCAGGCTCTCTAGAGGGGGGACCCTATCCTGGCCCTGGGACTCTCGCTCAGCACAGCTTAATGATATCTACCTTCCTCCTTTGCTTAAAATAATTCTCACCCTTGTGCCTTCCAATGAAGTCATTTCATTAAACCTAAAAGTGAGACAAGACAAACCAAAACATGACAGAAAAAAGGTGATGTTTAGCTCACTATTCAGACAGAGAAGATGGAAGAAGCAAGAAACGTCTTTTCCTTTTCAAACGTGCATAGTTGTAAAGAACAAATTGATTGTGAATTTCAGTCTACGCTAGAGTCTTCAGTGTGGTTTTGGGAGACCGGACTAGGGACACGCAGCACGTCTTAGGGTTCCTCACAGCCTTAGCCGGTGGTGCTTGGGGGTCAGGCCTGGCCTTAGACAGAGACACCGCGGAGTGCCAAGATGCAGCCGAGGGTGAGCAGGGCGTGGGGCCCACGTGGAATGGGCGTGGCTGGTGCACTTCGTCTTGCCTGGCATGAATGCCCAAGGCTGGGAAGAAATATGCCAGTGACTTTATGAGTTCACATTCAGGAATTTAAAAACAAGTTTTTCAAAGAGGTGCTCCACTCAGAAGAGCCCTCTCATGATTCCTGGCTGGGCCTTTCTAGGTGTTGAGAGAGAAACCACCACTTGTACAATCCTTTATTTCTTGAGCAACAAGCATTCTTCAGAGTGGTTCTTAGTGTTGGTGCCCACAGCGCCTCTGGGATTTTCCTCATTGGCACTTTGTACACACCCAGGCATAAACACTCACTTCACATCATCAGTGTGCAAATTGATGTTTCCATGTTAAACTTTGGAGAGAAGAGATCATTTCTAATATTTGATCTACATTTCACTTTTCTAGAACAGTCTTATCTTCAGAAGGCGTGATGCTTATCAGTTGACTATTTAATCCCATGCATTGTAGGGCTTTGCAAATTCATGTGTCACTTATGGAACTTTATAAATGCATTTAAAATATTAAAAAATTACTAACTTGAAAGTGTATCTTATCATTCCTTTTAAAAATTAATAGAAGCAAGCTATTATCTTTAGAGTGGGTATTTTTATTGCAATCCAAGATATTTACTGTATTCACTTGTAATTATAATAGGTACTGATAAATAAGTATTTTCAATAGGTAGAAAGTCTTCTTTCATTAATTATAGTTTCTCAGTACACTGACTACTGTCCTTATCTGAACTATTGGGAAGATAGATAAAATTGGTGTCTAAACGGAAGCCCCTTACGCATACGATAAGCACTAATTTCTTCCGACTCTCTCTGTGGCCCCATGTCACAGACTGTGGTCTATTTCCAGAAGTCTCATATTATGTAAATGCTGGTTAAAGGTGCAAATGTTTGGCCCCTTTTAAAACAGACCTAATAAAGACAGGACCCCCAAATGTGCACATGAAACAGTATCTTCTGAACAAATTCTTCTGAACAAAGTTTCAGAAGAAAGGGCAGGCAGGAAGTGTTTTATTAAGGAGCAGATGATTTCCGGGGTGTCAGGTGCTTTATATACATCACCCCATCAAGCCTCCACACAGCACTCTGAGGGCAGCATGTTGTCTGCTTCTTGCAGATGAGCACACAGGCGCGGGGGGACACAACTTGTCCCACAGTGCCCGGCACCAGCAGCCGGTACTTTGCTGAGAAGGACTTTCTAAGCGCACAGATTTGTTGGAATTGGAAGTCCTAAAACTCAACAGTGACTCTTCACATCTAAAATTCTTAAGAATCATTGTGGTCCACATTTTCCTAATTTAAAATTATGCCATAGTCCAACTTTGGACTTTGAAATAACAAAAACATAAAAGTAAATATATTCATTAACTGGGAACAAATGTTATTTAGAAAGCAGTGGAGGAGATGCCTCACTACATGATTTCACTTTATTTTAAAGCTTAAAAATATAATGGGAACAATCGATGTAATAAAAATCTTCAAAAGAGACACTATCAGATTATATCCAGAGTGTGCGGTGAATTCTGCTAACCACAAATAATACACATGTGGTGTTTTATTTGCCTCTTTAGCAGGAAATTTCCTGAGAATGATAGAGGGGTAAAGGAATCAGATAAGAAGCATCTCCCATGTTAAGCCTATCTTAAGTAGTCATAAATGGCATGCAAAAGGCAGAGAGACATTTGTAGGGTGTGGGCAATGGCTTCCTCTACAGTTGAGAGAGGAATGTTCTCCTACACACAGGGAGCGACTCTGAAATAATTTTCCTTCCAAGGAGAGGAGAGAGGCAAAATCCCAACCGCACACTCCGGAGCCTGGGAACAGGACCACGTCTGATCTGGCATGCAGTGCCCAGAGGAGTCGTCCATAATGTTCAGCATTAACAACACCGCTCTGATTGCTCCATGCACAAGACAAGTCGTGTTGGCCACTTCCTAAGCAGTGGGAAATGGTGTGAATTGCATTCTGAGGGAGACGAGGGTTGAGCCAAAAGATTTTGGCAGTCTGTCACTTTCTGCCCCAACATCAGTGTGGGGTAGTAAGGCACAGGGAAACCTGTCTCGTGTGTGTGTGTGTGTGTGTGTGTGTGTGTGTGTGTGTGTGTGTGAGAGTGTGCGCTGTGGCTGGGTAGAGATCAGAAAGCGGGAGAGGTAAGGTTGACTTGCTTCTCAATAAACAGGAAAAAGTAAGAGCAAATACTTTATTTATAGAAAATTTTCCACAGTCATAAAATAATTATTAAAGCACGAACAGAGACTATACAAAGCCAGGGTTATGCTTTAATGATTTAAATGGAGCCATGCTAATTGAGTGATCCAAATTTCTAGGAAAAATTCCTCTAGTAGAGAAAAAAACAAAATGTTGATAGAACAGAGTCAATAATAAGCTTTGGGCTGTGACAGAATACATATTGGCTTTGCTTCCGTTATCTTTTAACAGTACGCCCCTGGCATCTCCAATCCGCCAGGTGAATAGCTCATCCTTGTTGGATCAGGACTGACTGCAGCTGCCTCCCCGAGGCTCTTTAGAGAAATAGTAGTTTGGATATTCTGTGTCTCCGATTATGCAAGGAGGGAGATGATCTCCAGAATGATCTCCTGTCTTCCAGCAGCCAAGCTAGCGTTTCACAGCCTTGTCTCAGCACACACAAGAAGCAGACAGCTTCCTGCCAGGGAAGGGCAGGCTCTGCTTGGCCACTCACTCCCAGCTGGCCGGGGGAAGGTCTTTATTCTGAAGCTGCTGGCACCAGGCAACACTGTCCTTTTCTCCGTGTCTGGCCTGCCCTCTGGCAGCAGGGATAAACTTCCTACCCACCTCACGGGGGACCTGTGAGTTTTGAGTCAGATAACAGGGGCCCAAATGCCAACTTCGAAAGCTCCACCCGCAGGAAAAGGCTGATCTTACTTTTTTTGGCCTGACCCTTGGAAGTTGTAGACGGTGATTAACAAAAACGCATAAAGCTCTGGCCTGTAAGTTGAGAATGTCAACAACTGCCAGCATTTTTGTTACTGTGATCCAAGTGGCAGCTGGGACAATGGACAAGTCTTCCTTCTGCACAGGCGCTCACAGTCTCGGTTTACGGGCGTGGCGCTGCCAGCTCTTGACCCCATGTTATCAGGGGACTTGGGAAACTTGGACACATTCCTTGGTGTCCTCTTGGCACAGAACCTGGAATAGTTTCACCTCTTAATCTAGACTCCCTTTCAGTTCAGCAAACACAGCCGGCTGCGTCAACAGACACTTTGCCTCCTTCTAAGACGCTGCGAATCACACTGGGCCGACACAAATCACTAGGTAGAAATGGAGTTAAATCAGGATACACATTTTTGTCCACTGTAGGCTGGCAGAGTAAGAATGGAGAGTTTCAAAGCAAGAGCTTGGGTCTTGTATTTCCTTTCCAGAATAATGTTTGTTTGAGAGGCTACCTCTTTAGGTTGTATTAAGGATTTCTGAATAGACAAAAATGCTCCTCTTAAATATTTCCCCGGAGAGACTGGACCATGGGCTTGTGATCTTGAGAGAAATGCCTCAGGGTGTTTCCGCTCTATGTGGGACTTTTCTGGCAAAATGCCAGCCACCTACTTTCTTAAAGAATTCCACTTTTGGGGCCATAGAAGGAGAGTGGGTACAGGGTGGTTTTGCAATTAAGCTAGGGGAGAAAGGGGGTGTTTTAAGGATAACTTTAGCTAATAGCTTCTTTCAAAGGTTCGAGGAAAGAAAAAAAGTCTGTTTGCAGAGCTGAAAGTAAATTCCTCTTACACCTCAACAAATGTCAATAGTTTCCTATCCAGGAAGATGGCCCTGGAAAATGGAAACATTCACTGGTACAAATAAAAGTTTGTCTGTGTAAAACAAAAGTTAAGGGAAAAAAAGTAGGAAAAAAAACCAACCTAGAAGGGTGAGTTTTCTGCAAATACATCTAATGTCTAGAGGAAGAACATACCATGATTCATGAATAGGGGACACATCTTCTATCTTTTACCCTGGGACACAATCTCCTCTCAGATGCCAGGCTGAGGACTGAGGAGGGTCTATCTGGGGTCTTATGATTTTACCCAAGCCTTGGGCAATCCTGAGCTGACCAGCAAAACCATTACCAGCTTTAGCCGATGCCAAGAAGCCTGGACAAGCAGTAAAAGGCGTGGATGTCACACAGCCCTGGACACCTGGGCTGTGCAGGCTAAAATGATCGAACTGTTTTGAATGTGATGGAATGTTTTTTCAGTGCGGTCAGTAGCCTCAGTTTGGGAAGTTTTAAATTTATTTTTCCCAGCTAATGTCCTGAACGGTGGCTTTGCTTGTGTTTATTCATCTCAGACTTTTAGGTTAAGAGCTTTATTCATACCCTGGTGCAGGGCTTGAAATTTTTTTTTTTTTTATAAAGTGCTAGATAGTAAAGACTTTAGGCCTTGTAGGCCCCAGGATCTCTGCTGTGACTACTCAACTTTGCTTTTGTAGCGTGGAAACAGCCATAGACAATGTACAAACAAATGAATGTGACTGTGTTCCAATAAAAGTTTATTTGTAAAAGCAGCTGGCAGGCCAGATTTGACCCACAGTTTGCTGCCCCCACCCCCCAGAAGCTAATGTGGCCAGGTGGGTAGAACCAGGGGTCACTAGCATTGTGGTAAAAGCCCAGTGCAGGGGCTGGCACACTATAGACCGTGGGCCAAATCCGTCATGCTGGCCAAGTCTTAGCAGTTTATCCAATGAAATGTTATGCAACAAGCAGAATAAATCATAGTGAGCTATATCAACATGTAACAATGTCTAAGAAACTTGATACTAAACGAAAAAAATCAAGCCTAAATGCTGCATATTGAATAGCATTTTTTACAAAGCACAGAAGTGGATAAAACTGATCTGTTTTGGTGTTACTATTTTTTTTAGTCTTGCTTGTTATAATTTAACATAAATGAAATCATGTACTATGTACTCTTTTTTTTTCACCTGTTTTTTTTTCCTTGACACAATAATTTTGAGATGTATCCATATTGTTGCGTGTAACAGTAGTTTCTCCATTTTTATTACTGAGTATCAGTCCATCAATGCACTATGATTCGTTTATTCTCCTGTTTGTGGACCTTGTTGCTGCTAACAGTTTGAGACTATCATGATAAAGCTACTATGAACTTTTGTGCACACATCTCTGTACGGACAGAGGTAATCATTTCCTTGCGGGTAAATGCTCGGAGCAGATTTGCTGGGTTGTATGCTAGGTAGTAGATTTAATATTTTTTGGGAAAATGCCTAATTGTTTTGCAAAGTGGTTGTGCCATTTTCATCCACAGCAGGTGTGTGAGCCACTTCCCCACATCTGCACCAACACTTGGTGTGGCTGGTCTCTTTAATTGCAGTCACTGGGTCAGTGTGTATTGATATCGCACTGTGGTTTTTGTCTGGATTTTCTGGATGATTAATGATAATGAGAATTATCTATCAACAGTTGCCTGGGGGTGTGGAGGAATGTCAGTGATTCAGTCCAGAGGGGGATGAAATAACATTTTAGGGCAATGGAAATAGTCTCTATTTCATGACGGCAGTTGCTGCCTGAATATATATAATCACTAGAGAAAGATGCCTTTACCTGCACATAAGATAACCTCAGCAAAACTAATATAAATATGTTAAATTGATTTGAAAATTTCACAGAACAAAACAATTTAGGGATAAATATACATGTAATAAAATTATATATATGTATAGTTTAAAAAAACACAAGAGATTGAAAAGCACAAAATACAGAAGAGTGGTTATTGCTGGGAAGAGAAAAAGTGATAAGATAAAAGAGTGTAGGACAGAAGAGATTTCTTATCCATCACAGGGTTCATGACAGGGACACCTGTGATAAAACACAGACTAAGAAGAGAAAAGCACACTGATTTGTTTAATGTAAGTTTTATGTGATGTAGGAGCCTTCAGAAACGAAGACCCAAAGAAACAGGGAAACCGCTGTATTTTCATGGGCAGTTGTGCAGAAGTATGATCAGAGAAGAAGAGGGAAGGATCTAATGGAATGAACTGGGGGAACTTAGCAAGTCCTGTGTGTTCAGACTCTTCTTGGACTCTCTGTGTCCTCAAGGATGAGAATGTTCCTTTCCTCCAGGTGTAGGAAGAACACGGCTGCAACGAGGGTCTTACAGCCCACTTCAGAGGAAGGTCAGAGGCTTCTTTTGTGGTCTGCTTCAGGGGAGGGGGGTGAGAGGAAGGGGGCCCTCCTGCTTCCTGCTTCTGCTGTTTCCTCAAATGCCAAGGTGCCACATGTTGGGGTACCATGCCTGAACCCCATTAACAGGAATACAGGGACACATTTAGCTTCATAGATGCTTGGACGGTCCATAAGGGTTAATTTTATGCTTATATTTCAGAATTTATGTGTATATGGCATGTGTTGTTTGGATACATTAAACACTATAAAATACATCATTCTTACAGAAACACGCTGTTAGTGTTTGGGTTAGAATCTCAAAAATGGTTGAGTTCCAAGTAAGTTTTTTTCAGTCCCACATCTTTGCAATTTGGGCTACACTGTGCTGGCTTATAATCTTAGGGTCTGGTCTGACAGGACAAGATTGTCCAGAGAAAAAGTTACAAGATTTTGAGGACATACTAAAAAGTTTTCAATGGAAGTCAATAATTCATTTAAAATGGGAGGTGGTAGTGATGTAATCTGATTCATGTTTTTAAAAGATCACTAGAGGCCGGGCGCGGTGGCTCACGTCTGTAATCCCAGCACTCTGGGAGGCTGAGGCAGGTGGATTGTTTGAGTTCAGGAGTTCGAGACCAGCCTGAGCAAGAGTGAGACCCCCCCCCATCTCTACTAAAAATAGAAAGAAATTATATGGACAGCTAAAATATATATATATATAAAAAATTAGCCGGGCATGGTGGCGCATGCCTGTAGTCCCGGCTACTCGGGAGGCTGAGGCAGGAGGATCACTTGAGCCCAGGAGTTTGAGGTTGCTGTGAGTGAGGCTGATGCCACGGCACTCTAACCTGGGCAACAGAGTGAGACTCTGTCTCAAAAAAAAAAAAAATCCCTACAGATGCTAAACAGGTTGAATTGAGTGGAATCAGAGAAACGTTTAGGGTTCTACTGGAGCATGCTCTTGGGATGGAAGGTATAGAGGAAGTGGGGTAGAAAGAGATGGATTTTAAAGATATTCTAGAATTAAAGCCAATGGGATTTGCTGGTGCTAGGATACAATTTTAAAATACCTCTCGTACAATGTACCTTATCTTTCCCTACCAAGTTTTACAAAAGGCTTGACTTTTTACAAAACCTACTGGCTAGCCTCCTAGATCATTCTATAAATTCATAACAGTCATTTCTGTCTTACATTGACGTGAGATTTAGGGCACAGATTTGACAGCTAAAAGGCAGAAATAATAACCAGGCGCCAGTTAATATTTTCTTTTAGACGTTAATTTTATATTTGTCCTAGAACAGAGGCAGGCGACATATGGCCTTTTGGAAAACCCATTCATTTAGGGCTTCCTTTTGCATTCTTCTCTGAAGGAATGAGAGTGATAAGAGACTTCTATCAGTTGAAAATAATTAATTCAGAACCTTCTCTATAGAGACCAGAGTGCTTGGCTCGATAGGAGGAGAATAATACTAAAATCTGAACTTTGCATATTGTAGAATTCTATCTAGTTATTACGAAAATGAACTTTAAAAAAAAAAAACTTTCTTTGGTTAGCAACGTGGTTTTAAATTAAGGGCCAAATTATTACAAGAAAAGAAAAAAGCTTCTCAAAGTCCACACCCTGCCATAACATTTTAATTTCTCCTTCCAAAGTCAATCACACCACCAGGAATTTCCACCCATGGATTTCAGGAGCTTGCACGCCTCGGTCTTTACGTGAGGTTGGCGTTTACTGAGGTGTGTTACTCAGTCATCTCTTCCAGATGTTCAAGCGAAACTCTCCAATCGAACCTTCAGTGCCCCAATATTAAGCCCTTTCTTTCTGGCCTTCATGTAGTGACCTACGTCTGAGGACTTTTTGGATGAAATCCGGAATTTTTTTTAGGAAGTTAGCACTTTTTATTTTGTAGATAAAGACCTTACTGTATTTTTTTTTTTTTTCTTCCTACAGGGCTCGTTCAGTTGTTAAACGAAGGCATTGAGTCAAGGGAGTGAAAACTCAGGGAGCCCAAACGTCTGTGCACAAGCTGAGGCTGGAGCTATGGCCCGAGATGGGTATGCTTTGGGCGAAGAGAAGGCTTTCAGCCATTTGAAATAAATTCCCCTTCCTGTCCTCCCAAGTACACGCTTTTACACTTATGGTCACGACTTATAAAGTTCACTGGGAATTTGCACGCAGCCCATTCGATACTAAACTGCCTACATGAATAGGGATGAACTTTTATTGCTTCATGAGAACAAGGAAAGTGCAGGATTCTGCTTGGATTTGCTCTTCACCCACTGCTACTGCCGGATGGCAGTGTGACGAGGAACGCACCATCCAACCCGAGCGTGTAGTAAGACAGAAACCAAGTCCCAGCGTCCACCAGAGAACTGTCAAAATCCAATTTCCTGCGTTTGTGTTTGCCAGTAACATGTTCACAGTTAACTAAAAAAGCGCACCGTAAAGAAACACATTTCTCAAAATTACAGATACCTTAGGAAGTCTCAGGAGAGAGTGGGAGAGGTTACGTGGCTCGATCCTCGCCTCACATCAAATATCAGGAATGCCACCAGCCTGACTTTCAGTATCTGCTAAGAATCCTGCCTTTTCTCCTAGTGACTTCTGCTCGTTGCAGGGAGGAGATCCCAAACGCCACGAAATCAAACGGTGCTTACAATTTGAAATGGTTTATTCAATATGTTTCCTTTGAGGCATACTTTTACTTGTAGTGAATTGCACAAATTTTAGGCATAAAGTTCTATGATGTTTACCTCCATAAACACGTGTGCAAACAATACCTAGGTTACGGCACAGAACATTTTCTTCCCCTCGCAGGGTTCTCTTGTTCCCCTCCGACTCTTACCCCACCAAAGAGAACCTCTATTCTGCCTTCAATTATCTCAGATTAATTTAGACAGATTTTAAATTTCGAATAAACATTTCCAAAGTATACAAATTCATGTATAGCCAGATATCTAGAAATATTTCTATGTGTAAACATCTGTGTCTATATTAAGCCATCTATGAGTGAGCACTGATGTCTACAACTGCAATCCACTATCACCGGGTTCATTTTATCTTCTTCCCCTTAATTTTCTGTAATTTTTCACCCCTTGAGTGAGAAGCCTGGCTCCTAGCATTCCCAGTTCATTTACTTATTTGTTCAATTCCAGTATGCACACACAGTGGTCTCACAACTCTTCATCCCTATGCCCATGGGTTTTTTTTTTATCAACTAGTGTATAGCACTCGTGTGCGTTTCTTTCTTACCTTTGGTTTTGCAGTCTTCATTATTTTCAAAGTTCCATAAGCGAGCACTTTGCCACTTGTCCCCTTCAGTGAAGTTGTTTCATATATTTGTAATTCAGTCAGATTGTTCTGTCATCATCTGCATTCCATGCTGAGTCCTCCAATGTCTTATGTGATTTTTAAAAATATCGCATACATTAAGGTTCACTCTTTGTGCCGTAAAGCTGCATGGTTTTGTCAAAGGCATGATGTCATGTGTCACCATCACAATACCATCAAGAACAGCTCTGCCTCACTGAGAAGTCCCTGTGCTTCATTTATTCAACCCCTGTCTCCCACCGCTGACCTCAGCCCCTGGCAAGCACTGATGTTTTATCATTTCTGTAGATTTACATTTCCAGAATTCCGCATATGTGGAATAATACTGACTGCATCCTTAAAAGGTTGGCTTCTTCACTGAGCCACGTGCAAGATGCATCCCTGTCTTTTTGTGGCTTGGTAGTGGCAGCAGTATAGACTGAATGAAGGGATTTGTGAGTGAGGCGTTCGAGTTCATGGTTTTGCACCTCAGCTCCTGTTCCTGTTCATTGTGGGGTCAGGTGGCCTCTGTTCAGGCTGACACCCTAGTCGGTTAGCAGAACCCTGGGAAACAGTTTTAGCGAGCAATCAAGAGACCTGCAATTCTGCTCTCATGGATTCCTGTTAAAGAACAGGTTTTTTAAAAGGCAAAAATCATAAGTGTCATGCAAACATAGAAGGAACACATGTTGCAAATGGCGGGGTCCGGATAACGAGACAAGATCTCAGTTTGCACATAGGAAACTGGCCAGGAAAATTCCCCAAGGTCCAGCGGGCTGTATCTTCATCTCACCAGCCAGTGAGGATTAAACCAGGTTCCTGCTGGCTTGGGACAGAGTCAGGCTACCTCTGTTGTGCACAGGTAGGCAGCACACAGGAGGAAGAATGTACAAGCCATGATCAGTGAAGAACTCGGCTCAGGATTTATTTATTCAAAATGATAGGAAAGATGGCTCCCGTGTGCTTAAACATCACACAACCTGACAAGCAAAGGAATAAATATTTGTTATGGAATCTTCTTGCCTCTATTGCTGTGCGTAGTTGGCACACAGGAGGTCAGAGCAGCACACTCCATGAACTTGGAGCTGCGAGGAATCTCTCAAAGATAAACTCAGGAAACCAGCAAGAATGGTGGAGAAGATAATTCAATAGACTCTTTCTTTGTGGGCAGGATACTTGCCCAGTCATAGCAAAGGCCAGAGTTTGTGAACATAAGCAAGATGTCATTGCAAAATATAACATAACCCATGGTATTTACATTTCTATTATATAAAGCAGAGTTTTTGCATACAAAACAATATAATGTGTTAGGAAAGGAGGGGGTGTACCTATAAATGAGGGAGTTTCTTTGTGTTGCTGTGCTGCATGTTGATTCTACTTGTGGCTACACATATCTATGTATGTGCTGTGGTTCCCTAGGGCTGTCCACACACAAACACACAGCAAATGAGTGCATGGGAACGCTGGCAAAACCTGAATGAGGTCGTTAGCCTAGTCAACGCACTAAGGTCAATTTCCTGGTTTTGACAATGCACTGAATGCAGGGTGACCATGTAACATGCTCTCGGGGAGGGAGGATAGCACCATTTTGGCAGCTTCTCATGAGTGCAACATTGTTTTAAAATACAAAGCTATGTAAATAAAATAATGTTAAAGCATCCAGGAAAGCGAGAGCCAAGGAGAAGAAAGTATGGGCAATGTTCAGCGACTAATTTAAAAGGAAGGAAAACTAAGCTGAGAGACTCCAGTACACCAGAGGGCAGAGAGCTGATGCTCCCCGTGTGAGAAGGCTTGGCAGGCTTGCTAGTGTCTATGAGAAATATCCATCAATACAAAATCAAAAGGACAGATAGTAGCAGGTGCTGGCGAGACTTTAGAGAAATTGGAACCCTCATAACCTGCTGGTAAGCATGTAAAATGGTGTAGCCACTTTGGAAAACAGTTTGTCAATTCCCAAAAAGGTCAAATATTGACTTAGGATCTGACTCAGCAATGCTACTTCTAGGTTTATGCCCCCAAATGGAAAACTGTTCAAATAAAAGTGCATATACAAACGTTCCTGGTAGCATTATTCACAATAATAGTCCAAAAGTGGGAACAACCCCAATGTCCATTACTGATGAATGGATAAACAAAATGTGGTTTGTCCACATAATGAAATATTATTTGGCCAGGAAAAGGAATGAATTTCTGACACATGCTACGACATGGATGATGAAAACTCCATGCTAAGTGACAGAAACCAGACACAAAAACCATGTGTTATAGGATTCCATTTATATGAAACACCAGAATAGATAAACCCATAGAGACAGAAGGTGAGTTAGTGCTGCCAGGAGCCGGGGAGAGCGTCTGGAGAAAATGAGGCGGAACTGCTAATGCGTAAGGGGTTTCTTTTCACTATGAGGGGAGGTTCTAAAATGGATCGTGGTGATGGTTTCCTGAGTGTGTGGCTATATTAAAAACCACTAAGCTTTAAATGGGTGAATTGTAAGCTGTATGAATTACATCTCAATAAATCTGTTTATTAAAAAGATCAAAGGATACCACATTCACAGACATTAATTTTATGCTTCCGGAGCAACCTCCTGACTGCCAATTTTGCTTCTAGATATTTGTATTCTAGGAAGGTGGGTACCTGAATAAGAGGCATCTACAAATCATGGTTTAAAAGGCCTACTTCCTTTTAAAATAATAAAGGTGTTCCTGTCATTTATAAAAATGAATACCGTATTATTGTGCTCTGCCGAAAAACACATCTACTCGGCTAACAACGACATTAATTAAACGTGGTCTCCGGGCTGGAGTATAAGACGCTAGTGGGGACTGGCAATCCTGATGTGTGAGATGCAAGGATGGGACACATTTCGAGTGGCCTCTATTTGGGCACTGAGATTTTTCAAGCCATAAAGTAACACAATCACATTAGCTACCAAGGAAGATAATTCCTGCCCTAAGTAATAGACAGATTATGAAGGGTGAAAACCTAAAGGAGCCAGTTTTCCGTGCAGGGCAGTGGTCTTCCTGAGCACAACGGAGCAGCGCTGACGTGGACACAGGAAGGCAGACTTGATACAAGGTGGGTGATTAACACGGGCAGAACTTGGTCCCACACCGGAGATGAAGTAGCGAGAAGAATCAAGATAGCAGCCTGGGTTTCCTGAGTGATTCAGTTCACTTCACTGGTCATTAATCAATGGAGTTGTACCCAATGAATTAGATACTCGAGGAGGAAAAGCAAGTTTAGAGAGGAAAAGCAAGTTTAGAGAAGAAAGACAAACGATTTGTGAGCACGTGGAGTCGAAGGTGCCTGCATTTAGCTAAGCTGAAAAATCCAGTCTTCTTGACAAAATTTAGATCTGAAAAACATTGACAAAGGAAACTGAACCTGGTAGAGATAATTGACACAGATGAACACCCCAAAATTAGAATTCATAATTGGTCAGAGGATACGAAATAGCAAAAATGTGAGATGACCAAGTCTAGAATTTAATGTTCAACATTAGCTTCTATAACTAGAGGTAATAAAATTATACTATATTTGGGATTCCTCTTAAATAAGTGGATTTTAGCTGCTCTTGACACAAAAACAACAACAACAACAAAATGGGCAACTATGTGAGATGATAGAAGTGTTAATTTGCTTCACTATGGTAACCTTTTTACCATCCATATGTACCCTAACATCATGCTGTATACCTTAGCTATGCACAATAAAGTTTGTTAAAAATAAAAACAACAGTTGTTAGAATTTGATATGTCTAGAAAGAAAGAAACTTCAATTTCCATTGAAGTGAAAATGGAAATGGATAAAGTGGAACCAGTTTAACCATATTGTACAGAAAATTGATGGAGGAATTATGTTGCTGTTGGATGTACCAGGAAGCAGTCTAACAAATGTAGTGTGATTGTTCTGCAAAATGCTTTCTTGATGAAGAGGCATAAACATTAGCACAGTTCTGATTAAAATGACATAAACAAATTGAAGTTGTCCTTACGGCCACAGCAATACCCTCAAACCAAAAACAAATGGAAGTTGTCCTTAAAGCTGCAGCAATACCCCCAAACCCAAACTGTCCAGACACCCTCACCCAGATACGTCCAATTTGCATGGTCAACACAGATACGATGATATTTCATTGCTTTCTCCTGAAGAAGCTGCGTGTCACCAACAGAGAAACACACTGACCCCTCTATGCATTTCTGAATAAGTCAGACATCAAGGAGGCAGAAGAAAAATATTTCCAATGATTTTTTTTAAAAAAACCTGATTTATGACAGTAAATATATATTTAAAATGTATATCTGCATGACTGAAAGTGACAAAAAAAAAACCCAAACATTAAAAATATTTCTTCAACCTGCCCGGTAGGAAATAGGCACTGAAAGGGTTTTGGATATCCACTTGGCCAGACTTTTGCTGTGTTTCCAGGGGTAATTGCTCTGCCTGGCATTCAACAGATGTTAAGAACAGCCACATTATAAAGTTTGATTCGATGGCTCCAAATTGGCAATTTAGGATAATGTTGTCTAAAGAGCACCATAATTTATTTCCATATTATTTGGTTGGTGGGTATCATTTTCAGCAGGGTAGGTTTTAAAATCTGCAATGGGACCTTTATGTAAAAATGATGCCAATACAGATTAGTTAAATTACCTCGTGTGCATATTTTATACTGATGGGATATAAGCTATCTGTTGGATGATAAAAATAAAGCGCCTGAATATGTAATGCTAAGTAGCTTCCACCTGCTGGGAAAGACATTCTTAGCATTGAAAATTTGGAGTCATGCAGAGTCTGAAAGTCTTCTCCTAGCCTAAAGGGTAATAAAACTGAGTAGGAGAGGGTTTCAATTATTCAACTAATAAACAAATAAAACAGCCTCTTCAAGTTTGGTATCTTCATAATACTGAGCCTTAGTTCTGTGTTTAATTCTCCTAAGATGTACATAACCTTTTACTACCTTAAGTGAGATTTTCTTTAATGTAATTTCTATGATGAGCAAGTTGGGTGAATGTAATTTTCCACAGTACAAGTGAAAAACACAGGTTTCATTAATGAGTAGTATCAACAAAATGCCCTACCAAATGAGACAAAAACAACAGCACACGCTTGCCAAAGAGCTAACAGAAACTCAGGGAAAGGGAGAGAACTTTGGAAGTGAAATGAAAGAGGTGCACGTATTCCCAAACCTTCCTTGAAGTGGTGGGCGCACGCATATTTCCAAGGAAACCACGTCTGGCAAAAACCACAATCTCAAATGTTAGAGCTGTGTCTACATGACCACGCAAACTTTCCCAGTGGCTCTATTGTAAATGGTGCCAGAGATCAGTCTGGCTTCAAAGGTACCGAAGATTATGCCGTGTGTTTGAAGTCAAGAAGACAATGAATATATTCATTTCTACAAAGTAGTCATTTAAGGAAAATTGTTACTTTTTCTTCTTGCTGCCATCCAGTAATTTCATAATGTTCAACTGCTGAGTGAAACTATGATCCTGATTATTAGGTATGGATTAGGACTTGGATGCCATGTCTATGCAAGTTCTGGCAAATGAAATATTTCCTTGGAAGGTTGTTTCAAACTGGAGAATTGTGAGATATTCAGGGAATATTTATAGGCAGAAGTCCGGGGCTTATTTTTTATTGTTTCTCCTGGTGAAAACTTGTTTTGCTACATGTTTATCTTTTGCATCTTTCTCAGTTTCATAAACATAAAGGATACAAAAGAAATATCCATGTTGAGAGACAGTATTCTCTAATATTTGTAAAACAGAAGCAAAAGATGCAGGTGGGTTGAACCTTTTAAATATTGAACCTTCACAGGCTGAGTCTATGTACAGATAAGATTGCCAGACTAATACATAATTTGTCCAAAAAAGCTGGTATTTCCTTGCATTGCTTTGTCTACATGCCGTCACTGATTTTTAAAATATAAAGGAAACTGACACTTTGTTGATCTGGAAACATTTGCTTGCATTGCCTGGAAAGAGTCCCTTTCTAACATGGAAACATGAAAAAAGAGACCTACTGTCACTGCTTTTGGTCACACAGACCAAACCGTGGTGCATGGAGAGACGGCACTAGGCAGTGTGAACACCAGGAGGGAGGGTTCGCTGGGGACATCTTGTAGACAGCCTGCCACTGTTCATAAATATATTTTCTAGATCATTTACATGTAAAACCTCTCATTTGTTCTCATGTGTGTCCACATTTTCATTTTCTCTTCTAACATAAAGTTATAAAATTTTTTGGATAAAACAAGGTATGGTTTTAAAGCTTGTGGAAAACAACACATGTTTTAGACTCAGCGGAGTGTTCAAACTATCTTTGAAATATGTTTGGTTCAGCCAACTCGGAGGTGTATTGTGCCAAAGTCAGAATTCCTTTTACTTTAAACTCTAGGGAATGTTCAGGAAATTTAAATCATATGGCCATTGTTCATTCCTTAACTCAACTCATCAAATAGTTTCCTTTATAAGCTACTTGCTGTCCAAAAGTTGTTCCCGTCTTATTTCTTAGGGACTGGAAGCCACGGTTGCCAGGAGTATATCAAGTTATCAGCCCCAAGTTTGGGGTTTGGTTTATATTTTCTACCTGCATGGACAATAAAATGTTGGCTCAGAATTATTTCTTACCAATTCTGCTTCTTTTTAAGACCCTTTATAGGTATCTAGATATCTGTTCATTAGCTATAAGTTAAAAAAAAAAAACACAAACAAAAACACAAACAAAAAAACACACACACACACAAGCAAGATGAAAAGTTAAAAAAAGAAAACCCAAATCAATTCAGAAACATAAATGTCTATAAAATAAAGTACAAGGAATAAAAAATAAATCAAGATCTTTTAGATCTATGGGTGTCTGATTTCCTTTTCTTAGGGGCCTCAATGTTGGGCAATATTTCCATTATATATTTACATCTATAGAATGAGGAATTTTTACTTGAAATGGGAAATCACAGTACCACTGAACTCTTTTTAGTTCTCCATAAGTTTTAACTGCTTTAAATTATTTGATCCTTACCCTAAGTCTGAGGAATCATATCGAGAAGAGGTTCCTATCGTCAGAGTCTTCAATAAGGAAAACAGAGCTGTGAAGGGAACATGTCCTAGTTCATGGAGTTGGAGCTCCAGAAAGGTGGGGAAAGAACCCAGCACAGCAGACTCACCTCCCGTCAGCAATGCTGTCCTTAGGGCAGAGACCTGCATTTAAACCACAACTCTGTTGTTGTAACCTCAGTAATACCAATTAAAATCTTAGAATATTATTTTCTACATCTATGGTGATGGTAAAAGCTAACAGTTCTATAGCACTTACTAAGTCATGAACTGTTCCATTAACTTTTCATTTTATGTGTTTTATTCTCACATCAGTGTCATGTACAGGGGCACTCCCGTCGCTCCCATTTTGCAAATGAGAAAACTGATGCCCAGAGAGGTTAAGAAACTTGCCTGAGGTTACACAGCATGTAAGAAGTAAATACAGTCTTATAGTTTGTACTCTTGACTGATGGTCCATATCTCCTCTCCTTTAAATCCAGGTGAATAAGGAATAAATCAGGTAAGAAATTTTGAGAATTAAATAAGGTAAATTATAGGGACCTTTTCCCCTTACATGCTAAATAATCAAATGTGAATGCTTTTATATAACTATGTTTATGTCAGTGTCTATGTTTTTGTCCATATGCCCATTTGTATAGCTATGTACACCTAGACCTGCACCTATACCTGTACCTACAGCTCTTCTTCCAGTTAGACAGCATCACACATACCAGGATTCCATATAAATGTAAAAGAGAGAAAGTATAATATCGTATCACTTTTGATGACATAAATTCAGTTTCACAAACTGAATTTATGAAAGTTGCTTTTTCTTAACGAAGCGGTCAAACTTCTAAAATAAACAAATAAGCGCTTTCAGTGAAAGGAGGTCAAAGATTAGGCAGGCCAATGCAATTCAAGCAGTGCAAATGAAAACATACTTTGCCTTCTGCCCTGCTGCAAACATTAATCAGGAAGGTACCCAAATTCCCATTCCCTTCCCAGCATGCACTTGCACCTTCTCCATCACAGCAAGTAGAAGCAAAGCGCTGTAGCTACTGTAATTTCTAATTAATTAATTGTTTTTGCTTCTCAGGAAATAGGACTCATTTCCAATTTCCTAAGGCAAATTTAAAATAAAACAACATTTTTTCCTGTTATTTTGGGACCAACTAGCCAAGGCATCACACTGTACCATGAAGACCTGATACCTTCAGGAAAAGTTTTTTCCCTAGAGTCAGAATCTTGTCACTTATCCTGTCATTTTTGATTAAGGGGAAGGCGTCAGCTCTGCCCAGCTCATATCCCCCTTTGGCTCACACTTGAACGTAGAGTGTTGTTGCCACTTCAGGTAATCCTGACTCCCAACTGAGATGCTGAGAGTTGATGCAATGCCTGGCCACGGGAGAGGCGCTGCACACTGAGACGCAGCACATGCTACACAACTGAAAAGTCTGCCTTTCTGTCGTCTGGTGAAGACCAGAGATGAAGTTCAGAGTCCATGGTAGTGACAGTCAGCAGGACAGTCTGGACACGGATGTGATGAGCCTGTGTCCCTAGAAGGCCAATGACCACTCAATGCCCAGAATGGTTCCTTCTGTCTCAACCAGCAGCATGAGGTTCCCGTGGAATTTCTGGTTTCAAAAGAGCATCTTTTAGGAGAGAAATGAGGTGGGAAGATGATACTTAAAAGTCCATGTCTAATTCTCCTAGGAAATCCCTCTGTCGCATGTTTAAGCTTTACTTGCATTTCTAGTGGTGATCTGGTACCCATGTAACAGAGTTTTGGTGGAGCAGAATTGCTCTGTGGAGATCGTATGGTATTTTATGAGTTTTAAATGACGTTTTTATAGGAGAACTAATTATTCTGATGTTACACTTTACACTAATATTGGTAGAGGCTAAAAGTAAACCTAATTAAGCTTTTAAAAATGCCCAAAAACATACCCTCTTTCCAGCTTATATTATCTGTATGTTTGTGGTTTAGCCATTAGATAGTTAAAATTTTTTTCTGAGCATTCCAGGAAATAATACCATGAAATATATTTTACAAGAAATAATATTCCATGTCTTGAAGCTCCTTTAATATTTTTCCTTGTATTTTTCATAACTTTATGATAGTTTTATTATTTTTTTTCCCCTGATGATTGCTATGTGTTCTGACAAAATAAAGTAAGGGCAATTAAGGCCTTTCTGTGAAGTTCTCCTGATGGCCCTTAATCCTCACTGCAGCAAGAATAACAAAAATGACATTTTATTGAATGTGACTACTCTAGGGCACTGCTCTATTTTAGGAATAAACAAAGAGATTAACTCTTGGGGTCCCAGTTAAATTCTTAATCGTGTTTCTCCATGTCTAGAGAGTTCAGCCTCAGTCCAAAAAAGTAAGCAGTAGTTGAGGTAAAAGCACATTAAAACAAAGAAAAAGCATTAGGCTGCGTTGAAACCAGCAGCAATGGAAACCGGCCACGCTGAGCTGAAACTGTTGCCTTTCCTGAAGAAACAGGGAGAGCAGCATGGACCCCTGAGGGCAGGTCTCCACAACCTGGTGGCAATGTTGCCACTCGAGGCAACTGCTTGAAAGGGATTTCTATGTATGTCAGTTCCACCTCTGATGAATTGTTATGAATGAGCTTTTATTAAATCGGACCCTGGGGCAGCTTAATTGTCCCCTCCCACAGAAAGCACTGAAAGCTGAAAGAATGCTTTCTGTGGCGGAGGGAGCCCAACATCTGTTGAGATCAGCCAGTGGAGGGAAAAGGCCTTGAACATAATTGTGATCTAATATGTAAACTAAATAAACAGCCACGATCATCTCAGTATGAAGCCTGATTTTTTTGTGATTATTGCCAGCAAAATCTGGAGACTTGGACCATTCTAATGGTCATAAACATAATAATAATAAATAATTTTTAAAAATGCTCTCCCTCTGCCCATGAGTATATAGTATTACTTTATATATTGAGTCTGGATTCAACTTCCAGACCATGACATCAGAGTCAATATATCATCCTAATTTGCCAACAAAATACCGTCATGCGTTGCAAAAGAGAAAATACGTTCCCGGTGAAAGTAGAGTTCATGGTGCAGATTTGAAATTGTTATTCCAATCGTAAGAAATATGTAAGCTGTCAGGAAAACTGTATTTATTGACTGTCCATCAGGTCGCTGGATACAAAAAATCAATAGTTATCTATCTGCTTATGTTGGAGACAAAAGCATAGTCAATTTTGTGACCTTCCTTTATTTGTTTTTGAATGTGACTTCGTATCATGAGGATTTTTCCCTCTATAAGGTACCAAATGCCTGTAATTTAAACCTATCAGCAAGTAATAAATATAAATGACTGCCTGTTCAAGTAGCAGAAAATCAAAGACCGACAACCTGATTCCCTGAATTGAGCTGTTGCCCTGTTTCTTAAATGCCTCTATGAATTTTCATTTTGTACCACTGGTCCTCCAGACAGAGCCCCAAATCCTAAACCCCGACCCTCCACGGTGAGGTTCCACCTGAACCCAAGCACGTCTGCAGTGGGGGGGGGGTGGGTACCAGTGGGGTTGGCCAAGGCTGGGAGGTTAGGAGGTGGCAGGTCGGGTACTTCAGGGTGGCCGAGATGAAAGCACGTGGGGGCTCGGAGGACTGAGGGCAGTCAGGACGTGCCCTGCACATGGTGATGCCTGGGACGTCCTCGGGCGGCCACCAAGCGACGTCATCCAAAGGGAGTCTGAGCGTGGTGCCTGGCAAGAGGAATCTTGAACCCGAGCCTTCCTCCAAGGCCTTCGCATTTGCAAAGCTCTCACGCAAACTTCCTCTGACCGGATTCTCCTGAAAGCCCTCCAACGTCAGTAGAGCAGAAAGCGCTCCCCTGGGACGAGCTACAGAACACCCATGCTCGCAACCCGAAACTTCTGTCCTCCTGGTGCTTTGTCTGCCGTCCACTCTGCACTCCCCTCCCACAGCCACTAGATGCACAATGCCTGGCGTTAGGAAAGTCGTCCGCGTTGACCGCGGTCCTGCTCCCTTTGCCCGGCGCGTCCTCAGTGCTGCAAACCCATTTGTTCAAAGAAGGAACGAGCCCAGAGCGCAGGCCGTCTACAAGGGGTGGCGAGGCTAAGCCTCAACTGCAAGCTGTATCTTCCCTTAGGAGTGAATGCTTAGAACCTAGGATCATCTGCTTGACCTCAGAACCAGAAGATGAACAGGAGCCCCGAAAGGAATTTAAGAGAGGGAACATGAGCAAGCGCCCAAACGACGGAAGCGGCATGAGGGTTGGCCGCCTGCCTGCCGGTTCCTGGCTGGGCACAGCCACCCTGTTATTTACCTTCCTGTTTACTTATCGCCTCCGTTCTCCCCCAAGGCTATTTTGAAACGTTCTATGCTCCTTAAACTTTCCATCACCATGTTTAACCTTTCTCGGTCTGAGCTGAGGATGAGAATTAGCAAATGTTTATTGAGTTCTTAGTAAATGCCAAGAGTCATTCTAAACACTTTTCATGTATTTCCATATTTGATCTTCACAACACCCAGAGGAGGAGGAGTTTGTTCTTACCACTCCATTTCATAGATAAAGCAAGGGAGGCAGAGAGAGGTTAAGTCGCCTGCTTGGGGCCAGACATCTCGGGACGGGAATGTTGGACACAGAACTTGAAGCGCTGGTGTTTCTCTAACTCCTTCGACGCTGAGTAATGAACGCTGTACTTCAGCTGTGTGTGACTTCCCTCTTGCCCGGGTGGAGAAGTAGCCCCACCTCTCTGGAAGACTCATTCTCCCAGCAGGGCTCATGATCCTGACCCACGGAACCCCCCTTGGGGACCAGACTGCTTGTCCTCTATGTTCAGCCTCCCCCTCTGTGGTCACTTCCATAAATATCTACGTGGGAAATACTTTCCGTAAGCAAAGTCTCCCTTCAACCCTGTCTTTTCTTAGGTCAACCAAACAATGTCTCTCCTCCTGTTCAGGGTGACACTTCTGAAAGGCTTTCTCCGTTCTCCATCTCTCCTTCGTCACATCCTGCTGGGTCCCAGTCCCGCTGCAGTGGCGAGATCATCACTCCACCAACCCCTGCTCCCGCCAGGATCCCCACCTGACTCCCTACGGTGCGACCCTGTGGACGGACGCTTTCATGGTTTTTGTGCACTTGATTTCTCATTTGCTCCTGCTGACTACGTCCCTTCCCTTAGCTTCTGTGACATCACGATGTCCTGATTTTCTGTGTCTCGCTGGTTCTCTACAGTGACATTCGTGGGATCCTCTCCTAACACTTTTCCTTTCCAGTGGGAGGGTCTCAAGATGCTGTCTCCAGCCTCACTCCTCTCTATTGACCTTGGGCGCCGGGCACTTCCCTGTGGTGGGGCCTGTCCTTGCACTGGAGGATGTTTAGCAGCACCCTGGCCTCAAGCCACTACCTGCCAGCAGGCTCCCTCCCTCTGAATGTGATGCTAAATGTCTCTGACATTGCCACGTGTCCCCCAGGAGTTAAATCCCTCCGGGAGTGCCACTATTTACACATTGCCTATCCCTATAATTAGTATCCGTATTATAATCCGCAACTAACCATTTTCACATTTATATCCTCAAGCCAGGCCTTTCTCTTGAGTACCGGATTCTTCCATCCTCTTTGATAATTCCATGCGACTATCCTCAACGCACAGGAATATGTAAGTTCATCACTCCCCACACCGAAACTTATCTTCTACCCTTAACTCGTCCGTCTGTCACCTCTGGGACTCCCGACCTCAGCCAATGGCACCACCATCCACGCAACTTCTCAAGCCAGGACCCAGTGCCTCCCTCCCCCCAGTCTGACCCCGCACCTCGTCCTTGAGACCCCACTTCCTTAGTGCACAGCTCTTCTCCCTCTCTGCACGACCTCTGCCTTCTCTCTGGCACCCTGTCTCTCCTCCGATGAGTGCAACAGCTTCCTAACGCATCTCTTGGCTTGCAGACATTTGCTTCCAGCATTCATTAGTCCAAATGCAGCCAGAGCAACCCTGCAGGCTGTCCTAGCCGCACCGATCCTCTCCTAATGTGGTGACTTAGCTATTCAAAGCCAGTGGCAGAACCTTTCTTCAGTCCACTACGAAAGAGGCTTGTGGAATGTAACGGAACTGTGGGGTGGACCCCCCATTCCCTTTGTCAGGGAAGGTAGCCTAATGGAGGAAGAATCCTTCTGTCCTATTCACAGGTCCCGCCCAGCACGGGAGGAGGCAGTTTTACAGGGCACGAACAACAGGGGTAGGAACTCTAAGCACCACGACAGTAATCCGGAAAGGCGTGGGATTTCCTGCCAAGGGAGCTAGGTTCAAATCCCAGATCCATAGGTGAGTTATTCAATATTTAATCACTAGTGAGTCTCGGTAATGTGTAGAAAGTTGTGGTAATTTGTTCTGTGTGCTTGTATGAAAACACCATAGGGTAGTGTCTGCAGAAGCCAGAGAGAAATTCCTCTTTTTTTTTTTTTCCCTTTGCCCTAGAATTACAACATCCATGACCCACTGGAAGGGACTGTTAATCATACCCATTTTTTTTTTAAAAAAAACCTCAGATCTAGTCTACTGGGGGAAGCTCATTTTGCCAGCCACACTGTCTCTCTACATAAAACTTACATAATAATACTAGATCCTCTTGCATTTCTTTGCACCTAAGTAGTTTCCCATCTTTTGGAAGGACTTCACCAACGGCTGACGCTTGAAAACAAAAGAACTGAGTGAAAACTCATCTGCACGACACAGTGTCTGCTCAGGAATGCAGAAAGCAGCTCCGCTCAGGTGGGCTTCCCCGCACAGATTTATGGGAGCGGGTTGGCGTGACATCAGACACAAGTTACAGGGAAGCATGCTGGTGGGGCATTTCTCACTGTGGTTAAGTTGAAAAACAGGTGGGACTGGGCTCACGCGGGTCTCTTTCCTGGAAGACTGAAGCAGCAAGTCCCAGCTGCAGCGGGGTCTTGCCAACAAAAATCCCAAGCTTCAGGAGGCTGCAGCCCAGCATACCTCTAGTCCAGGCTTTCTCAGCCTGGGTGCTACTGACACGGTGGTGCTGGGGGACACGCTGCAATCCCTCGTGACACGGCTGTCCTGTGCAGCTTTCCTGCCCTCCATCCCCAAACCAAAAAATGGCTCCATGCATTTCCAAATGTCTGCTGGGGGCGGGGAGGACTGGGAGAAAAAAACTAATAAAATATAATTCCTAAACAAAAGGCAAAAATAATTTCCACCTCTCCCTTTAATGTAGTTTTAATCATCAATTCAGATATGATATCAATTTACTATGGGGTTAATGACAATTTCTATTAAAATGGAAACCATATCTCTAGTATTCATATTCTCCCTATTTTAAAGACTTTAAAACATAATTAAATATTTAATACACCTTGAAGTACATGGGGTTTATATTTACTGATGTGGGGAATAAAATTGTGCCAGAATTGTTGTACTCATTTTATGAAAATGCCCGTCAAGCAGTAAAAAACTTGTTCCCCTCCCCTAAAAAAAGGCAAATTGGAAATAATGGCAATTTTACCTAAAACAAGTCATTCCAATGGGGGGGAAAAAAACCTAACTCATTTCAGTGTTGCTTTTGTTTCCTGCTTTGAAAAATTTTGGATATAACTCAAGATAAACCAAACTACCTCATATTTTTTAAAAATAAGATAAAAAGATGTTCACAGGGATACTTAAAAAATTATAAGAAACATTTCTCAAACAAGCAAAGGAAATGTAAAGATTTGTGTGATTATGTAGACACTGAAAGCAATAATATAAAATCCTGGTGTTCCAAGGCCCAAGACTAATCGTCTAACAATCCTTTCTTTATCACCTCGTGGGCTTCTTATGGAAACAGAGCACAGAGAAATCTGAACTCAAGCTGCCAAGTTAGTAGCTGATTATACGGTTCAAAAGAATAATCCTCTTTACAAAGAATACAGTACACTATTCTTTGAAGATTAGATTAGTTCGTCTGTGCCAGAAATAAAAAAGAATTCCCCTAAAGGATGTTCCAGAGAAATGTACGTTTTGACTAATCTGCCCATTCTCAATGACTGTAGGTTCTTCTCTACATAATCCACAAATGACTTGTTCCTTTAAAACCTGAGCACATTAAGAAGGCAGGTGATGTAGCCATAACCGGCATGTTTATTTTCTGCCTCTATTTCTTCAACGTTACGTGAATCATCTAAAAGGCATTGTGAGGAATGGTCAATGTTGGAGACTCTTGTTTTTGGAATTTCAGCAACATATTGAAGATCTTCCTCTGTATTAGATCAGAAGACCCAACACTTAGGGAGATATTTGGACGTAATTGGGCATTGAGAAAAGAATTAATCTACTTGCTTAAAGCACTGGCTCTCAACCCCGTGTCCCCACACACCCTGGCCCTAGCAGCCACTCATGCATTTGGGGTCATTTGGACCTGCACAGGTTTTATAAGTCAACATTTATTTCATAATCATCTTTTCTAATATCATCAATGTCATTTAACAAATTAACCAGTATAATTTTAAATAACAATATTGAAAGTGCTAAGTAACCACCTGTGGGCTGTGGATTCCTGATTGGGGATTTCCATTGCCAGTCACTCCTGAATTGGGAATTTCTGATAAAAATCCATCAAATGCTAATGAACCACCTCTGAGGTGTAGCGTGGCATTGACTTGCACAGAGATACAAACCGCAGCCTTCAAAACGGACATTCCTTCCCCTTGTGCCCAAGAGGGAAAGTTCATAATTTAGAGATTTCTACACATCTCGAGGCCTCTGGGTGCTACTGATGTCAAAATATGTGTTGTGTTCAAGACTGATGCCATGGTCGTGCTGGGCAGACTGTCTGCCTGCTGGGTGGCAGGTGTGTTTCTAGTCTGATGTCCCCATCTCCCTCTGACCTTCCTTGTCATTTTTTTCGTTGTACATTTTAGGAAGTGCAGACAACAGAATGAATGAAGAAAGACAGTTTCAACCCAGCACTCATTTTCTGTATCTGACTGAATTTAGTTTTGCAGCAGCTACCAATATCGACGTGCACTGACAGTGAAAACATTTCTCTAGATTACTGAATGAATCTCAAAATGCGGTTTCCAGACCAACAGCATCAGGGTCACCTGGGGACCCCTTAAAACTGTAAATTATTGGGCTCCACCCAGATCTATGGAATCAGGGACCTGGGATTAACCAGCCCTCCAGGTGACGCCGGTGAGTGGTGAGGTCTGGGAACCACCATTGCAGATACAAATCAGGAATACCAGCGTTCTTTAGAGGAGAACACTCCCACGTCACATACTATTTTCAGTGTCACACAGTGCTTTGCCTATATTTCTATTTCATGATTAAGTCCATTTTCCATAAAAGGACTTGACATTTTCCCAAATATTATGGTTCCTTGATGAATGCATATTTAGAAGTAGCACTATGCTTTAGGTTATCTAATAATATCGATGTATGCTCACCTGTACAACCTTCCCTTCTTTCAAAACTTCACTGAAGACCTCACAATATGGGCCAACAACTAAAAAGGATGGCCCAGCCTCGGGAAAATAAAACGAGCGATGCAGTTTAACGGATGTGCATGTGATCTACAATGCGCAGAATGCCGGGCAGCTGTGGGTTACTTCATCTGAGCCCCACGACCAGCCTATGATATGCATATTCATACCATCTGCATTTCACCCAGAAGAAAACTGAGCTTCAAAGTGATTGACTGTCTTACCAAAGAGGTCATGGCTGGGGAGGCCACATTTAATATCGCAGAACTGTGAGGCCTACATGTTCGTCTCTGTGGCTGCCTCCTTCATTAAAATAACTCCACTCACCATCTTTTGGTTAAAGGTGACAGTTCTTTTTAGCCTCCCCTAATCTGTTTTGCAAGAAATTGGCTTTATTGTCCATGCTTTGATTTAAGGGTATGTAAATAAACCACTGTGAGCAAAATTACAATGGAGCCTCCATCAGTTCTCTAGGGTAGAATTGTGTGTGGGGAGAATAGAACTGGTGGGGACAGGAGGGATGTCCCCTCTGGTGCAATGGGGACAATATTTCTATGCCCACCTTGCTCACATCACACTGGTCTGAGCACAGTGGCTGGGACTGTCGCTCTGGCTGCAAGTGGTATCTGGTCTACCATGTCACTTCTCATAAGCAGCCTTCCAGCACCTTAGTCGCCTGCATCTACTAATACAAAGAGAGAAATAAAGTTTACTCTGGAAGTTCAAAGAGCCACACAGAGAATGTTAAATAGAGTTAAATGAATTCAAATGATGGAACTCAAGACATTTGTAGGCATGTCGGTTTGCATAGTTTATATTTAAACTATAGGATAGTTTAGATTTCTATGATATAGAAAATAATATAGCTTATGTTTAAACTATACGTGCATGTCTGTGTGTATCTTATATAAGAGGAGATAGAGCAGAAATGTACGTCGTTAGGAATATTTAATGTTTATGCCTTGATGTTTGCTGTATGCTCAAGGAAGCCTCAATTTAATCCACGTTGACTTTTGTTTTATGACTTCTAACAGAAGTCCCTATGCCCCTGGAAGGGTTTCCCGGCAAGGCAAGTGCACCCAGCCGTCTTGTTGCCCAGGACTGAGGTGACCTCTGAACTCCCTTCTTGCCCATTCAGTTTATCCCCCACCCCAATGTCAGAGTAAACCTGTTAGAATGTAAGTCAGATCTTATTCCTGCCCTGTCCAAAACCTCCCAGTGATTTCTCAACCAATTCAGTGTAAAAGCTAAAGTCCCTGACACGCCCTGTCCTACGGGGTCTGGCTCTCCTGTGTCCTGTGCTGGAACCTGCCACCCTGGCTCACCCCCTCGCCCTTCCTGGAAAACTTTACACTTCCCATCCCTGGGCCCCTGCCTCTATCACTGTCTCTCCAACCAGCCGGTTTTTATTTGTGTAGTCTCATCACTACTGGATTTATTGTACTTCTGTTTGTTTGCCATTTGTCTCTCCTCTGATCTCTAAGACGAGGGTCTTGCAAGGAAGCTCCTACAAGAGCTCCATGTGCATCACAGACATCCAGAATGTTTGTGCCATAAAGGGCGATGCGGTGACACCAGAACAACACAAATGCCATCCAAGTGTCAGCACTGAGCTGGGAACTGTCACTTGGGAAGGGAGCCCCAGCGCTGTGCTTTGTGCATCATGTGAGACGGCTGCAGTGTAGCGCGGACCCAGCACCTCCCGCGGGTCCCCTGACGGTGCACGGGGCCCAGGGCGTTCTCCTTCTCCGGCCGCATCTGGCCCAGGCCTTTATAACGAGCTCACTCAGACTTCAGCTCACACCGTTTGCCTCCTTGCCCCTCGTGGTCCTCAGAACACCATTATTACAGTCCCCAGGACTCAGAAGAAGGTGACAAAAGGTGCCTTCATGGGATCTTGTGCCTCATTTTCTGCAAAATGTTTTCTTATACCCCCAACCCAGCCTCAGATATACATCTTTCTATTGTGTTGCACTCACTGAAAAGAGGTAAGACACTGAATTTTGAACAAAATTTTGAGAAATAAATATATTGTTTTCACATTTTTTAGCTCAAATCACAGCAGAGTTTCAAGCATTTTGCTTTATTTTTTTAAAAAAAAAATCACATGAATTATGCAATTTTGCAATTCTAAAAGGTTACATGGTTATCTAAAAGACTGTGTCCACAAGAAATAAATGAGTGCCCAAGGGCATTGAATGCACGAGTGGGAATAAACAATGAAAATAACATTTTTAAAGTTTATGGTAACACATAGTCATCCAATCAAAATTTTAGTGCTCTGAAGAGTGAATTAACTGTTATAATTTCCTATCCAGTCCAATCTCCAAGTAGTTTGCTGAAATGACTTGCAGTTCTTGCTGCACTGTCTGCCCCCAGAACTGTCTGGTTAATTGGTTTAAGCAGTTTCGGTGCAAACATGATTTAAGAATAAGAAGGTACAGGCCCTGCTGCCTGTGGAACCGTCTTGGGCACTGCTCCCTCTCACTTCCCCGTGTGTCGGCTGCCTGATCGTGGGAGGAGCCGTTGGGACTAGATTCCCTTCCAGCCCTGTGGAGATCCACTTCCCGTGTATTCTGTGCCAGTCACATCCTTCTAAACCTCACTGCAAGCAGTGCCATGTCGGCGTGAGTTCAGTGCACATTTCCAGCTGTCTGCTGTGCCCACAAGGCAGGGTTGAGTGCCCGACCACAGTGGTCACGAGAATAGAACCACCTCACTGAGCAGACAAACAAAAATAGCTGTAGGTCCCTGACATCCAAAGCTAAATATATCCATATAGGGGGAAAGCACAGGTTAAGACAACCATGGTTTATCCACAGGACATTAAACGTTTTGGATTTTTGACTCTACTGTTTTAAAAATAGACGTGTCCCCCTCCTGCGTACCTCCTTCCTGCATCCCTGCTGGTGACCATGGCTGTCGGGTCATGGCCAGAGCTGCCCGCAGACCCTCCACGGAGCTTCCTGCCACTCACTCGTCAGCGTCACAGCTACTCACTGCACCTGCCCAAAGTCAGCGTTTGTTTATGTTTTCCAAATGAGGTGTGAATACTAATACCCTGTCTTTTCCAAAACAGGGGTTTAATTTCAAGTCTGTCCTATACAGTATGGAAATTTCCTTTTGCCAGTGCAAGATCATCCAGGGTGAATGGACTCCGTCACTGTTACCCATGAAGGACTATTGCACTCGCTGACACAGACCTCTCTGTTAGAAGACTGGTCTCCATCCCTTGCTTTATCCACCTCATGTTTGTGTTAACATGGCAGACACTGTAGCTATTAATATGACTTCTATGACTAATGCATGAAAATAAGAATCCTCTTGGTTGGAAGCTATCTTAAGGCTGTGGGTATAAGGTAAAGTTATGATAGCTAAATGTAAGGTCTGCTTATCTATCGTACACACACACACACACACACACAAGTCTTCCATTCCTTTTGGCGCTCTTACAGCAATGGCTCTTAACCAGACATTATGCCTCTTCCCTTACCCTGGGGACACTGGCAATGTCTGGAGATGGTTTCAGTGGCCACAACTGGGGGATGAGGATGCTACTGGCACCTGGTGGGCCGAGAGCAGGGATGCTGCAAAACACCTTACGACACACACGGCAGCCCCTCAGCAAAAAGTCAGTAGTGCCAAAGATGAGAAACTGTTCCCAAAGCAAAGAAAAAAACCACAAAACAATCTTTAGCTTTCAAAAAGAGTTTTGTTAACTTATTTTACCAATAATGTTTTCATAGCATTTTGGATATTTCACATTATTATTTTTTTTTATTTTATATTTTCAGCCGTTTTCCCATCCGCCCTGTTCCGGCCCATTGCCCAGATGCTAGCAGCATTATTCGCGCTGTGTCCAGGCCCCTGGCCCAGACCTCACTAGAGAGGACCGATCACACCTTGACACCCAAGGTGAGCCCAGCACCCACGACTAAAACTCTACTCCCGGAAAAATTAACGTCCTGTGCTCCAACATCGGTAGCAACGTCGCATTTTTGTCTGAATGGATTGGTACGTATTACCCTGTTTCACGGATGAGTGGCTAATTGCAGATAAATGGGCAATGTGAGTAGACGCTCTCTTTTTACTTTTAATTGTGCTATTTTCAGATTTCTGTAATGAGTTACTTGGCTTGAACTACAGCCCCTTATTTTAAATTTGTTTGCTGTTTTCCCAAGATGCAGAGGCAAGACAAGGTTCCTTTATGTGTTGAATGGCAGAGGTGACACGTCCGTCCCCTGACTGCATGCAACCGCTACTTCCTTCTCGGCTGTGATTTGAGTCAGGTCAGAATTCCCCGGGGAGTGTAGGAAGAAGAGTCACAACATCGTTTCTTTATTGAACACATGCTGTGCTTTCTGGGAGTTAGTGAACTTTGCCATAGGTTTCCGCATCCTACGGGAATAGCTCCTGCTCACTCATTATAAAACAATCCCACCTAATAATAAGAGATATAACAGAAAATAGGATTTATTTTCATGATGCAAATGTTCAAGGGAATCAACTTGTTTTCTTGCTTTATTCCACTTCACCATCTTCCTACAAAAATTTTCTGTAATTATTTTAATATATTGGATAAAAAGATGCATTTTAGTCAAATGCATAGACGTACAAGGGTGGCCCTACATAAATAGGTGTCCTTTGGATCCTAATCTTAGAGGGATACCAACTGAAATATTCACAGAAGAAAATAACGTGACGCCTGAGAATTTCTCCAAGCCGCTGTGCCGGGGTGGGATGGGGGGCAGGGCCAGGGGTCTGGGGGCCAGTGGTTGGGGCTGAGCAGTGTGAACAAGGACTCCCACTGTGCTTTCGGCTCTATTTTATGTGCGCTCCGAATTCCTGTCATCACAGTATTTTTAAAAGTGGCCTTTAAGGATATATATTCCAGACTCATCATTTATAAACGAGGGTACTAGAAACAGCTTTTTGTGGGCTTTTAAGACGATTGGGGGACTCTGGATATTTGAAATAAAAGGGCAGGTGTCCTGGTCCAGACCCCGCTGCTGTGCAGTCCTGGCCTGGTGCCCAATGTCCCCCAACTACAGCGTCTCTCATGACTTCTTAGCGCTTCAACCCAGCCTTGACATGGTCACTTTTCCGACTTAGAGTTCAAAGGATGCTGTTTATCTCCTTTAAAATCGTTCATCTTGCTCGTAGCAAGACGTTTTCAATTGCCAAACTGGGGCCCACAGCTCTGTTTCCGTAAATACAGTTTTACTGGGAGGCAGCCATGCTCATTTGTTTACGTACTGTCAGTGGCTTCTATTGTTAAAAGAGCAGAGTTGAGTAGTTGCGACAGAGACTTTATGGTATGCAAGGCCTAAAACATTTACTTCCTACTCTTTATGAAAAATATCGTTCACCCCTTATCTATTGCATAATTTTAAAAATCTATATGGTTTTTTCTTTTAAATTTAACCTATGTTCATGGTATTCAATTTTATTATATATTGAATACGCATACTGCTCAAAGAAATTCTATTAAATGTTGACAAAATATAATTGCTAAGAAAATGAGAAATTTGCCCTTGTGCAGTAGAAGAAAAATATCTTGATTTGATTCTTCTTTTTATACTTCAGGCCTTTTGTTTCAGTTTATTCTACTTTAAAATATTTGCAATGCCTCTGAGCAAAGCTAATGATGTGGTCTTTATATGATCCAAACATTTTCTTCTAAATGTATCATTGCAACTGAACAAATGCCTAAACTCTTTGGAATTCTGCTCTGACCGTAGGTGAATATTAACATTAAGGCTTATAAAGCTTACATAATTTAAGAATATAATCTGGCATAAAGTAAATAGGATGAGAATATGCAAAGTTTTTGCAAGTTTCATGTCTGTTTGGCAAAGGCTGGGTCAGCTGTTTGAAAATGCATGGCAGTGGGTTGGTTTCTCAAGCTTCTGTAGGGTAGACGCTTGGCAGGGAAATAAAGAAGAGTTTAAAAAACTGACGCCACTTTCTTAGTGGGAAGGGAGTTATTCCCAATTAAGAAACAGTTTCTCCTTCTGACCATAGATTTAGATCATATTAACCTTTCGTTGATCCTTGGAAAGCATGTGTGTGTGTGTGTGTGTGTGTGTATGTGTGTGTTTGAGTGTGTATGTGTGCTTGATCTTTTTTTTAATAATTATCTGCTTAAAGACCAAGAAGATTGACGAGATAAATCCTCCCCTCACAGTGACAAAGGGACTCGAAGGGACTTAACTGTGGAGTATTTCAGCTGGAGTTGTTCTGCTCTGGTCCTTAGCCACATGTGCCAACTTAAATTCAAATTAGTCACAATTAAGTAAAATGGGAGTTCACATCCTCTGTCTCACTGAGCAGGTGTCAAGGCTCAGCAGACATGTGCGGCTGCGGTTACCATGCTGGACAGCACAGGTTTACAGGGCTCTGCCACGACTGCAGAAAGATGCTGGGTACCGTAGCTCGGACACTGCAGCACTGGGCTGTCTCAGGAGTTGGGTGCCAAGCCCCTTCTGCTAACACCTGTAGGACAAATAGCTTAGACTTTGGAAAAGGCAATGCCGAGGGCCTGTACTCTATGGATTTCACTCTTACAGAAAGAGGAGGCAATTTTAAGGTGGGAACAAGCCTGGCAAGTAGGGGTCGTGTTGCCTTGACATTGAGTGGATGATTGGGTCTGTAGAAGACTGAGGACTGACATTCTCTGTCTGTCTGTCTGTCTCTCTCTCTCTCTCTCACACACACATACACACACACACATTCTCTCTCTCACTAGTTTCCATTTTTTGTTTTTACATGAACTCTTACTGTGTCTCCCTTTCCCCCTAATTTGAACAAAAAATAGGTAGTCTTTGGGCTGACTGCACATGGCTAAGATTGAGATAACACTAAGTGGCAATACCATGTGAAATTTAACATCGGATTGTTGGGAAGATTTATTGTTTGGTCACTAAAATTAGCTCTAGATATGCCTCAACTTCCACTAGAGTTTGCTGCACAATACTTTGCAGGGAAATGAAGGGAAGGAAGTGTGAAGTTGTTCACATCTCCGCCGAGGCCCATGTGCCAACTGTAGCCTTTAGTGATTTCATAGTACAGAGGAGTCTTATTCACCAAGAATTTTCTTAGTAAATCATTACTTATGAACGAATACTGAATTCATCAATCAATATGAATGAACATGAATGAGGCTCCAGAATTAATTGTTAGTTATTGATCTTGATTTCAGGTTACAGTGATTGACCTTGATTGCAGGGTTGCGGGACGATTTGTATCATATGTAAGTCTTGGGGGTTGGTTGGTTGCTTGAATATAATAAACAGACCTTTAAGAATAGCCCTAGGGTGGTTCAGGTTTTCCACTTTGAACCTTCTCCCCGGACAGCCAGCCAGTCACTGCAGTTGTCTTCTCTTTTCCTAACTGGGAAAGTCAGCGTCAGTGTCGTCTGGGAGGTACGGCCTGAGCATGACCTGATTTCTCCTTCCCAGACAATTTCTGGAGGAGTGGGGAGGACCGCGTGGGTCCAGATGGCTTGAGGGCAGAGGATCAAAAGTGGCAGAGGTGCAGACAACGGCGTTTCTATTTTAATCCAGGAATATGCTGCATTTTATAAGCCACTGTTGGTTTTTATCAAATGGCATATTTAAAATGCTACATATGGAAAATGAGTTTGAGACGCATTCCTTACACAGTGGCCCTTTCCCACCTTCAAGGATTCACAGCCACGGTATCCCACACATCCCAACCTCAAATATTTGAAGTTCACTTTAGTTGTCTTTTCTATAGCTAAATTTAAGAAAAACACATTTACTAATTTTACTTTAAAAACATGGTCCTTAAAACATATTTCTGTATGTATCTTTGTCTGTCTGCATATCCTGGTATCCATATGTCAAAAGTCTGAAATAACGTCCTCTAGACCAATTACATTTGAGGTGAACTAATGCCTTTTTTCCCAAGGACTTTAAATTTTGTAGAATTGTATAACTTTTATATAAATAATAAAATCATTTTCAAAATTCATTTAATTCATTGTATGATGGTAAATATTTTGATTGGCTTACTTTAACACATTAACTGCCACGTGAGGTGTATTTAACTCATATTAGTTTTGAGCCCGGGGCCTTGTGAAGCATATGTAACTCACAGCCGAGAGACCTATTTTTCAAGTTGCCTATAACTCATGCAAAGAAAACAATAAAAAATAACAAAATTTTCATTAAATTAGAAAGGATCATTTTGTTTTTGAAATTTTTTATTCCATCTCCATAATAAAAACTGAGGCCCCAAGGAAAAAAAAATTTTTTCTAGTGTGGTAGTCAATGTGTTAAAGTATGTACTTTTACATAGAGGATCCCTTTGCACTTAAAACTTGATCTACATTTTTTATCATGTAACAGGGCTGACTCCTTGATATAGAATCACCAAGTCCAAAGCAAAGAACACCTGCAAGGCACCTGTTACATTGTGACGCTCACTGTCGGAAACCTGCAGTCTCTGAGAATGCCTTTCTCACCACCCTCCTGTTTGGCTGATTCTTACGGCTATTGATCTAAACCTCTCTCCTAAAATAATACTGCTGTTGAAATCAAAGGACAAAACATAGAAAATATAGGTCTCTTTCACTTTCTGTTATTATAAAGACTGGCTGATGACCACATTTGGCGACAGGGGTCTGAAAGAAACAGAGAAATAGTTGCAAGGCTGGTGCTTCCAGATGCTCTTTTCTGAGTGGAAATTTGACTCTGAAATATGGTCCCTGTGTTCCTTCCTCCTTCACCTGCCACCTTTCCAGGGACTGTTTCTGTTTAAACAATATATTCAAACATATGAGGCCATCCTGTTTGAGTCATAATTATTTGAAATGTAAACGTATTGGACTAACCAATTATATATATTGTCTTTTTTTAATGTGTCATACAATCAAAGTCCTATACATTCATAAGATAGTGTGCCCTATGCTCAAACCCTTGCACTGTTTAATGTTAAAAATAATCACAAAACACTCAAGATAATGTTTTCATTGAAAAACATCGGCAGTGCCCACACTGAGTTTTTAAAATAAATCATGTAGGCCGGGCGCGGTGGCTCACGTCTGTAATCCTAGCACTCTGGGAGGCCGAGGCGGGTGGATCATTTGAGCTCAAGAGTTCGAGACCAGCCTGAGCAAGAGCAAGACCCAGTCTCTACTAAAAATAGAAAGAAATTATATGGACAACTAAAAAAATATATATAGAAAAAATCAGCCAGGCATGGTGGTGCATGCCTGTAGTCCCAGCTACTCGGGAGGCTGAGGCAGGAGGATCGCTTGAGCCCAGGAGTTTGAGGTTGCTGTGAGCTAGGCTGATGCCAGGGCACTCTAGCCTGAGCAACAGAGTGAGACTCTGTCTCAAAAATATAAAAAAATAAAAAATAAATAAATCATGTAAATGTTTGTAATTATTCCAAATAAAGAGTACTATTTTCAAATCAGTACTTTGGATCAGTATTTCCACTAAAATCTACATTTTATATTTAACATTTTTTAAGATTTAATGAATATATCCAATAAATAGTATATATAAAAGGATCCTTTTCATGTGATATATTTTGTTTTGGGATGTTCATAAAATAGGTAAGTAAAAAGCCCCTTTTTTAAAAAAAATCTGATCATTCTACCACTAAGTGTAGAGTTATGGTAACTTACTACATATATGGAATTTACTAAGAATTATAATCTTGTAAAAGATTTTAAATATTATTGGCATAAGGGCTCCATGAACGGACGTGATATTTCAAAGTCACAGAGCAACACGGCTCCTTGTAGAACAGGAAATATTAGCGCATCAGTAGTTTCCACCACCGCAAAACCTCATATGTTTTTATATATCCGGATTTGGTGTCTGATATTTAAACCAGCTAGAAATTCTGCAAGATTTAAAATAACAGCTTCCAATGTGTTTTTCTTTTAATCTATGTTGTTTACTAGTTCGTCAAGATCACCTTGTAGGCAGGTACGTTACTCAGTGGAGTCTCAAACTGCAGGGTTTAGGAGGTGGCTTGTGATCGGAACATGTTAGGGAGAGCTAACTTACTCAGGAAAGTTTTCGAGTTTTACTCTTTCAGCCCAACTTTTCTTTCATCCTGTCTTATTGAAAAGATTTAAATTTCTTTAGACCCATGAGGATGATGGCTCAAGCCAAGAAAGTGTAGGTGGGAATTCAAAGCCTTGTTTTGTAACTAGAATGCAAATGCTATTCTAACATAATTCTAACCCAACTGAGCTGCCCAAATTTCAACCATCCTGGAGCAAAAACAGGAAGTCTGTACCATAGCCAGAGAGAGAGAGAGAGATTCTCTGAATTCCAAATGGAAACAGAGTACTTCTCCATTCCTTGGATTTGTACTAGGTCCAAATGTGTAGCCTAGAAAATAATAGTTAAATGTTGTTTTTGGACCAACTGTTGAGTTAGTTTTAAAGTTCCTTCAGAAAAAAAAAAAAAGAAAGAAAAAATTACTTTCATATAAAAAGACACAAAATCAAATTGTTCCTCTGGCTCAGAATTTTCTTCACATTATTTTTATTGAAGTTTATATTAAGTGTTTCTTGAAATGAATTTTTCTACTGCTTTTGTTCCTTCAAAATGTGAATTTGCTTTCATTTATGCTGCTGTCCCCAGCATCCAAGAAAGGGCATCTTACCATGATTGCAGCCCAGAAGGAGCTAGTTCCTTAACTTTTGATAATAAGTACAAGAACAAAATAATAGACATGGCTTTCCTATTTCTTCTTGAATACCGGACACAATTCTGATTTTTCTTTTACTCAACCTTCATTTTTGGCATCAATACATTGCATTTCCAGTATAAAATATACTAGAATGGTTATAATCAAAAAAGACCATAACAAGTGCAGACATGGATGTAGACAAATTGGAAGCCATTTGCTGAGGACAAATGGTACAGCTACTTTGAACAACAGTTTGACAGTTTCTTAAAAAGTTACCTATAAATGTGCCAGGTGACCCAGCAATTCAACTCCTATGGAGTGATCCTAGAGAAACTAAACGTGGCCACACAAAGACTTGCACAGAACATTTACAGCAGCATTATTTCTAACAGCCAAACAAGTGTAAACAACGCGATTGCCCATTAGTTGATGAGTGGCGACTAACACTCTACAGCACAGCTGTACAACGGAAGACTATAGAAGTCTGGGTCCAGCTGAGAGATCAACAGTTTGGAGCAGGTTAAACAGGGGACGTTTAATGTAAAGAATTATGAACACTGATGAAAGCATAACTATAAGGTATATGGAAACTCTATAAGGTTTCCTAGGGCTCAGGGAGTGTGTCCACAGCAGGACCAACTAGGCAAGAGTTCAGACTCTCCTGGGGAAGGTGTGGCACGGCCATCTGAGACTGGAGGTGTCTGGAGGTTTGGCCAGGCCAGAGTTAGTGTGGAGCTGCTGGGGAAATCGTGGGCCACATTCTTGAGCGCAGGCAGGGGCAACCAGCGTGCAAGGGAGTCTGCACTGCAGCTGGGAGAAGGTGTTCAAAGGGAGTGGCTGTGTAGGGAGCTTGGGGAAGGATGACAGCTTGGTGCATAAGACTCAGTGGGGACTCTGCTTTCCTAGCTGACAGGGCCCAGGAAAGATTATGGCCAGGCCGAGATGTCAGGGCTGCAGGGGGGCTGCAACCTGGACCCAGAGCTGGAGTGGGCTCCACTGGAAGTCTTTGTGTCTGCACTATTGGTCTGCCCACACCTGCACCGGAAGTTGCAGGAGCTTCTTCCTCTTGCAATGTGCGCCCACGGTACTCTTGCGAGAAAGCCTGATGTGGTGCCCAAGTTCGAGGAGCAGTGCTTTAAGGGACTCCCTTGTGCATCACCGAGAATATATCGAGGGTGCACTAGGAGCTGAGGGATTGATAACCGACAAAAATTCTACCCAGCAATAAAAGATAGGAAGTGCTGGAACTTTCTATAGCAGGCATGAAACTGGAGAATCATGCTGAGTGAAAGAAGCCAGTCACATACAACCATATATCCTACAATCCCTTTTACATAAAACGTTCAGCATAGGTAAATGCACAGAGTCAGAGAGTAGAGGAGTGTTTGCCAGGGGCTGGAGGGAGGGAGAAGGGGTGTGAGTGCTACAGGGCCCAGGGCTTCTTTCTGGGGTGACGAAAACACTCTAAAATTAGATTATGGTGAAGCTTGCACAACTCTGTAAATATTCTAAAAAATGTTGAAATGTACTTTAAAAGGGTGAATTTTATGGTACATAAATTAAATCTTGATAAAGCTGTTAGGCAAATTCTACTATGTAATTGAAAAAAAAATCTTTGATAAGACCTAGCGTTGTTTGAGTTTACCATCTTGAGTTGCTATTAACCCAAAGAAAGGAGGGCTTGGTAGCAACATGGAAACATTATTAAATTAGTGTATGGAATGCTATGTGAGCTAGTCTTGGATAATTAGAATGGTTTTAAAAATCTCGATTACTCTACATTTATTTATATGCTTGCCATGTGACTAAATTCCAATTTTACTTGTTCATTTTTTTGGCAGTTAACTTTTTATTGGGTAGATATTTATATTGTACAACTCTTTGGACTCAACATATTAATTTCCATTAAGTCATCTTCATTCTTCTGAATTTTTTGTCTGGATCTTAATAATACATCCTGAATGAAAGTAGGAGAGTTCTAAATCTCTAACTTGATTTGAGAGTGTTCATCAAGCGAAAGGGCTCGGCAAATGGAGCAACAGCAGTGATGGGGACAATCTCCTCCCTCTAACACTTATATGTGACGTCAGTATTTGTTTAACGTCGTATTCGTTTAACAGACAAAAGCAAAGGTTTTCATTTGCCAATCACTAGAAAGGTCCACCTTAGACTGGGAGAAGGGTGGTTGGCTGTAACTAATAAAAACTGACCCACAGAAGTGACTGTTTGGTCCGATGCCATACTGCAACACATCCAAATCCAAACAGATGCACATGTCCTGGTGTGTGGGGTCTAAATTCTGCATCAGTGTGGCCTGATATGCAGGGAAAGATGGCAGGGACAGATGGACTGCACATCACACCTGCTATATATTATTGCATTATTAGATTTATCAATACCAAACCTCTTTCTTGCCACACAGAACTGATAGTGATCTGTTACTAATTCCCATAATAGATTTCTTCATTTCTGTTTTGCAAGAGTAGCTTATTAGGGCTAGCCACTCTACCTATAACAATATGAAGTAATTTTCTTTGGTCTTTTAATCACTGCAGAAACTTCTGACTGCTGATTTTGTGAATACAGAGCAGAGTATGAAAGGGGGTGAGACCCCAGTGAGTCGGGGGTCTTGATTCGCCTGTTATGAGTCAAGACGAGAGGTGCATGGTGCTACGTTTAGGAGGCTGTTGCCAGTGGGTGTGCCTGGACGAGCAGGTCTGTCATGGGTCAGAACTGCACCATGTTGGGGGGTCATCTCCGGGACCTCAGGAGGCTCTTTTTATTTCCACTTTCTCCTTTGCCTTTGAAGCCAACAAAAAACCTTATTCATTGAAATCCACCAGGAGAAGAAAAATGAAGAAACTTGGATTCATATCCATTCATTCCTTTCTCAGTTGAGGAAGAACAGGAAGGGTCTTCTCCATGTCCTGAGCAATTAGATTAGCAACGTTGGAATGTAGACTCAAAATCCCTGCACAGAGAGCCAATATTTACGTGCAGAGTAAGACAGACTGAGATTTGAGAAAGACTTATCACAAGCCTGGAAAAGAAGATGACATGAGAAGATACCTGGAAACTCACCTATGCTGGGTGCCTCACTTAGGACTCAAGTAGAAGATAAAGATCCCATTGGCCTTGCTGGGATTTAGAGGAACAGAGGACTGCTCCCTATAGATTAAGGAAATACACAAGAGCAGACTGAGAAGGAAGACGATGTGTAATATAGCTGTTATTTTACCAGCAGAAAATCAGTACCCAGGAAAAGTAGAAAGGGCTCTCCCTCTTCCCTTCTTTCCCTGCTCTCTATCGAAGCAGATTAAACACCCTCATCTCAGTGCCTCTTGGCCATCCCGTAAACCCTTCTGTGGACATGGTGCTGAGTCCTTTGGGGTTACTGTGACGTCTCCAGACATACTCCTTATTTAATAAGGGCCTTCTAAAAATTCAATTTCTTCACCCACTTGCTTGACTCGGGGTGGAAACTTCCTGTACCAGCATGGCAGGGGAAAAGATATTTTGAAGCAGATGGGCCTCTTAAAAAGACTAATTTTAAATAGAATCAGGAAAATGCAAACACGTCATCTCACTTGGCCATAGTGAGAGCATCCTATTTAACATTCCGGTCTGGACCATCTGGGCCTGATTCTTGTCCTTGGAAATTTTATGGGAGCTACTTTGGTTTTGCTTGGGAAAGTTCCGGTTATGTTGCAAGCAGGATGAAAATTGAGTCCTGTTGCTGAAATAGAAGGATGATTTTTCTTTTTTGATCATTTTGAGAGAAAAGTTGCTTTAGGAAGAAGAATTTGGGAAGTTAGAGTGTATTTAAGAGATGAAGAACATTCTAGCTATCAGTTTGGAGTTCAAACAACAACCATTTATATATGAATAAGACCTCCTATTTCCTTCAGATCAGAAGAAACTCAATTTTCCCATCCTGTTTATGTTTCTGTTGTATTCCTTATGGCAGAAATCCTTGGATGAGTTCACTCTGTCTCCTGAGAAAGTTCTGGAGCCATTGTATGGTAATGGAGTGGAGCAAAACAATCTTTCCACTATCTTTGCTTCTGTGTAACCACCTTCCTCGTCAGTCTCAACCGTTCTGTGGAAGCTGCTAAAATATGTTGTGAGTCATGCATTTTAGAAACACATTTTCTTTTAAAACTTGCACAGATGCTGTGCTAACATTAACATAAGCCTTGTGAAGAGAAAAGTACTACTCTAAATCTTTCAACCTTAGCATATCCCTCCTTTAATTTTTCCAAATTTTCACATCTTGTCCTTGCTTGCATGGATGTGTAATTTTTAAAATATGGTTCAATTATAGTATAACATGTAGTACAAACTGATCTGTTTTGGGTATTGTTTTACTTGATTTGGCCTGTTTCAGAACTGAAAATTTTATTCAAATAATTTTGTTAGATCTACCAAATCCAATAATGTTCATTTAGTACTCCTTAGAAACATTATTTAACTCAAACAGAAGGGAAGAATATTATTTTGTATTCTGTCTCTTAAAAGCAGTAACAATTTTAAGGTTATGGTAAGCATTTCAGTAGTGAACACACATTATTCACTCCATTTAAAATTATTTTCTTGTCACAACGTAGTGTGTACATTTTCAAGTAAATTGTCTATCATTCTGTTAATTCAGGATGCTACTGCTGTCTGTAGAAATCGAAATTGGCCTTTGGCACAGCATTAGTGAGGTGCAGGTGGGTCATGGATCGTTTAAGCTACGAATAATTGGATCAGCCCCAGCCACGAGTTAGGTAGGTGGTCCTAGCTGCAGAAGCACAGCTTGTGGTGGGCTTCAGTCTGCCTCTCCTTTCATGGTTAGGAAACAGAAGATGGAATTCAAGACATCCGCCTATATACCTTATTATACACAGTGGGTTGTGGGCTTATGTTTGGTTTTGCCTCTGTTCCCATCTGCTACCTACCTCACGTCTTGCTAAAAGTACTCTGAATTTCCTCTGGGCAAGTAATTCCTTCCTTGAGCTTAACAATGTGGTTTGGGAGTCTCGAGCCCACTTCTGAATTCTAGGAGGTTTTAATTGCCCTATACAGTCAATAGATCCTGTGATACTAGCCACTAACCAGTCCTGGAATGGTCGGGTTACCGAATTCAGGGTGCTGGGAGAATGAACACTGCGATGCCTCCACCGGCCATGAGCTGTAGGAGATGCTCACCCTCCCCTGGCTGGCACAAGGACACGGAGCTGGTAGTGGGCGTGGAACTACTCAGCCATCTCAGTTCAGGGCCTGTTCTGCTGAGGAGCCTCCAGTTGGGGCCTGCGGTTTGAGGAACACTGGAGAAGGCACAGCAGTGAGACAGCAGGGTGTCTGTCCTTGGTGACTCGGTTTGAGCAAGCCTCTTCATCAGGTTTGGCCAGATGGATTTTGTTTTCCATAAATCTAGTAAATTGTCTTTATTATCCAGTACAGTAGCCACTATTCCCCTGTGCCTGTTGAACTCTTGAAATGTGGTTTGTCCGATCGAGAGATGTGCTTTGAGTATAAAATACACACTGGCTTTCAGACTTAGTATATACAATAAAGGTCTAAATGTCTAGATTCTTCCTAAAATTTTAAATCAATACTGGCACCTCCCCCGCCCCCATCCTGGTTATTTAACTCTGTTTTCAGTCTACTTTTTCAGTGTTCCACTGATGAGCACAAACTAAATGACTGTTTTTAAGCCACTTTTTTCACATTTTGGAGTCCAGAGTCAGTGTTTTATTGATCATTGTAACCCACATCTAACACAGTGCCTAGGACATGTCAGCATCTATTAAACATTTATTGAGAAAAAATATGCTGAATTAATATTCAAGAGTCATTATGAGAATCTCTGAAAACAATTTTATACTCTTCTACTTGGAAATCCATCCCCCATATTTATTAATTAAAAGAAATGGATTCATCTAATTCTTTTTAATGCTAAAAGATGTAGAAAGTTTTTCTTTATTCCCTAAAGGGTCATTTACCTGGGGATTTTTTACGTTTTAAGAAAATAGGACGGAGTCAGACTTAGGAGAATTGTTTGCAATTTCAAAAGTGAATAATGACTTGGGAAGCTCACGTGTTTGTTTTTTTCCCCTTTCAAAGGCCCTCTGGTAGTCTATTTGCATAAGCATTTGAGTGCATTTTAATACTCATGCAAGTGATTATCAGACCCACAAATCTTGGATTTATTATAAATGTGAAACATTTATAAAGACAAAATGTTAAGTAGAAAGTGATTATCCTAAAATCCCAACCAAAATCACAATAAAAGGCTTTTTTAAAGTGAATTTTGTCTACAGACTGCGCTTACCCAACTCTAGCATGTAATGGCAGATAATAGTGAGCCCACAGAGACAACAGGCATGGGGGGAAAAACCAGACAGTCCATTGACTTAGACAATTAGACTGAGCTCTGCAGGGAGATAGAACCTAAATTTAAATTCAGTTAGTCACAGCTCAAATGTATGTAGTCATTAAACAAACAAGCAAATACTTGTTGACCAATTTGGGTCATTCAGGGACTTAGAATAGTCAGCTATAAAAATAGAATAAAAACAAGTGCATGTACAGAGAAAGAGGACTAGTATGCATGGAACCACCCAGATTACCACACACTGAGCTCCAAGCTTTACAGCACTGATGGTTTCCCTGCCTCTAGCCTATTAACTCACCTCTCACTCCAAGACAGTTCAACCAGAGTCTCTTGGGTAAGGGTAGGGTTTAAAGCTCCTCATCCAGGCTTCAGATCGACTAAAAGGTTATGTCTTCTCACTTTCCAACCACCCTATAGCGCAGCCGTGGATTGGAAGTGCGGTCCCTGCAGCAGCAGCCACAGCACTGCCTGGGCACGCGATGGAAATGCAAGCCCTGGGCCCCAGCCCAGGCCCACAGATCAGACACTCTGAGCGCGGGCCCCGGGAACAATTACGATCGGGCCCCACTGGCGCAGCTAATTTCATAACCAGGTTACGGAAGAAGACTCCAAATTTAAGAGACGTTAAATAATTTCCCCAAAGTTAAGCAAGTTAGAGAGCGGCGGAGGTGGCTTATGAAGCCAGATCTTATTCAGCCAGAAGGTGTGTGCTTTTTTGCTAGCACTGTAGGGTAAACCAAGAAGAATTTCAGAGCTGTTTAAGAAACAATTCCCTCTGGTAAGCATGACATTATTATTTTAATAAGTTGATTGATGATTTTTAGTCATTTTCCTCAAGACCAGTGATACATTCAAACAGAACAAAGTAGGTCATAGAAGAAATTACACTGCTAAGTGGTCTCTACGCTAGTTCAGAATGCAGTCTCTTCCCTCCGGGAAGTGTGCTTGCCAGTTACTTACTATAATACAGTATTGTCACAATGCATGTGCTTATCCTATGTTCTTAGTCATGACTCCAACGAAACAGGACTTCCTTTTTATTTTACATCAGTTTTGTGTGAATCTTGTATACTCCAACAGCAATCAAAATGAGAGACAGATAATTATAGCAAATTTGAGTCAGTCTGGCCAGGCAGTATGTAAATGTACCTTTGAGATAGTATTTTGTTAACAGCATACTATAGTAGAACTCAAGTATTCTTGGATCTTACGAGTATATGGAAGAACAGTTATACACTTTGTTCCAAAAGAATTATCATTATTCGACCTCGCATGGCCTTTTGTATGTTAATCTATTTGACGATTTATTTTGTTATTAATAAAATAAGGAACACTTGTTATTTTAATCTTGCATTATTTAGGTTAAAGGTGCAGGGAGAAGTGGCAAAAAAGGAAAGAGGAAAAAGCTTCGAGGGAGCTGAAGAGTCAAAAGGCATCTGATGTTGCTCTTTCCTCCATCTCTCGGGAAGAGCAGTAAACGCGCCCTGGCAAAAGTCCTGGGAAATCCACCAGTTCACGGAGGATTGCACAGGCAGAGTGAGTAGGCAAGTTGCATAAAAAGATTATAAAAAAGCAATGAATAGTGGCAGAGGTTCCCTGTCACCGAGGCATAGGCAGGAACAGTCAGCAGAACTTGCCACCTTGCAGGGTTTCCTAAATCAAGCAATGCCCTGAAGTCTGATGTTATCTCCTGGGATAACAGTACCCACATGTGAACAGATGGATGAATCTAGTAAGGGCTTTTAAGAAAATATCACAAGAGAGAACAGGCAGATCCCATATATATATATATATATTTTTTTTTTTTTTTTTAAAAAGGTACACACTCGACCCAAATAGTCTCCCTCCTGCCACAACCCTTCTCCCCCGGCAACACAGAGGAGTGGAGAACGCCAAGGGGCAGAGGCCGTGAGGGGTGCTGGGGAGGCCCTCAGTCCTGCGTCAGGACTCGGGTCTGTCGTCCTACAGACAGGAGAGCCTACCTTTGGGTGGAATTCATTTATTCAGATCCTTTTATGTGCCTTTGGGTGCCAGGCTTGGATGACGAACACTGCTTAGCCAGCCTGGATAAGCTAGATACCAAGTCACGCCCAGGAGAGGAAAGGGTGGCAGCAGATGAGCCACTTCACTGAGGGTGCACTTGAGTTCTGGGTAAGTCACCTGACCTTCGTAGGGCCACACAGTTGGGGGCCAGCCAGGACCCCAGCCCCGATTTCCCGGTGGCAAAGCCAGTGCTCCTTTACTCTCCTCTAGGAGGCGAGAAAGGATAGAAACCACATCCAGAGCCTCTCGCTGGAGTCTGGCCCCGAATTCAACTTGGCCAGCTGGTATTTTCATACCAGTCCTCAGCATCTAGCTCAGTCTCACCATGGTGTTTGCATTCCCATTACGAAGTATTAATCACGGAAATATTTCCTACGATGAAAGACTCCTGTATTTCCAACGCTCCTCTTCTCTGCTAAACTGAAGTGATTTCATACCTCAGGGTCCGCCGGCATCTTTAAGACGTCCTCAGAGTTGGAGGCTTAGATGCGGAAGGGACACATAAACAAACTGCAGCCGGGGTAGCCCGAGGGATGATCTTGGTTCACAGAAAAATAAACCGTGATTTAACCACCTTGTCTGATCTTGTGTGAGCGAGTCGCGGCGCTCGAATATGTCCAGGCAGGAGGCTGCCGTCGGACGATGAATTATGGATGAGAGGCCCACAGATTTTGTGCTGAGTCTGTGCAGCATGAGCGCTCCCTTCAGAGGGCTGGGAGTTTCCCTTCCACAGATCCAGTCTGAGGAATGAAATGCATCGCCAAGGTGTGTGAATAATTCAGCCAACGTGAAATTAGTATTATTTGCCGCATATCATGAAGTTTCTCTAAAGCACTTGGCAGACAGGCAGAGTATATGAGGAGCGGTAGAGAATTATGGCTTTCGAAATTCTTAGTTGCTTAAAGGCCAAAGATTTTTTTAAAAACAACTTTTAAATTCATGAATGTAATCTCACACATGGAGAATAGTATAATACCCAATTTGACGATATGTCTAAGCCTCCAGTAGCTTGGAGGATGAACTGGATAGCTTGGAGAAACTGGAACAAAATCACATCCCATGGGTGACATATTCCAACTTCCTGGGGACCCTAATTTATGGTGAATTCACACATTATACAATTTTACTATTTCAGCAAACCAGAGCATGCCAAATCAAGTAGACTTATTCATGTATAGAGAAATAAAAGAGATAAGAATGAACTTTCTGCCTTTGCAAGAATTTTGCATGCACAGATTTCACATATAAATATACATAAATTTCTCTGTCTCTATTTATCTATCTGTCTATCTCCAGGCAAATTATGTCTGTGATAAATAAGGATGCCTGAGCTTGTCCTGACTTTGAATGAACAATTTCTGTGGCTAGTTTGAGAAACCACTGATTTCTGTGCCTGACATACAGAAGGTTTGCAAAAGTATTAGTTCTCTTCCCTTTTCCCAGACTCTATTGCGATGGAGTCTTTGTGTTATACAATATGATGGATGGAAAGAAAATTGAAAATTAGTGATTCAACTCTCTCACTAAAAAAAAAGAAAAAAAAAACAAAGTGAGACACAAAAGACTCTTTTGAACAGATATGTTTGCTGTGATCGAATACTTTAAGGGTATGTCAACATAGATAAAGCAAAATTAAAATTTGAATGCATCTAAACAAATAAACAATTTCTGAAATTCAAGCTGATCTCCCTTCCTCAGCCCACCCTCCCTCAACCCTACTACCAAATTTTCCTTTGCTTGAAATAAAATCTACAAAATGACTCTCTTTCCATAGGGCCTATGCATATGCCCATGAATACGCTGCTAACCCCTATGTGGAATGCTCTCCCTCCATATCTTAGCATGGCTCCCTCCTTCTTATCCTTCAACTTTTGGCTTTACCCCACTTTGTATTTATAATTTGTTTAAATAATGACATTTTAACTCCCAGTGAGCTATAAGCACAAGGAAAGCAGAGGCACTGGATCTCTGGTCACCACGGTATGTCCAGCGCACAGCCTGCTGCCCGGCAGATAGTAGGCGCTCGCTACACATGAGCTGTATCAATGAAATGAATTGCTTCCAACCTTTATTTGCCTTAGCATGTTCTATTGAATAGAATCATCCTATTCATTCAAGGCAGGGCTTGTGTTAAGATATTCCCAGAAATCTTGTTCCCTGGTTAGGGTCTTGGCCGGATGCTACCGGGGACAGCCCAGTCCACCCCACGGCATGCACCAGACTCTTGCTGCAGTAGCATCAGAGCTCCCTTGCAACCAACACAGTTCAGGTTACCAAATAACAAAATCCAAGTCCAAGGGCTGTGCGTGCTTTGAGCGGTGTGATGTTTTCCCAGTAACGATCAACACTTGCCTTCTAATTAGCGGGCCAGGGAGGGCTTCCCAGAGCTACCTCCAGAGCTGCTGTCGTGACTCAGGGCAGCCTACTCCAGCCTCGGGTGGGTGTAGCCCGGGGAAAGCTCTGGAGGCGGCAGAGGATTAGCTAAATATACGGTAATCTGCTCCCCGGGTAAGGTGTACCGGGGACAAATGTCAGTAGGTGGACGAGGGAAGCCCGATGGGTCAGAATGACCCGGCACAGCCTGAGAAAGCACAGGAGAAAATCCAGACTCCCCAGGTGGCACAGAAGGCATCTCAGGACCTTCACTAGAAGCCCTAAAGCAGATGGGAAAATCAGGAAACGTGGGAATTGAAGACAGCAGGTGGGTGGAGGGAGTGCTGCTGGCAAGAAACCCAAGAAATTAAACGAGGAAGAGGAGGAGGAGGGCAGACAATGGCTCCAAGCAGTCTGTTTGCAAGCAGCTGCTAGGGTCGGACAACACGCTCGGCACACACACAGCGACACCACTTCTCCTGGGGCTCTGTGGGGTGGTTTCCCGAATGAAGATGAGAAGTCCCCTGGCTACCTCGAGTCTGCACGCTCTGTCCTGAGCAAGGTCTCCAGCTTGGACATTTGCATGTGGAGCTTCCCGCACTCTTGCCCAGTTGGAAATACAGAAAGAACAAGCAAGGCCGGGCAGCCGTTCTCTGCTCTCCTAACCTTGGCACGCAGGGGTAATGCAGCAAGTCAAAACCGTGGGCTTCATTTACTCATTATTAATCGATTTACTCAGCAAACATATTAATATATATACATATATGTATATATATATATCACATGCTATGTTCTTGATACCATTAGGCACTTGAAGTTAAAAGAAAACAAAAAGGAAGAAAAACAAGAGGTAATTCCTGTCCTCCAGAAGCTTCCAGAGACCCCTGCCAAGAACTGCACCATGACGTGCTTTAGGTATAGGGAGAAAGTCACAGACACGGGAACCCGTCTGGGGTGTCAGGGAAGCTCCCGACAGAGGCCACCCTCACAGTGAGTTCTGAAATAAGGAAGAGCCAGGCCGAGAAGCGAGAGGAGGGGCTCCAGGCGATGGGCAGGGTCCCTGTGCAGGTGTGGGGGCCCTCGGTGGCAGGTGGTTTGGTTCTACCGGGGAGAAAGGTGGTAGTGGCGGGCACGGAGGCCAGGCCGCACGGGTTAGGAAGGGAGGGAGAGCTTCACCTGAGCAGCCTGCCCGCCCTGAGGGGCAACTAGATGCTGTTTCTTGATCAGGGCTGGGCTGTGCGTGCGTGCTCCGCTTTATAGAGCCTCACTGGGCTTTCTGCTTCTGCCGTGTGCTCTTTCCAGAGGCATTGGCATTGCAGTGAGACGTTCACGAAGACAAGCAAGCCACAACTGGGGCCTTACAGCCTCAGGGACCTTATGAAGGACAGGGTAGGGCAGGAACAGCATCGGATATGGATTTTACGGAGACCTTTTAACTGTAGGATGCAGAGCAGATCAGAAAGCCGTCAGGAAAGCACCCTTCTGTTTCTGCACCGGGGTGAGAGTGAACCAAGGCACCGGCGTTGAATGGCGGCGGGGTGGGCAGGGTGGGAGGAGCAAGGCGGTGCTGGGCAAACTGCAGGTGGGTTGAGGCAGGAGGGTCTCTCCCCTGCACCGTGAATGTATCCTGGCATGCCTCTTAGGCTCACAATGGACAGGCCCTGTGCCCTTGGGGAGCCCAGATGGAAGCCTCATTCACTGGGGGTCCCACCAGCATCAGGATGGAGAATTCATGGCATCAATATCCCCTGTGTAGTGAGAGTGACTGCAACACCCTGAGTCCCCAGGGTAATTCCAGTCATGCTTGTGAGTCCAGAGTCTTTAATAAAGTGTTCCAATGTGGATGGTAAAAATACATATACATACATGTATATACACACAGAAACATGCAAATACATGCACACACATGTGGGTCTGTGAATATATTCACCATATGTATTGTTAATACAAACTGCTCCTTCAGCAGTTAATATTATGTAAAACAATATGTTATTGTGAAAGAAAAAACCACAGAAAAACTCCATCCTTTGTACTAAAGCTACTGCTTAGGAATCTAAATGCTCGTATATGCCTTTTCTCTCAGGATTATCAAATTGCAAAAGCTTGGTGTGTAACATGTACTATCCATACTGATTTGCTTCCTTCTTGCAGGAATTCTGTACATTTCTCCCAAAAAGGCAGGAAGTAGAGATAACCTTACTCCCTGGGCAGGGGGAGAGGTTGATATACAACATGGAAAGATACATGGAGAAAACTGCAGTGACGTAAACGGCTTTGCTAAACTCTCAGAAGTCGTTTTTGACCACGGACGCATTCATTTAACAAACATCTGCTGAGTTTCTGATATGTGGCACAGACTTGCAGAAATGAACAGGGGATGGTTCCTGCACAGACCTGGATGTACACCATGATCTTTCCAAAGAGCATCTTTCTAGGATGCCCCGTGCTAGGGCATGTGTTTGTGTGCTTCAACACCACAGCTTTCCGGGGCTTTAGAGCGCTACCGTATGGAATCACTTCCTAGTGAATCAACGGGTGATGGACAAATTGAGCTGTAACCTAGAAGCTGCAGGACTGTATCTGGGTTATGTGTTTCTAGTTATCACTGCGGCAGGTCAGAGATTTTTCATTTTCATTGCTCCCTTCCTTCTTGCGAGTCCTGCCCCCGAGGGGCAAGGGGCTTATGGAATAGGACTGCTTCAGAGCCTCAGGGCAGTGGGGGCAGAAATGGGGCAGATGCTTAACGCACAGGGGCCGTATTGGAGAATGTGCAGTCCACAGCCAGCAGGTCTGGCCCACCTTGCTACAAGCAGGTAAAGGGTGGGAGCAGAAGGTGCACAGCAGGACAGCATCGTGGAGGAGAGAAAGGGTCATGGTGGAGGCAGAAGAGGAAGGAAAGATGGAAACCCAAGGAGAAGGCAATGAGAAGAGTGAGAGGAATGGCTCAGTCCACCCTCCAGGTTCCAACTGAACAATGCAATACGCTGCGTGGACACGTCCTTTTAGATATCTTCCCTAACAATCAGACGGTGAAATCAATGTATAAAAAAATGCCTATTTAAGGACTGAGGCAGCAATAACTCCATCAATAATTTTGTAACAGCCTGAATGTGGCAGATCAAGTAAGTTTTCTGACCCTCAGGGACTACTCTAATAAAAACACGAACACAAGCAAAACAGACAGACTGAAAAGGTACCTTCTCCGACAAAAGACACAGATCTGCCGGACGATGTGTGCATCTCCCAAACCTACGCTTGTCCGATTCTACCAGGGCTCTGTTTATGCATCGTCCCGGGTTGGATAGCGTACCCCCAAAGTTCACGGCCACCTGCAGCTCCAGAATGTGACCTAACTTGGAAACAAGTTGTTTTAAGCCAGCCAGTTGGTGGGAATTTGTTACGGCAGCCCTAGGAAACAAACACACACTCTGCTCTCACCCACCGTCATGGGTGATTGTTCACACTGAACCATTCTCCAGGCAGACTTACCTTAAGTATTTGTGAAAATAGTTAAGCAGTGAGGAGGAGCTGGAGCAAGAAAACGAACATGACTTAAGTGCGTTTCATTCCCAAATTACTGGGATCAACATGTGCCAACTAAAGTAATTCCTACAAGTCACGCCGGAAGGGACAGATACATGTTAACCGCATTGGGAGATGACAGAGCCAACGCTACTGTGCTTTCCCGGTTACACACAGGCCGGTGCTACACCCAATTTTCCAAAACTTCAAACCGTGTATACTTCTCACCCCCAAGATGTGCCCCATTTGTTGGATACTGCGTATTGCCTAAAATGTTCTGTATTTGATTAAGGTCATTTTTTTTTTTTTAAATAGGCATTGTTCAGGAAGATAGCCTCGACTCAAATTAGCCCTTGTTTACTATGTTATCTCATAGATTCAGAAGGCTACGGGCTCCCTCGCAGAGCTAATCGAATGGAATCAAGTTAACAGAGACTTCTAATGGGAGTCACTCATCATCTTGACAATGCCTGGATGTGGCATTTAATTAAGGACCAGGACATAACGTTCCATTTATGCCAGAAAGACAAGGCACCCTGAAGGATGACAGAAGTGTCCAGGTCCCCTGCTTTTAATATTCAAGTGTCTCTATCAGAGACACAAGAATGAAAACTTCTTTCGTATTTATTTGCACCTGTTTCCTGTGGCTGCAGTGACAATTAATTATTAATACCACCGTCTGGGTGGCTTAAAGCAACATACATTTATTCTCTCACTGTCCTGGAGGCGAGAAGCCCAAAACCAAGGTGTCAGCGGGGCTGTGCTCTCTGCGCTCTCTGCGGAGGCTCTTAGGAGGGCCTCCCCTTGCCTCTGCTAAATTCTTGTGGTTGCCAGCGGTCCCTGACATCGTAGCTTCTAGCTGTGTAACTTCAGTGTCATGGCACTTTCTGCTGTGTGTTGTATCTCAGCCCACATTGCCCTCTTCTTATAAGGACACCAGGCATTGAATTTAGGGCCTACCCTAATCCAGCATGACCTCAACTTAACTTGATTCCATCAGTAAAGATCCTATTTCCCAATAACGTCCCATTCACAGCTTGTCGGTACACATGAATTTTGGGTGACATTATTCAACCCAGTATAGCACAGTGTGTGCTTTTCTTTTTAAAATTAAAATGCTAAATACAGGTTCGCCTGCATTATATTAGGCTTCTAGTTAGCTTCCTACGTTCTGCCAGTGTTACAAGAAAATTTCACCACCTTGCTTCAGAAGTCTTATTTAGGTTCCGTCAAGGGGGCCCAGCT